>NW_026607025.1:950000-1530000 GCF_029890125.1 Rhinichthys klamathensis goyatoka
GCTGGCTGCCTGTCCCCTGAACACACTGTAAAGAAACGCGATCTCTGTAGACAGCCCATGCTTCACAAACAGCACCAAAAACAAACTGCAGCGACCCGCTCCCCAAAACATAACAAACTGTTCCAGCCAATGACCGACAAGAAGGGTTTGGGGGTGTGGTTTGGGGGGTTAGTGTGCGGATGAGGAGGAGGGAGGGTCTAGCTAGCCTCCGTTTTGTTTGACAATAGTTCGAACGTCAACAAGAAGTGACGTCACCCAGGATCGCTTAGAGAACCTTTAATATGTACGCGTCCAAATATTTGCATAATGCCAGCCCTCAATGCCAGGCGGAACTGCGCAGCCGAAGCATGGCAGTTGCTCAGTGTGGATGTACACATGAACACAAAAGTATTTTTTAGTTCCTTCATCTGAGCCTCTGAAGAAACAATGGGTTAATTTTATTTTCTCTGGAAATTTCCAAACATTTCACGAGTGTTTCCTCAACTTGGGCCAATACAGAGCTGGCCTCGGATCGAGCTACCAAGCAACACTTTCTGATGTGTAATTGTTCAAGTTCAGACAGGTAATCTTTCTCTCAAAATCGTTCAATACTGTTAATGCTTCAGTAAGTCAAGCCAGTGACTAAAATATCAGCTTCACATCGTTTCTTTTAGTAGGATGAAAATAATCGTATTTAAATTGTGAACAAATTATATACAGAAAGCGATCAAAGAACAATCTTTCCACACAGCGTGAGTTTATCTGGACACTTGCCAAACTCGTTATGAAATCAATGACGCACGTTACTGCACAACGAAGCTCTTACTGTATTTACATCATCGTGTTTGCATTGGTGAAAGCAGAGAGAGTGCAGAAACTGCTTTGCAATGATAAGATCTTCATTCTCGCGATCAACACACTGTCATCTGCTCAATGCTCATCACGGCAACATTTTATGTGATGGGAATAGATCTAAATACTTTAAAAACATCTCACGATTCGTTAATCTCGATAGCTGTTATAGTAAAAACGTATAATAGCAGTAGTAAAAGTATTCGGGAAAGAGTTTCACATGTAATGCGTAGCTATTTCATATGCAAGCATGTCAGCCAATCACAGCAGTGGCCGCGGTTACACTGAATCCCACAGCAGACACGCCCCTTCAAACAGAGTGTTCAAATCAAAGGCTAAAAGCAGGCTAGGAAAAATGCCATTTATTTCTAAATTATGATAATTTTTTATCTAAAAAACATACTAACATTATAAGGGTAACCCAGGAAACATTATAAAATAAAAAATAAAAAAACATTCTAGGGCACCTTTAAAAGAAAATATCTCCCTTTGCTTTGAACTTTGAGCGTTGTAACTTTCCAGATGTTGTTTATGCTCAAACAGCAACATTAGGCTACACACTAACTAAAGTTAGAAAAGTGAAATCATATTCAACCACCCCTTTAAGGATATCGTGCACCCAAAAGCGCCTTGTTCTTTTGATGTTTTTGTGTAATGTAAAGCAGCAGCAGGTCATCCATTTTCGCTACTTTGAAACCACAGCCACAAACCACAATAAAAATACCGTTATCGTTCGTTGGTGAGGACGCGAATATAGTTATCCTTCTTGGTGTGAATGGGCCTGACTTGCCTCGCTTGGCAATGACTTGGCAATGACTTTGCAGGCAGAGTTCACGCACGACTGTATAGCCTACCTCACGAAACTGATTTCGGAGTTCGGACAGATGAGGCAGCATAACGGTTTATTTATCTACAACAAAATAGAGCAAGCTTTGGTGAGAACTAAGCGAATATTTAATATCTATAATAGTCGTTAGACATCAGAAGCGGAAAACGTTACATTACACACAAACTGACAACCAACCGCAATTTTCAGACGCCATCTTTCCTTTCTCAATCTCAACTGTCACACAATGGAAAGCAAAGCACAGCACAGGATTTTGGGATATCAGCGGAGGAAACAACATACAACTATGCTGCCGCAGTGCCGTCATAAATCGATCAGATGAAGGCATCTAGGAGAGAGGAATTCAGTGAAGCTAACATAGGATTCAGATAATGGGATAATGCATGATAATGCAGCCTCCGAAAGCAATATTTTTTAAGTTTTCGGAAGCAGCCAAAGTAGTAGCAACTTTTCTCTAGATACAGATTTTTTTTTTAAATTAAACTTCAAACAAACAAAGTCAATGATCAGTCAGAACATCAACAATACATAAACACATATAAAAACAAACAGACAGAGGGAGGCTATAAACATTATGTAAAAATATTAAAGGACTCACAAACAGAAATATTTTATATGTATTATATAATTATATATATATATATATTATGCACTCGTATATAATTATATACATATATAATATACTTTTAAACGCACAGCAGTTATAAATATGCATTCATCTGTAAACATCCATATGATCATAATTGAAAAATGTTATTTTCCTTTTCAAATTAAGATATACAAAAATAAAATATGAAACACCCTTTTATCTAAAGGCTTATGAACATATAGCCTAATACCTATAATTTAACTCAAAAAGGGAATATTGACAGGGCCCAATTTATTACTAGACACAGTAGATAGGAAGACTGACAGGCCATCAGACAGAAAGTAAATTTAGGTACTCCTTTGTAAATCATTGTTCAATCAACAGCAAATATCATAATTTGATGATATTGAGAGCTGCCCAAGCATTCAAACAACTTCTCTCAGTAGCACAAAAGTTCCTCCAAAGGCAAACATCAGGTTTTTGATGTGCATGTAAAGCGAGATGATGGCTCCACCTCTTTGTGGCACCGCAAACGCAAGTTGACAATGTAGAAGAAACAGCTGTTCTTCAGAAATACCCTTACATGAAACAGGGCACAGTGTTGGCAAAGGGAGGGAACAAACATATAGAACATTGATTAGATAAACCAACACTGCTGTAGTGCTGTGAGTTTCTATTGACACTTCCTCATTTGACATGAATGTTATGTGTCTACAGTATAAGTCAAGACTGCAGTACATCGACTCGTTAATCAGAAGTGCTGAGTTCAAGTCAGTTCAAGAGTTCTGCTGAAAAGAAAAACTAAGGAAAGTGTAAAATCTGACCATTGAGTTGAGGACAAAACTGTAGATTTGACCAATTTACTACAATTTGTGACTCATATCAAATTCTGAATCATTTGTAAACTACAGAAATGTTGAACATTACATTACTGCAGTAGCCGGTCCAAAACTCTGAGACAACGCTGAAACATGAAAGCTTAATGTTATGAAGTAAAAATCTTATGCACAACATAAGAAACATGTTGTGCATTTGTTTGAGATCATTGATCAATAAAGAGATATAAAGCACAAAGACACTGTTGTTAAAGGGATAGTTCACCCAAAAAGGAAATTCTGTCATCATTTAGTCACCCTCAAGTTGTTCCAAACCTGTATGAATTTCTTTCTTCTGCTAAACACAAAAGATATTTTGAAGAATGTGGGTAACCAGGCTTTTCACACTTGAACTACTTAACCCTGGGTCATTTGGCTCAGGAGCTACGGCTGGGATCGTGTGACAGTGAGTCCCTTTGAAGCTGCATTGAAACTGCAATTTAGATCTTCAGACCGTTTGACATTGAAGTAGCCTAGCTAGCCCACGAGAAAAATCCTGAAACGTTTTCCTCAAAAACCTTAATTTCTTTTCGACTGAAGAAAGAAAGACATGAATATCTTGGATGACATGGGGGTGGAGTAAATTATCAGGAAATTTGAATTCTGGAGTGAACTCATCCTTTAAGCACTCGCATCGTATTTTTTCCCCCATATGGGAGTCAATGGGGCCTTGGGCCTGTTTGTTTACCTCATTCTTCATATTCTTTGGAATTCAGCACAAGAAAGAAATTAACACAGGTTTGGAACAACCTGAGGGAGAGTAAACGACGACAGAGTTTTCATTTTTGGGTAAACTAGCCGTTTAATCTACGAGTTAAGGAAGAACGGACCTTTGACAAAAAAAAAACCGGATTCTTCCTGTAGGGGGCGAACGGAGGCCCAGAAACCCTCATTGACCCGCATTCAAATAACGTTTTTTTTTGTTGTTGTTGTTGTTGTTGTTTTTGCTCTAATAAAAAAATTAATCGTTGAATTAAATCCATTCGAGAATCGTTAACTGACACACAAGTTAAAATCCTGCAAAAAACACATTAAAAATCCCCTCCTCAACTCATTCAAACAGAGAGGTAAGATGTGACAATGTGTTGCTTGAAGCTTCTGTCAGGTTCAGGAGAATGATTTCAGCTGAATTACACTGAAACTCTTTAATAGCCATTGCATTTCAAATATGTGTTGCGGAGTAAAAATATTTACTTGACAAACTGTGACACAAGCTCCACCCATTTATTTGAAGACGCTATTTTGTTCAAATGCCTTTCTACCCACTTTTTTTTATTCTTTCCCATAATGCTTTGTAGAGTTGTGAGCGGAAGTACAACACGTTTATGCGCTTATTCAAAACGTCCAAACAAACCATGAAGCTTAAAATTCATTTTTCGCATGCTTAATATTACTGAGCATCTAGCGTTATTTGTGGAAAGTCGTTATTAATGGGTAAGTCATTACATTTGGGTTAGTTATTAAACTAGTGTTGCTCCTCTCTGCAGTAAATGTTTATTTAATTAAATCAATATTTGTCACGTTGTTTAACCGGTATTATTATAAAAAATAAGCCGGCAAAACCTTTCGAGCTTTAAACATACACCACAAATAGTTATTCTAAGATCGCATTTCACACTTATTTTGCTGAAGCGTGGACTTGACTCGAATTATTATACGCGTTATTACTGTAAATGCTCACTCATTTATGTTTTGATCTCGAGTGGAGATTTATACTTGCATTTATGTCAGGCATTAAAAGTATTTATTTATTTTGCATGCATGAGAAGTTAATGCATACCTACATGTAGTCATCTACTGTAAGTTTTGCATGCATTTGGTGTGCATTGGAGGTTTGTGCACGTGTTTAGATACTTACAAAATGTTTGCATGCATATGCTTTATGCTGTGTATTGGTGGGTTATGCATGCATCCTTTAGAGGATTGTTCATGCATTTATGTCATATATTGATTTGTTCATCAGAGCACAATGACAGATGCTCTCAGGAGGTGGATGGAGACAGTTGTGGATCCTCCACCGCAGCTTCACCGGAGATGGACCGAAACCCGTCGCCTCCACCCGAGGAAGATGAGACTGAGGCCGGTGAAGAGGCGGACGCCATCGGTGAGACGGTGTACAGCAAACACTGGCTCTTCAGCACCTTGACCCGCCTTATTCAGGTATCTCAGTCATTGGCTTGCATAATGTTGGTTATTAAAAATGACATTTTATGTCAAATAAAACCACACATACAATATTACAAAAATAAAACATAAAGAACGTAATTTTTAATAAAACACAAATGACACCTGCCCCTTCATTTCTTTCTTAATATGTACTTTAATTACCTTATAGATGGTGACAGATCAAGAAAGTGGACAGAGTGATTCTTCCATGGAACTGACGGATGATCTGGAAGAGGATTTGTGTAAAGTATGGGACATGGCTATGGATAAGGTAAACTGTAACACACTGCATTCAACACCCTCCTACATAGCCATCATCATCTATATACACCTTACATGCTTTTTCTCTCCAGGACGTGGCTATCTTTCTTCAAGAGTTCAAGGCTCCAGACATCTTGCTGGGTGTGATCGCAAAGTCACGCAGTCCACGGCTCACTGTACGTCATTTTACCACTGTAACTTCCCTACATGCTGCTTGTACAGTATGCTGAATTATATATCATATTTTCCTTGCTACTTGCTTATGACTTCATACAATTACCCAGAGCGTTTGTTACAGGAAATCTGTGTTGGAATTCTGGGTAATATGGCCTGTTTCCATGACACATGTGTCTTTCTCAGCCAGAACTCTGACTTGGGGTGAGATGTACACTCACTCACACACACACACACACACACACACACACACACACACACACACACACACACACACAGAGAGAGACAGAGAGAGAGAGAGCATCTTTTTCCCTTTCTGTTTCTCTTCAGGTTAATTGAACTAGTTTTGTAAATACAGTACTACTAACTAGGCTATGTTAAATGAAACCATGTTTGACATGTTCTCTGTATATCTCAGCGCTGTGTTACTTCTGCTTCTTGGAGACAATGACCCACCTACACTCTTGGAAACTTGCAGGTCAGTTCTGATGAAGCCCTGTTACAAAACTCTAAGCACATTTCTCAATATATGACGCATTAGACTTTCTCTGAATGGCGGTGTGTGTCTTTTTCAGGCTTCTGCTAACATGCATGTCTCAGCCTGATGTCTCCCCGCTGTGGCTAGAGAGGATACAGCATCAGCCCGCAGTGTGTGGCAGTCTGTGTTTCATCATGAGCAGCTCCACCAATGGTCAGTGATGTTTAATGATGTTGCTAATGGTACTTTCAATGAATAGGGCAAAAAAAGGTTTTCATTTTTTTTAAAGTTTTTTTTTTTTTTTTTTTTTTGCAGTAAACATTAAATAAACATGTAAGACGTATTGTTTATTATATATTTATTTAAATTTCCGTGTGTGTGTTTTGTATGGTTTTTAGCAATAAACATTAAATATGTTTTCCTTTGTTTTTATGTAATATAAAATTAATTTATTTCTGAATTTTCAGCAGCCATTACTCAACTGGAGTATTCCTTCATTCAGAAGGATCATGAAATAAACTTCAATAAAATAAACTTGTTGCAATAAACATTAAGTAAACATTAAAAAAAATTATTATTATTAACTTTTTAACTAACTTTATTGTTATTTTTTGGTTTAAGCATTAAACATGAAATAAACATTTAAATTTATTATTAACTTGTTTTATGAACTTTTATTTATTTTCTTATTTTTGTTAGCTTTTTTTAAAATAAACATATAAATAATAATAATTATTATTATTAACTTGTTTTATTAAGTTGTATTTATTTTATTATTTTTGTTTGCTTTTTTAGAAATAAACATTTAAAATAATAATAATTATTATTATTAACTTTTTAATTTATTTATGTGTGTGGTTTTTATTTTTGTTTGTTTTAAGCAATAAAAATGAAATAAACCGATTAAATTATTAACTAACATATTCTTTAATTTTTCTTAACTTTTTTTCACTTACTAGTCTGGGACTTAACATTTTATATTTTCTATAAATTTAAGGAAGATAATTGTTTGATTATTTTTCTTACTATAACTTAATATAGCTAATTAAGATATTTTGCCCATTTTTAAATTGTTCATATTTAATATATGAAATAATATATAATAAAGTTAATATTCTAGACTCTATTCTATAAAATTCTATTCTAAGCTAGTATCTCTCTCTCTCTCTCTCTCTCTCTCTGCAGTGGATTTGCTGGTTAAGGTTGGGGAGCTGGTGGATAAGCTCTTTGATGAGGATGAGGAGATAATGAAGAGTTGGGTGTCCACCCCACCCAGCGAGAGTGACCCAAACAAGGACATACAGCAGGACATCGCGTCCTCTCTGCTTGAGGCCGCCACGCAGCTTAGGTGAGACATATTAATTAAAGTCATGTGACCTTCTGCTCATCTGTCTGTCTGTCTGAGGTGTTTACCAACCTATTCATTCCTCTGTCTGCTGCTAGATTAAGAGAATATGTTCCCCCTGGATTCACATCAATGTTCATTTTCAAAATATGAATTAAGGGTTATTCAAATGTTTGTGTTGTAGGTCAGAGAGTCCAGAGGCTCTTGAAGTGTATCTTCATTCTCTCCAGCTTCTCACTACAGTAGAAGAGGGCATGCAGGCTCTGGGTGAGACCCACACACACATACTGGCCCTCACTGTTCCCTGAAAATATTCTGTTGTTTTTAGCATGTGTATTTTCTTAGGGACAATTATGTAATCATCATACAGATGTACATATATTTCTTTTAGATAAACTTAGATGTTCCTTCTCTGATCATCTCTAATGCTAAAGGCTACATTTATTTGATCAAAAATACAGTAAAAACAATTTTAAATAACTGGTTTCTATTTGAATATGTTTTGAAATGTAATTGATTCCTGTGATCAAAGCTGTATTTTCAGCATCATTACTCCAGTCTTCAGTGTCACATGATCCTTCAGAAATCATTCTAATATGCTGATTTTGGTCTATAGGTCCTGGGTTCAAATCCCGACCAGAATCTAGACCAGGGGTTCTCAACTCTGATCCTCAAGGTCCACTTTCCTGCAGAGATTTGCTCCAACCCTAATCAAACACACCTAGTCTTCAGGATTTCTATAAAGTTATAGGCAGGTGAGTTTGATCTGGGTTAGTGCTGAACTCTGCATGAACGTGGACCTTGAGGGCCAGAGTTGAGAACCCCTGGACTAGGGTTTGGAGGATGAACATTTAAAAAATTAGAATTATTAGTGTGTGTGTGTGTGTGTGTGTGTGGATGGCAAGAGATAAATCGTGGGTAGATATGGAAGGTATGGTAATAATACGGGAAATATATATATTGTAAAGATATGGTAAGAAATGGAGTTTAATACATAATCAAAAAAAGAATAGTAAGATGGGAAATAATATTTACAAGGAAAAAGGTACAAAAAACGGCTACTTTTTTCAGTATTTGATGAATTGAAAGTTAAAAATAACAGCATTTATTTGAAACAAATATTTTGTAACATGTCTTTACTGTCATTTTTACTCGATTTATTGCATGCTTATTTACTAAAAGTTTTCATTTCTTAAAAAAAGTTAAGTTATACGTGAATAATGAAAGAAAATGGATGTTTCTTTCCATTAAAAGATCTCACTTTATTTTTTGACTGCCCATGTAAAAGGTGTGTGAAATTTGTGGCAATGTTTTGATACAAAATTCTTTGTCCTCAGTATCAGATGGAGCGTGTGGTCGTGCGGTGTGGACATTTGTGTGTAAGATCGTGTGTGAGGATTTCTGTCAAGCGGACGACCCTCCTCTGATCCTGCAGGAGCAGAAAGCTCTCCTGGCCCCGGCACTCGCCCTGCTGTCTGCGTTACACTCCAGTCTGCAGATGGATATCAGTACGAAACACACACTGAAATAACACATCGAATTCAAATTATGGAGGCAGTGTTGTTTGTTTAAGGTTTGCTATTTCAGGTTCAACGTCTGTTTATTCATCACAGGTGCAGAATTATTAGGAAGTCTTATTCGCATTCTGCAGTTCAACGCTGAATGCCTTCAGAGCCGGACAGCTGGAAACTCTGAATCAGAGGAGAGACAGAAAGAAGAAGAGAAACTAGTGGAAGATGTTCAGCTCAAAGCTTTAGTCGAAACCACAGCGGAGTTCCTCTCAGTCGTCCTTATGGAACTGACTAAGGTGAAATTGCCAGCTATCCAGTTTTCAAATGTATTAATAAATTATTAAAATCTAACCTAAGATATGTTATATAAACTTATAATATACTATATTATAGGGTTCTTTAAATCCTGCCCTGGAGGGCCACTGTCCTGATCAAACTCACACAAACCCTGATCAAACTCACTTACCTGTCATATTCTAGTAACTCTGAAGACTTTGAGAAGCTTGTTCAGGGACTGGAGCTAAACTATGCGGGGCAGTGGCCCTCCAGGACCGGATGTGAGGAACCCTGTTATACTATATAATAGAATATAAATTAAATAAAAAAATATTATTCTATATTACTATATTACATTGGATTTATTATAAAAATAAAAGTTAAATAAAAAATGTAAAGCTATTATGTTTACAGAATAATTCATAAATGGTTAAATATTCAATGTAAACAGTATAAATTTCATTTCAAAATACTGCATGATATTATAAAGTAAATTTAAGAAATTAAATTGAAAGTGTAAGATACATTGTATCATATATACTACATTAAATTTTGGGAATGTAATTTATACATTTGTTATATGGAATAATATAATGTAGTACATGATATAATATACCTTGCATTAGAATTTAATAACTTGTAATTATTTTGTAAACTTAATGGCTTTAAAACAAAAAAATGTGGAATTAAATTTAATGATGATTCTAATGCAAGATATATTATATCATATACTACATTATATTCTATATTATAAAAGTAAAAAGTACACTCGAAAATATATTATATATAAAAATTGTGAAAATTCATTTAAATCTTCAGGATCTTTTATCATTGGTAGTCAAGGAAGGGCATCTGACAGAGAGAAGCTGCGTGTCTGCTGTTGCCACACTCGTACCTCAACATATAACAGCTGTACGTTCTTCTCTTTCCTTTTTCTTATTTGTCCTTTTCACTGCTCCCTACAGGCTCTGATCAGTCACGGTTCTTCTCGTCTTTTCTCCTTCTACAGGTCCGGCACCTGGTCGGCTTGTTGTCAGAGGTGGAACCGAAACTGGCAGACATTATAACAAAGGACTTTTCCATTTCATCCAATGTGTCAAGCTGAACTCGGCTGGACAAATCCAAAGTGTTCTTTAGCTTCAAGTTCTCAGACCCAAAACACTGGAGATGAGTTTCTTATCTCCTTGTGAACGGACTTATCCTTGGTTTAGATTTTCCTAGTAATTGCTAAACCTTAAAAATGTTTAAATTGTGTATATTATTGTTTTGTTTGTATACACAGACATCTCTATTTAGTAAACATAACCTGTTTTGTAGATTCCTTTTTTTGTACGTGTCCTAAAATAATCACTTTTATTTTGTTTTCCCCAAGTGCAAAAAATAGTTAATTTTCATTACGCTTCACACTAAAAGATTTCACACATTACCGAAAGGTCACTCAAAGCTTTTAAAACTAACTTCCAGCACAAGATAGCGATCATGACGGTTTTTTTTTACGCACACTCGTCTTCGTACACTCGTGTTTACTGATGTTCCCTGCTCAAAAACCCCCGTCAGGTGGCCCTCAAACGTGCGCGTCCCGGTTGTGATCGCCTCCCTCATTTGCTTTCCAAATAGCCTGCGCCATCAGAACGGGGAGAAAGGGACTACTGCGCACTTCCCGCGTGTGTGTGACGCCAGCAGGAATATAGCAGCTCTTTAATTAAGAGTTGGGATTGATATGCAGAGCGCGCTGCATTCTTATGGAAATGTGGCGTGTAGGAGGAAGACCTGAGAGAGACACGGCAGACACTCAGCTGGGATCTCGACATGGACTGAATGGAAAGGAGACGGGGGGCTAATTTTAACCATGTTTGCGTGATTCCGAGCCCCTGGCTTTTGTTGTTTTTGAGGGAATCTTAGTTGGCCTGAAAAGGCCAGATGCTCTGATATACAAGGACTTTTGATTGACATGTCTGTTTCGAGCTTCACCTGAGGCAGATCTGACAAACCTCGGGGTGAAGAAGCACTTGGGTTGGTTAGATCCAGACCGCTGCGTGTATGAGTGAACGCTCAACTAATACGAGTTGACGGAGGGCTGGTTGAGACGGAAGCAGTGCTGTTCATGTAGAAGTGAAAGCGTAACAGATGATTGACAATCATTAGTCTACTATGAGTAGATGTGTTTCTGCTCTGACAGCCGCAAGACTAGCCGAACGCTGTGAGTGTGTGTTAGAAATCAGGAATGGTGAGAGAACATTGTGCTTGGTACATTTTTCATCTTTAAAACAAGATTTGAAGACTACCTCTGAAAGTGATTGAAAGCAGACATGCTCAAAATGTTTTAGACCCCGTTTACACCTGTATTTAGCGTCGTCCACTTGTGATCGGATTGATGAAAACGCTTCTTAATACCAAGTAAAAATGGCTTTTATGGCTCTCTTTAAATGCGCACAAAACCCAAACCTCAAATGTCTCGCATTCAATAACTGAGCAATTTAATTAATTTTAAATGCATCAAGCAGAAACACACTTTTAACAGGGTGAAAAAAAAAAATAATTTGGAAAAAATTAATTTGGAGAAAAAGTCGACATCATTTTCTTGCAGCTGCCGTTTAGTTTGATCATTTTTTTTTTGCTATTTTATTTATACACTATTGTTCAAAAGTTTGGGGTTAGTATGATTTTTGTTCTTTAAAAAAACAACACTTTTAATCAGCTTGGATGCATAAAATTTATCAAAAGTGACAGTGAAGACAAAATATCTCTATTTCAAATAAATACTCTTATTTTAAATTGTCATAATTTTACTTGAGCATAAGAGAATTCCTTTAAAGACATTAAACATCTTTATGACCCCAAACTTTTGAAAGGTAGTGTGCATTTTTATTTAATTTTCGACATTTTTACAGTGAACGTGACATCAGCATTGATTAATTCATTGGTGCATAAAATTGGTATAAACCTCTTTTAATTTGGTTGTAAAAAATCAGTTCCAGTTCTATATTGTTTTCACATTTCCTGGGTGTTGTTGGCTTTAATTGTGGTCTAAAGGTCCAAATGCTTTTGGGGCCACTGGATGAATACAGCTAACATCACTGATCGCAAAGAACCCGAGTCTAAACCATGGTCATTATTTAGTCTTTACGATTGATTACCTCAGAAATTCCATGTGATGAATAGACAACTGCATCAGGTGGGAACTCGACAAAGCATGTCATTAAACATGAATGAGGTCTTTGGAGTTGTCAGTAGTCACGTGACACATGCAACCACACGTCGCCATTGTGCACTCTGGCACGTATACGTCTCTTTTTTCACTCGTTCGCCCAGCTGCTTGTGCGTTCAGAGCCTCTCATCTGAGCCTCCTTCAGCTGCTGTTTATCTCTCCTGTCAACAGCAGCACAATGAAACTTTCTTTCGGTTCACTCTGGTTTTCCCAAAATAACTCTGATGCCATCTCATAGGCTACTTGATGGTCTGTCCCAACTGTTTATAGATACATTCTGTTGTTATTTACTCACCCTCGTGTCGTTCCAAACCTATATGATGCGCTAGAATATATATTTGAGGAATGTTTTTCTTTCTTTCAATACAAGGACCACAAGGTTTATAGAGAGAACAGCTTTCAAACTCAAAAAATAATTTAAAAAACGACTTTAAAGTATCATAACTGTAGTCCATTGTCGACTCGTATACTAGATTCCAAATCTTTTAAAGCCATTTATGTGTGAAGAACAGAAAAATGAATTAAATTGTTATTCACTGCTAATCTCAATTGTTTTTGCATTCAGATTAAGAAATTATGTATTGACGTCTCACACCAAGTGATAACAAACTAAATTTTGGTTAAATGAAACTCAATTAAACCAACCCTCTTTTTTTAAGGTGTTTTTTTAATTATGTATATTCTTTTATATACTTGAATGTCACTGGGAACACTTATTTTTTAATGTGTTTTTTACTATATTCGTAATCTATTATTTAGATATTTATTAAATTAATTACTAATATAGTTATTTATTATCATTGATTCATATATACATTGTAAATATATATATATATATATACATGTTTGTGTATATTGTATTATGTGTTATTTATAATATATTACTTATATTTATTTTTTATTACACACACACACACATATATATATATACAGTATATATATGCGGTAGTGTTTAGTATTAGTAGTGTTTTTTTACTACTTTTTACTAATATATTATATCACTGAAGCATATTTTGATGTACTGTGATAGATTGAACTTGTTAGATATTTAGATAAAATTTAAAAACCTATTTTAATCGTTCTTTTTTTAATCTCTTTCTTGCCATGAATATAGCCGGGGTAGCTGGCATGGCGTTAAACTATAAATAAACAATGTAATAAATTATTTAGATGTTTATCAAATGAATTACTTAACAAGTTTCGAACAAGTAAATAATGACATAACTTGTTTTATCATGTTTGAAGTGGTTGCTTTAACACCCCCCTCCCATTTCTTTCTTTCTGTTTGCCTTTAAACTTGTTTATCTTGTACCTGACATGATAAGAAGTGTACAGAAGGAAGTGTCTTTTCAGTGTTAGGAAGCATTCAGGAACATTTTGATGTCTATCAGTAATGACAGCCCGTCTGCAAGAACGGAAACAGGGTCTGGTGAACTTGCGACCCTTCTGGCCTTTGAAATGTCAGAGCTGAGTGATTTCTCAGCCAGAACTTGACAGCCATTTAAAAGAAAAGTTCACACTGAATTTGCGGGCATGTTCGTGTGTGTACGATTCTATGCTGTAACTCATCTCAGCCGATAGCATGTGTTTTGTGTTTGTTCTGTCAGAGGTGGAGCTCTTAAAATGATAATCTTCCAACACCAATGACGCACAAATGACTCAGTGTATGTGAATATAACTTGCTTGTGTACACATGATTTTGTTTGTCCTTGTGACATTATTTGATGCTGAAAGTGATGCGCACTACCAGTAAAACGTTCAGTCATGGTGCTCAGTGCAAGCGCATTTATAATGTCCTGAATATTCTTGCTTCACAATTGTTGCTTTAACTCATGTTGCTATTGTCCATGCCATACAGCGGGCCACTGAACTCATTTATAATGCAAAGCAGCTTTTCGCATAGAGCAGATGCCATGGTCCACTTCCTGGTAGAATCGCTAGGGTGTTAGCTTACTAGCTCAAGTCAAAACAGTTGTAGGCTAATGTTGTTCATGAGAATTAAATAATGGTTCTTTAATGGCATCAATGGTTCCATGAAGAACCTTTAACATCGATTAAACAAAATATTTTTTATAGTGGAAAAAGGATCCTTAGATTCTTAAAATGTTCTTCATATTAAAAAATATATATATGGAACTGTTCAATGAAAGGTTTTTTTTAGAAAACCAACAATGGTTCTTCTATGGAGTCACCTCAAAACCTCCTTTTGGAATCTTTTTTTTTTTTGTGAGGAAAAATCCACTGATCGCCACGCTCCAGTAATGTGTTTGTGTGTGTAAGTGGTTTATTGATACAGATACAGATACAGATAGCTTTATTAATCCCCAAGGGGCAATTCAGTTCCTACAGTACACCGTCTATACATACAACCATTCACACAGCCATAGCCTGTAATGCATAACCAGAGTAACATGATGTGGTCTGGGTCCAATACAGATTATATATATAAAAATGAATAAATAAATAAAAGAAACATCAAGTTCCGAATCCGTAAGTCCTAAAGTGCATAGTGCCAAAACCAGATCAGTCCATAATTATTTCCTCAGCTCAATATTTAACAGACTGATTCCTGAGGGAATAAATGATCTACCATAGCGGTTAGTTTTTCTAGGGGGCTGCAAGTAATGCCGACCTGATGGCATAAGGACAAATTCATCCCCCAGAATATGATGTTGATTCATCAGGGTTTTTACTTTTTGAAGAACACGTTTCTCCCAAAGACAGTTAAGGTCGCGCATTTGAATTCCAATAATTTTGGAGCAGACTTTCACAATGTTATTTAAACAGTTTCGATCCTTCACTGAAATGTTACCAAACCAACAAATGAAAGAAAAAGTTAGAAGGCTCTCAATATACGACAAATACACAGTGCACAATATAGGTTTAGAAACCCCGAACAAATTTATCCTTCGCAATAAATGTACTCTCTGCTGGGCCCGTTTGACCACTGATTCAGAGTTCCTTTCAAACTTCAGTTGAGAATCAAAAATCGTACCCAAATACTTATACTGACTTACGATCTCTACGTCCTCACCGTGAATCGTGCATACTGTGGTGTTTGTCCCTTTCTTCCTAAAATCAATGATAAGTTCCTTAGTTTTAGAAAAATTAAGGTCTAAAAAGGTATCGTCGCACCACTTAACAAAATCAGGAAGTGCACGACCATGATTTGACTCTGTGCCATGAAGAAGTGACAACACAGAGCAGTATCATCCGAAAATTTGACAAGAAAACTATCCTCTTTAAAAGACCTACAACTATCCGTATATAAAATGAACAGTAGCGGGGAAAGTACACAGCCCTGTGGGGAACCCGTATTGGAGACTTGCGTTTTTGATGTGACCCCATTTACTAGAACCCTCTGTGTCCTATCAGTCAAAAAATTTAAAACTAAGGCTAAAAGCTGGTCGGGCAAATTAAAATAAGAGGCAAGCCTCTCAATCAAAATGGGAGGCTGCATTTTATTAAAAGCTGATGAAAAGTCAGCAAATAAGAGCCTGGCATGAGTTTGGGGTTTCTCCAGATGCTTATAAAGTGTGTCCAACATAAAAAGCTTAGCATCATCCACGCCTTTATTCTTTTGATAGGCAAATTGAAAAGAATCAAGTTTGCCCTCAACCACTGTAAGAACCTCTTCTTTAAAAAAATTCTCTAGGTTTTTTACTACAAGAGAAGTAAGTGCTACAGGTCTGAAATCTTGTAATTCCCTAGCTTTATTGATGTTGGGG
Organism: Rhinichthys klamathensis goyatoka; assembly: GCF_029890125.1. NCBI lineage: Eukaryota > Metazoa > Chordata > Actinopteri > Cypriniformes > Leuciscidae > Rhinichthys > Rhinichthys klamathensis. The sequence goes on from NW_026607025.1 coordinate 966,290, forward strand.
ATAGGAATGACAATAGAAGATTTCCAAATATTTGGGAGCTTACAGTTATCGACACACATTTGAAAAAGATGGGAAAAGACACCACTGAGTTGTCCAGCACAGTGATGTAATGTATTACCGCAAATAAGGTCCGGGCCCGAGGCTTTCCTCTTTTTTGTTTTTTTAAAAAGAACCTTAACTTGTTCTTGAGATATTTTAATATCATTAGGCTACATGGTGTCAGGGAGTTTTTCAGCCTAGAGACATCATGCATACAATCAGATGTTTCAAATCGTAAAAAAAAAATTATTGAAAGCATCCGGCAAACAGTCATCCTGCACACTGTTACTAAGGCTAATATGCTACTTGGGTTCATTACCACCCTGGTTTATTGTAGCCATAGTTTTAATCCCCCGCCATGCTGACCTAAGGTCGCCATTTACAAATTGTTTTTCTATATTTTCCCTGTATTTACTTTTGGCTTTTACTATTTCAGTCCTAACCTCCCTAGATACAACCTTTCTCTCCAATGCGTCACCAGTAAAAAAGATCTTTTTTTTCCTATTAATCACTGTTTTTAAATCTTTGGTGACCCATGGTTTATTATTAGAGAAGGTGATAACTGTTTTGACTGGAATAACAGTATCCACACAAAAGGAGACATAGGACGAAACAGTGTCCGAAAGTTCATCAATATTATCTCCCACAACCATCAAAAAAACATTCCCAGTCCGTACTCAAAACAGGCCTGGAGGGAGGATATACTGTCCTCTGTCCAGAGTTTTACAGTTTTTATTTCCCCCTCCCGACGTCTGATACAAGGTTCATTCGTTGGCACCAGGAAGATGCTGTTGTGGTATGAAGCCCCCAACCCTGGCATGGGAAGAGACTTATAGCCTTCCTTTACATTACCAAAACACAGGTCAAGTGTGGTATTTCTTTGCGTGGTTGTACAAGTCACATATTGGTCATATGTCCGCAAACGAACATGATTCATATCCCCCATGAAAAATTTGGGAGCATCACTGCAAATAGTATCCAACCGCTGAGATAAGTCCATGATCATTTGTATCATGGCTGCAGTAGCATTAGCACGGGGATGAAAATATATCAGCGTAAAAAACAACTGAGGGAACGCCGGTTACTGGTGTAACCTTGGTTCTATGAATAGTGGAAGACCGCCAGAGACGGTCGAACATAGTGGAAGGAGTCGCGTCTCGCGAGCCATATCGAGAATCTCGCATTGATTTGTCACCTGTGACCCTGACCGATGACGTGTCAGCAGCTATATCCGCTCCGTTCACGTCACGGTCGTTCTCTGCAGTCATTCTCAGTCCGAGTGACCAGAGACTCTGGCGGTCTTCCACTATTCATAGAACCAAGGTTACACCAGTAACCGGCGTTCTATTTCACTGTTACAGACCGCCAGAGACGGTCGAACATAGTGGAAGACGAATACAACCAAGTCACGAGGGCCGCTCACCTAGATACTGTCCGCTAACACAGCAGAACTGACCAAAGGAATAGGTGCCACATTAATCCTGTAGAATCTTGTGAACGTGCAAGGTGACGACCATGTAGCCGCTGCACATATATCAGAAAGGGGCACTCCCCGTAGTGCTGCCCAAGAAGTAGCCACTGATCGGGTTGAATGGCATTTAATAGATGCTGGAACTGTCTGACCAGCCGAATCATATGCCTGTATAATGGTATCCACCACCCAATGAGACAACCTTTGCTTCGACAAGGGTGAGCCCCTCTGACAGGCATCAAAACGGACAAACAGCTGATCAGTGGTGCGCCATGAAGCAGTCTTCAACACATACTGTCGCAATACTCTCACTGGACACACAGCTGTCTGGGAAGCCTCTTGATTAAATGCCGCAAGCTGAATGGGCTGGTTCACAAAGCGGTCAGACAACACTTTAGGTCGGAAAGCTGGATTCGGCCAGAGTGTAACCTGATTGTACTCGGGCCCCCATCTGAGACACTGTGGACTCACCGAGAGAGCATGAAGCTCACCTACTCTTCTGGTTGACGTTATAGCCAAGAGAAAAGCAGTCTTCATCGAAAGACTTTTAATATCAGCTTGTTCAAGTGGTTCATAAGGTGGTAAACGCAGGCTGTTAAGCACCATCTGAAGATCCCACTGGGTATGCATTATCCGTACCGGTGGATTAAGACGTACTGCTCCCTTAAGGAAAGCCACCACCAACTTTTCCGCACCAATTGATTTCCCCCCCAAGGGGTTCCGATGTGCTGACAAGGCTGCCACGAATACCCTTAGAGTCGCTGGGGACCGCCCAGTGTCCAATAAATGTTGTAAGAATTCCAACACTGAACTGATGGAACAAGTGACTGGGTTAACAGACCGATCTGTACACCATGAAACAAAGATTCTCCATTTACTGGCATAAGTGCGACGTGTTGATGGGGCTCTTGCATTCATGACAGTGTTCCTCACATCTGCGGAACACAGTGAGAGCTCTTGCTCAACCCCAGGGGCCATACACATAGACTCAACCTGCCCGGTGAGGGGTGCCAAAGCTCCCCGTTCATTTGTGACAGTAGGTCCCTCCGAACTGGCAATGGTTGTGGTGGACCGGTCGTAAGGGCCATCAGCAGACTGAACCATGGTCTCGCTGGCCAGCAGGGTGCCACTAGAATAAGCCTGTGTCGTCTCATCTGCACACGCCTCAGCACAGGCCAGAGAAGTGGAATTGGAGGGAAAGCATAGAGGAGGAGGTCTGGCCAGTCGTGGGCCAGGGCATCCTGGCCTAGTGATCCCTGCTCCTCCTGCTCTGCAAACCACAGCGGGCAATGTGTTGTATTCCTGCTGGCAAAGAGGTCGACTGCTGCGGTCCCATAAAGTCCCCAAACTGACTGAACTACCGCCTTGTGCAGACACCAGTCCCCTGGCTTCGGACCCGATCGAGAGAGTGAGTCTGCCACACTGTTGCAGTGACCGGGAATGTGTGCCGCTCTGATCGACAGGAAGTGCTGGTTTGCCCACAACAACAGCACTCGTGAAAGTCGAAGGCAAGGTAGAGACCTCGTGCCCCCTTGGTGATTGATTAAAAACACCACTGTGGTGTTGTCGGTCCGCACTAGGATGTGCCTCCCTGATAACTCCTGTCTGAAGTGTCTTAGGGTGAAAAGCACTGCCCATAGCTCTAGGATGTTGATGTGAGATGTCTCCTGCTGCAAGGTCCAACTCCCCTGCACGCCCTGGTGTTGCCACAGCCCTCCCCATCCGGAGAGAGAGGCATCTGTTGTCACTACTTCTCTGCGTGCTGGGGGTGGTCCCATTGGTACACCCCCTTGTAGAAATTGTTCCCGTCTCCAAAGCCTCAGGGAGACAGAGCAACTGGTTGTCACCACAACAAGGGTCTGTCGGTTGTGGACTGCTGACAACCGTCTGGCTATCAACCAACGCTGAAAAGGACGAAGGTGTAAAAGTCCTAAGTGAATGGCCGATGAGGCTGCCGTGAGAAGGCCCGCTAGCCGTAAGAAGTGAAGATAAGGTAGCTTGCGTCGAACCTGGAACCTCGCTATGGCTCCTTGTATAGCCTGCCTCCTGCGCGCTGTGAGGGTAGCCCTCATTATTCTGGAGTCCAGATGTAATCCCAGAAAACATATTGACTGGCATGGAGTAAGGCAGCTTTTCTCCAGGTTTACCCTCAGTCCTAAAGCAGTAACATGCTCCAGTAGGCGCTGTGTGTTGTTGGCTACCTGCTGAGGTGATCTGGCACAAAGCAGCCAATCGTCCAGGTAGGGGAGAATCAACATGCCCTCCCGTTGTAGAGGTTCTAGTGCCACTTGCATACACCGTGTGAATACACGGGGAGAGAGGGAGAGGCCAAATGGTAGGACTCGATATTGGTATGTCCTGCCCTGGAATGTGAACCGAAGAAACCTTCTGTGATGAGGTGCAATGGGGATGTGGAAATATGCATCCTTCAGATCCACAGAGGTAAACCACATGCCGGGTTCGACCGCTTGTAGGACATCCTTGACACGCAGCATGCGGAAAGGAAGGTGTTTGAGACTCCTGTTCAAGCGTCTGAGGTCCAAGATTGGCCTGAAGCTTCCATCCTTCTTGCGAACTAGGAAGTACTTTGAATGAAATCCCCCCGGTTGGACCTGGGGGTTTACTAGCTCTACCGCACCCTTTTCCAGTAGCTTCCGGACCTCGAGAGATAGAGCAAGAGCCTGACGAGGGTCCCGAACCACTGTGGGCCGAGTGTGTGTGCATAATTGGGGTCTGTGACGGAACTGAAGACAGTAGCCCCTGTCGAGTGTGTCGAGGAGCCACTTGTTGTTCGTAATCCCTCTCCAAAGTTGTAGTTGAGAGGTTGAAAAGTGTCCCATCACAGACCCTGGACCATCACCGACGATGAGGAGCGGTCTCCCTACCCCTGGGGGGACGACGATAAGTAGCCACAGGGCGAGCAGGTGGTCTACGAGCACGGGATGCCTCCCTTCTCGAGTCATACCCAGGTCGAGTTGCCTGCTGTACAGGCCTGTAAGACTGTCCCTGCCTGCACTGGAATGGATTTGCATGACGAACAGGTATTTGATGTGAGGATGGTCCATAATTCACACTGCGCTCAAAGTGCTGGGACCGAGACTCCACTGCACGAACTCTGCGCTCAAGAGCTTCTTGAGCGGCTGGACCAAAAATCTGCCCAGGTACCAGAGGTAGTTGACGAAGATTGCTACGGCAAGCCTCTGGAAGTTTAGACTGTGCTAGCCAAACCTGCCGCCTAGCCTGAGTAGTAAGCCCAAGAGCCTTTCCGCTAGAAAATGCGATTGAACCCAAGGCTTGTAAGGAAGCCTCAAGTAACTCAGATGTGGTATTATCTGGTGGGTTAGTACTCAAAGTAGAATGAAGTGCCAGCAGAAGATGAGCCATGGAATTCCCCACACGACTCAAGCCTGAGACAGTATTATAAATCCTGACCAACAGATCATCTGTACGTCTACACTCTGGGTTGGGACAGCGAAGATTGTGTCTAAGAGCCTCATCTGGTGACACTACCAGTGAAGAAATGCATGGCTCCACTGGGGGCATGTTACCAAGGCCCTTTTCGTCTGCATCAGCCATTGCCGCTAGCGTACGAGCCACACGATCAGGTCTGGATAAGGGAGCTGACCGAAACGCTGAAGAAACCACATCTGTGAAGTCAGGACAACTCGGCATTAGGAAATCCTCCTGCTGGGAAACTGGGCGACGCAAGAGGTTTGACTGGCCTGATAGGGGAGGAGGTGGATCCAAATTCCGCTTAGCGAGCGCCATCCTGAGTGTGTCCTGCAGAGAGAAAACCACTGAAGGCGGCGCATCCTGAAGGCCAGAACCGTCGTCGCTATGGGAACATTGGACCTGGGAATGTGAGGGTCTCGTCTCCTCCATTGGCGTATAATACTCCTGTTCCTCCCGGTCTAAGGAGTCAGAAGCCGCAATAGATAAAGTGTCTGGTTCTCTCCTGGACAACCTGGATGCCAGCTCACACCTGGGCAAGGGAGGAGCTAAACCACCCCCCCCTGTCCCCTCACTCACATTCTGACGAGTGGGGGGAACAGATAATAAGTCTCTAATACCCTGAACTGCGTTCGCAAGTTCAGCTACTTGCTGGGTCAATGTACTTGACTCCGAGGAGGTTCGCATCCTCTTTGAAGGCCTTCCAGTCCCACTGGCCACACGCTTGCTACTCACATGTGACTCTGTCCCAGCTGATGGAGCAGAATTCTCAAACTCAGGGTCTAATTCAGCCAGTCGATGCTGTCTCATCTCCAAGGACATCAAACCACATTCAGGACATGGGTCTACTAAAGCCTCTCGGAGGTGATCAATGCCTAGGCAAGTAGGACATTGAATATGAGCATCCATGAGATCCATTGGACCGAAGCAGAGGGAACATGAAGCTGCCATCACTTCCAGCCCAGTTAGTTGAAAAAAACCCCTGGTCAACCAATGGGGTTATCCACAATAAGGTTTATCAATGTATCACTCTGGTTAACCAATGAGCATAACCTAAAGTAGCAGTTTCTGACAATATACAATACCACACGCAGTATAACAGAACCCTGGTTAACCACTGAGTTCACATGAGTACTCACCTCAACACTGCTAGTAGCGATCGGTTCCAAACAAACCCTGGACAACCAGTGGGTATATGGTCCGATGCACGTCAAAATATATCCAAATATACAAATATTTCTCCCGAGACACAGCTGTAGCGGGGAGCAGTTGCTCACCAAAAACGCTGTGCACGCTCGAGCGAGATCTCTTCGCGAGAATGACAAAGAGAACGACCGTGACGTGAACGGAGCGGATATAGCTGCTGACACGTCATCGGTCAGGGTCACAGGTGACAAATCAATGCGAGATTCTCGATATGGCTCGCGAGACGCGACTCCTTCCACTATGTTCGACCGTCTCTGGCGGTCTGTAACAGTGAAATAGAACTCACGTGGTAAATAGGCTAATACGGTCGTAAGGTGTGTCCTCATGTGCACCGCATTGTGTCCTCATGTGCACCGTGGAGTTGATATTATAATTAAGATTAAGGCGGATCGCCAAGCTCAGGTATCACGAGTGTAAATCCCTTGATTGAATTGAACAGATGGGCCAGGTTATCAGTGAGGGGTCTGTCTAGGATGGGCATGTTCTCTGTGCCACCTGCTGCTAAGAATACTCACCCACTTTTATTCGCCTTCCTCTCTCTCACACATAGGCTACTGGTGTTGTGTAGGTGAAGTGGATTCTAATGATCTGCCTCTTCAAGAAATGCCAGAACATTTTCTGCAAACATTGTAAATGTATAATTAAATACATTTATTTATAATTAAATAAAAACATATATAATGGTTAATATAAGTAGTTTACATTTGTTATTGTTGAAATGTTTTGTGCTTTGTGAATTGATGTTGACGGCATCTATCTTGGCGCTTGTAGACTCTGCTCTGGCTGCTCAGACTCGCTCTGAAGGATCTTATGCTTTCAAAGCTATAGTTTGCTATTGCTAGCCTCTCCTACATAATATATATACAATTGTATTATGTACCTATATATACCTATATACTATGGTACTGTTGAATGCTTGAATCTGATTGGTTGCAAAAATTAATTACTTTCAATTATTTTCTGGGAAATGCACAGCTAAAGTAGTTCCAGGCAGGTCTTGACCGCATTACAGTTCCATATCACTTCGCCAAATTACTTCAGTTATTTCAACAGATTACAACACCCACAATGGCACTGACCAAGCAAATAAGTATAGTAAACAATGGGATTAAAACGAAAAATTATTTACATGTTTTTTGCCACAGAATTAAGTTTAATGTACAGAAAGCACTGCTCTCTTTCTCCCACTCTCTCACCCACTCAAGCGCACACACATATACAGTAGCCTATGGACACACACTTGAACAGAAAAGTGTTGTCAGCGCTGCTCTGACGATTTTATCAGTAAAATAGTATAGCAACGTAAAAGATACATGATATTGCTCACTAGCGAGTTAAGCTCTGTTCTTGGAGCTGATAAACGTACAGTTTCGCTATTAATAGAGACGCTGCTGCCGAACCCTTTTGAGAGATTGAGGTAATTAATACACGCTTAATCTCTCTCTCTCTCTCTCTCTCTCTCTCTCTCTCTCTCTCTCTCTCTCTCTCTCTCAAAATCTGACAACTGTCTTGAAATACAACATCTGAATTATGTCTTAAGGTGTGGTAACCGTAGGTAAAGCAGAAAAAAATGACTCTGGTCCCTTGAATTATTGGAAATTAATGCACACACGAGGTGGTAATGTTAAAGGGATAACGTTACTCCACCCAGAAATGGAAATTCTGTCATCATTTACTCACCCTCAAGTTGTTGCAAACCTGTATGAGTTTCTTTCTTCTGCTGAACACAAAGGAAGATATTTTGAAGAACGATTGGAACCAAACAGTTGTTTGGCACCATTGACTTCCATAGTAGAAAAAAAATACTATGGAAGTCAATGGTGCCAAAGTTCCAATCGTTCTTCAAAATATCTTCCTTTGTGTTCAGCAGAAGAAAGAGTATCCCTTTAAACCTCGGGAGTGCATTATTTTCTAATAATTCAACGGCCTGTTGTCAATTAATCCTTACGTATATATGGTCATTTCTGAGTGAACTGTAATGAGATGTGTGTGTACCGTTGAGAATTCGCTCTCCATTGCTGCTAAGAGCCTCTTCAGAACAAACAGCACAAAAGAGAGGCTGCATAATGTAAGCCAATGCTTCCTTTAATTAACACATGAGCTCGCTTTGTGTGGGGAGAGTGAGAGAGAGACTGACTCATCATGTTTAAATATCAATTCTTACATGAATACACTTCATCTAACTAATATACTCCAAACCAATAAGGCCAGACAAAACATCTCCAGCACGGATCTTTAAAACTCTCTGTCCCGTTCCGGCCTACTTGAGCTCTCTATATGGTTGTTTCAGTCGCACACGTGCCCTGATTAGACGTAGTCTTCTCTTATTATCTCATAAATTAAGTGTTACCACTGAAAAGACTGTACAAAGATTCCCTTTTATGTTGCCTAATGTTCACATTTATTGCCATAATGTCAAAGCAAACAGACTAAAAGATGTTCAAAGGCTGCTGGGACTCTGAGGTTGTAAGCCTCAGCATCTGTGTCGTCTCCAGATCTCTGAGCTCTGGCTTTGATCCACCAGCGCTCCTCAACTCCCTCCCCAACCCCTTCCAAACGCCTGTGCTGTTGATAGGAGTTTGTTTGTCTTCCGCCAGGTGGGTTTTCCTCAATTTACACACTGTCTACACCTCAAACTCTGACACGTGAGACATCACAGCTTCTGGATGCAAGAACACTGAGTGAGGATTTATGTAATAATTATTTTTAACCTACCCAAACAGAAACATGTTTGTGTCAAGGTGTGGTTACACTACTTTGTGTCCCATCCATCCATCCTTCCTTCCTTCCATCCACATACATAAAATCCATCCTTCCTTCCATCCATCCTTCCTTCCTTCCATCCACATACATAAAATCCATCCTTCCTTCCATCCATCCATCCATCCATCCATCCACATACATAAAATCCATCCATCCTTCCTTCCTTCCATCCATCCACATACATGAAATCTATCCATCCATCCTTCTTTCCTTCCATCCATCCACATACATAAAATCCATCCATCCATCCACATACATGAAATCTATCCATCCATCCTTCTTTCCTTCCATCCATCCACATACATTAAATCCATCCATCCATCCACATACATGAAATCTATCCATCCATCCTTCTTTCCTTCCATCCATCCACATACATAAAATCCATCCATCCATCCATCCACATACATAAAGTCCATCAATCTATCCATCCACATACATAAAATCCTTCCATCCATCCATATACATAACACAAGAATTAAAAACAAATAGCAGGATATCATATCATGTTGCCCACATTTGTTGCATAAACAAAAGTAATTTCACATACACAAAGCCTATGTGAACGCACCTCACAATGTTGATTTGACAAAATGTATAGATTTCCTGCATTTCATAAGTCAATATTTGTTGTATTGTCATAGTCAAGTCACCTTTATTTATATAGCGCTTTATTCAGTACAGATTGTTTCAAATCAGCTTTACAGTTATAACAGGAAAATAATGGCCAATTATGCAAACTGAATTCAATTCTGCTATAGTTTCATTATTGATCATTCAGTCTCATAAATCATTTTTTTATTTATTAATTTTTTTTAGATGTTTTATTTAATATTGACCTAAATTAAGATGTTCATTTAGACTAACATAGTTTTAGGGTAAAATGTTTTTACAATATAATTCAGAAAACTGAATTATCAGAGCTACAAAGAATCAACATATGAGTCACATTAGAGACCTATCTGCTTCACCTTCCTCAATTTCAGAAATTGCTCACCACTGCCTCCATCTCAGGCTTGTGTAAAGTATGTGACCCTGTCACGAGAACCTTGTCTTACCGTTTACCTGATACAGGCTTGCCAAGTGTGACTCAAACCCCAAGAGGAAGAGCCCCCTCTGGGCCCTAAAATCCCGCATGTGGACAAATTGGTATTAAGTAAATCAGAACATCCATCAAACCTAATGAAATCTGGTGGCCTAAGAAGCCTCAATCTAACGCTTCAAGGGTGCCCAGATGGAGAGATCATCCTCTCGAGGGCTTTTACCGTAATGTAACCGTGACCCCTGGATGTGGCACAAAGCTCACGTCACTGAGATGGGACAAAGAGAAGGAAAACATCCTGTAGGTCCAGTTAAGGGACAGTTAAGACTGTCTAAAAACTACTCTGACCAGCAGTTAACCAATGGGTAATCAGTCTCATTTTTCGGATTCAAATTAGACCAATCTAAGACAAGTTTAACCAGTCTTAAAGTAAGAAATAAGTAACTAAATTGTAAGACTAGTCTAAGCAGTTAATGCAATCCGCCAAGTGGAGTCCCGTGTCTTACTTCAGACCTACATCTTTAAGACTCATTTAAGGAATATGAGTGGATCCTCTGAAAATATCATTGAGCCATATAATCATGAAGTGCTTACAATGTCACTGCTACCTCCCATACCCAAGTTTTTTTTAACTATTTAGTTTACTTTTGTTCAGCAAGGATGAATTAAATTGATGGAAAGTGATGATTTTACTTTACTTGTTGGATTGATGCACCTGGAGGGTTTGGTTTACATTCTGACTGGTGTTTGGTGCTACATTGTCTTCATATACTTTTTTTTAAGACAATCGGTTTGCATGTTTTTTTTAAAGTAAGGTTAACTTATTAGATTTTTACAGTGTAATAAATGTTTCTTGCGCAGCAAATCATCATATTAGAATGGTCTCAGAAGGATCACGTGACACTGAAGACTGGAGTAACGATGCTGGAAATTCAGTTTTACCATCACAGGAATAAATTACATTTTAAAATTATGTTCAAATTAGAAAATAGTTATTTTAAACTGTAATAATATTTCACAATATTGTGATATTTTGCTGTATTTCTGATCAAATAAATGCAGTCTTGGTGAGCATGATACGTTTGAACGGTTATTCTGCTGAAATGCTTATTGTGCATGAGTTTTTGTTTGAAAGAAAAATATCAAATATTATATGGAGCACCACTTACTAGAATTCAGAATTCAATATTGTAGCTATTTTAATGTGGTGTTGAAAATGACCCAGTTCAACAATTGTATCTGGAGTTATTAAGAAAAATGCATGTTGACTGTGGTGTATGTTAAAACAAAGTATAATAATTAAAATTTTTACAATATTTATTAAATGGTTTAATATGAATTAAAAACCACTAACTTTCACATCCTTTACATATGATGTCTAAATATTAGATATTAGATAAATAAACTGTTGTTTGGTGTAGTATCATAATTGTGCACCTGTAAAATGACAGGCTTATGCTCTTATAATATTTGCTTTTTCATTTGCAGAGAGATTTCAGGACAGTCTTTTTGGTCTCCTGTAGGCGTTTTTGTTCCTAACTCCTGCCAGTGAAGCGGCATCTCCTCACACACAGATCTTTTTTTGTGTGTGCAGAACGTCAAAGAGAATATGAAAAGGTACATCTCTCGTATGAATATCCCCATGACGTGAGAAGCTGCTCATTTTCCATTTGCTGTCAGGAGGACGATTAACTCTCCACCCCTCCTCTCCCTTTTCAGGTCCTCATAAATAGCAAATCGCACAGTCTCATTGTAGTACAACAATTGTGGCACATACGACTGACAAGCTCGTTTAAATAATAAGAAACACCAGCATGTACTCAACTAAAAGCGAGGGACCGCGCAGAGGAAGATCTTTTGACTCCATTAACCTTGGTCTGACTTTGGAAGAGAAGCAACTTAACAATGAGGTAAGCACTTTTCCCTCATCATTTTGAAATGTTTTAAAAATATTCTCATTTGGTCAATTTGCATACTTTTTTAAAATGATATTATCTACTCGGGTGAGAATTCAAGTTCTCAACAGGTGAGGGACTGGAGTTTCTACACAAAAAAATGATATTATTTAAGTCTTCTTATAATGCCAAATTTAGATTTCTAGGAAGCATAGAGCATGGAGGAAACTGAAGGTGACGGATACCGTGATGCGAAGCTCTCCGCTCAGTTTTACGTCTAACATATCCATGTTTGATGCTGTTAGCAATGACACGTTCCAATCATCCATGCACCAAATCTAAAGATGCATCAAATTAAGTACACTTAACAGAGATGTGCGTGGAAGAGTGATTAATTGCAGCCTAATCCCAGTGTTAGATTAAAACAAGAGGGCGCTAATAATAGGCTTCCTCGCTCTCCAAATGAGATTGTTTTAAGACGACAGACACTGGCCTGTCTTTGTTGAAGCGAGACGGTGAATCGCAGGACTCTGAGCCCTGCCACGGTCAATGCACTAATGCTGTCTGGGATCCTGCTGACGGGAAGACGAGGACAGGGACGATTACTCTGCCACATGCGTGATAAAAGAAACATGGTCAGTAGATGACAAGCTTTGGGGTCGCTTAAAACTGCTAGTTTGAAGTTAAAAAAATTAGTTACACTTTACAATAAGGTTCATTAGTTAATATTAGTTAATGTATTTACTAACATGAACTAACAATGAGGAATACATTTGTTACAGTATTTATTCATCTTTGTTAATGTTAGCTCATAAAAATACAGCTGTTCATTGTTCATGTTAGTTCAAAGCACATTCACTAATGTTAACAAATATAACGTTTGATTTTAATAATGTATTAGTAAATGTTGAAATTAATATTAACTAAGATTAATAAATACTTTGTTCATTCTTAGTGCATGTTAATAAGGTAGTTAATTAATGTTAACTAATGAACCTTATTGTAAAGTGTTACCAACAAATTTAAATTAAATTATAATGAAATAAAAATATATTTATATTATACATTTTATTATATTAAATTCACCATTCTTATAAAACAACTTAATATTAATTAAAAAGCGATGCATGTTTAATTTATGTATTACCGTTTAATACTATTTATTTATTAATAAAGATTTTTCTGGATACTTTTGGCATTTATGTTTGAACTCTGTTGCCATTGAAGAAGCTTGTTTTTTTCATGGTGTTAAATGTAATTAAATGTGTTTAAATTACATGTAAAATAAACAAAAGAAATAATTAAAAAAAAGAAATAAACTAGTGTATACAAAAAAAAAAGAATTTGGTTCATTTGTTTGCATGTACTTCATACTTCATGGCCTCGATTAACTAAAATTGAAGTTTTTGCCTAATTTTTTTGCCTAAAATTTGCCTTTTTTAAGTTTGTCTAGATCCTTTTCTTTCTTCATTGTATCTTGTTGGATTGATGTACCTGGAGGGTTTTGTTTACATTCGGACTGGTGTTTGGTGCTACATTGTCTTCATATACATCATATATTTTTTCAACTATTAATAATCACAATTATCAGTATGATTTCTTGAACCTAATCCCAAGTCTGCAACCTTGGTGAAGGTCCCTCTGTTAGCGCTTATGTTAAGCAGGTCATGATGACTGTGCACGCAGGAACCAGCACCTTTAATCCGATGACCTGTTCGCAGCTGGACTTTGCTGTAGTTTAGGATTAAAAACAAACCCCTCAGTTGACTGAGTAAGCAGTGTCTACATTGGACGTGACAAAGCGATTGTGCTTTAAGTACGTCGGTAATAGGATGTGGCATCAGTTTACTGTCGGGAATTTGTTGTGTCACGTCACACCCTATCTAGTGTAGACAACATCATTGATTATAATGGGTTTTATTTGCTTTTTTCACATCACGCCAAGACAAGAACAAAAAATGTAATAAAATGTACAAAATTGTAAAATTTAATACAATTAAAACCTGAGGTTTAAATTTTGCCTTTAAAAAATGGCATCCTGCTGTGATAAGTTCATTGCTGTTTTCGACTGTTTTAAATTTCATTGTTGATTGAGTTTAAACTCAAATAACAGAATGTATTTAAGTAAAATTGATGGAAAATGTATGATTTACAGTGTTTGCACTCTTAATAGGAAAGTTCAAAACCTTTGAATGAATACAAGGAAAGTTGAATGTGTGCCTTTAAGATATTGAGTGTTGTTTACGACACTCTTTCTTTAATCCACATGATCTGATTGACAAGATTTAAAGTAGGCGGATGTTGTTGATGCTACAAATAAACATCAAGTCATGTAAAGCAATACCTATTTCTACCTGACCTAACCAATCTGTTTTACACATGTTTTACAGATGAACAAATCTGCTTTTCCAAAGATCGAGGAGAATAAAGACAACAAAACTGCTTCTACAGAGAGGGGTCGGGCTGCTGTTGTGTTCTCTCTGAAAAATGAAGTCGGTGGGCTTGTCAAGGCACTAAAACTTTTCCAGGTGAAGAGCAGATCGACTTTGTTAGGATTTTCTTGCATTCCTTTATTTGATTAAAACCCTTATGCTGCTGTACAATTAACCATCAGTTATAAATCAACAGGAAAACCACGTCAACCTTGTGCACATTGAGTCCAGAAAATCCAAAAGGCGCAACTCTGAGTTTGAAATCTTCGTAGACTGCGATAGCAACCGCGAGCAGCTGCACGAGATCATTCAGTTGCTGAGGAAACACGTGAACGTGCTCGAGATGGACGCGCATGACAACCGCCTGCCGGAAGAAAGCGGTACATGAATTAAATTAACACTGACACTGTGACTTTTTTAATAACTTTCAAAATACTCAATATTTGAATGTTTGTTTTTTCCAGAGATGGAGAATGTGCCGTGGTTCCCGAAGAAGATTTCAGATCTGGATAAATGTGCGAATCGAGTGCTGATGTACGGATCAGACCTGGACGCGGATCACCCGGTGAGTGCAGCAACGCTTCGTCTCAATTATGTCATCAGTATGATGTAATCACGTCGCTTACTGTTTCGCTTCTGTTTCGACAGGGATTCAAGGACAATGTATATCGCAAAAGGAGGAAGTACTTTGCAGACTTGGCTATGAGCTACAAATAGTGAGTTTTTAGTAACTTCTTAAAACATACTTTAATATAAAGTATATATACACTTAGTAATATATATGTGTGTGTGTGTGTGTGTGTGTGTGTGTGTGTGTGTGTGTGTGTGTGTGTGTGTGTGTGAACATATATACATATATATATACATATATATATATAATACATACACATATATTATATTATATAAACACAAACTTTTATTTTAGAATCGATTAATCGTGATTCGTGATTAATCGATTTGACAGCACTAATTTATCTACAGTATATATATATATATATTAGGGCTGTCAGTTAAACGCGTTATTAACGGCGTTAACGCAAACCCATTTTAACGGCGTAAATTTTTTTATCGTGAGATTAACAGTCTTTTTGGCCTAGCAAACTTTGTAGTTTTTTTCACATGCTTTTGCACCAGGACGCGGCATGCGCGGCGCTGCGCTATGAAACCCATTCATTTCAATGGCTTGCGCAGCGCGAGGACGTTTTGTTGCTTCGTCGACCAAAGCGCAAGTGGATCTAGCTAGACCGGAAACAAAACAACAGGCACGCCGCACACACTTGTTTGGGCTTGCGAGCCGGCCAAATTTGGTTAATGGATGACGAGCGCGAGACGCCGAAATGGATGCCAATAAGATTCTGAATGGAAAGTTTACTTTTAAAAATTTGCCAAATGGTTCCATTGACAAGACCAAAGTGATCTGTGTGTTTTGTCGTTGTGAACGGAGCTATCATCATCGCAGCACGTCCAGTCTGAAATACCACTTGATGATGGCCAAGCACACACACACACACACAGCTGATGCGAATTCTCCGCCCCCTCGTCAATATCAGGACCTCGTCAGTATTTCTTTCACCCTTTTATTGATGGACAGTGTTACATTGAGAGATTATTTGCTCCAAGTGAGAATGTTAGTGTGAAATTGAACACAGTATATGCCAATGTTGTTTTCAATAAAAAACATTTGCACAAAGCAAGCCGATCCACTTTTCCATGTTGATAAGAGCATTAAAATGAGAAAAAATAATGGGACAAAAAGAAATCAAGAGACATTTAGAATAGATAAAAATGTGCGATTAATTGCGATTAATCGTGAGTTAACTATGACATTAATGCGATTAATCACGATTAAATACTTTAATCGTTTGACAGCACTAATATATATATACTGTATATAAATATCTATCTATCTAAATCTATCTATACATCTCTCTCTCTCTCTCTGTCTGTCTATCTATCTCTGTCTGTCTGTCTAACTATCTATCTATCTATCTAGTCTGTCTGTCTAAAATACTAATGTTTCCTCATGAAGTCTAATGTAAGTTTTCCTCTTCCATCAGTGGAGATCCCATTCCCCGTATTGAGTTCACAGAGGAGGAGGTGAAAACTTGGGGAGTTGTGTTCAGGGAGCTGAATAAACTCTACCCCACACACGCCTGCCGCGAGTACCTGAAGAACCTGCCCTTGCTCATCACACACTGTGACTTCCGTGAGGACAACATCCCACAGCTGGAGGACGTCTCGCGCTTCCTCAAAGGTGAGAGAAAGGGATGTCCGTTTATTCTGCTGGGTTTGTTCAGGATTTATAGACTACTATTATAACATTGCTTGATGAACTGTTTCAGAGCGTACTGGCTTCACCATCAGGCCTGTGGCTGGGTATCTCTCCCCACGAGACTTCCTGGCAGGTCTCGCCTTCCGCGTGTTTCACTGCACTCAATATGTCCGACACAGCTCAGACCCCCTCTACACACCCGAGCCGTGAGTACACCAATAATCAAATATTATCAAATGTATGATACATACATGCAGGGCCTATAAATGATGATGATATCACCATCACTATAATAATTTCACAGAAAAAATGTGTTATATATTTTAATATATGTATTTACTTATATATATATATTATTTATTTTAAGTATAATTTCATGTATATATTATTTATTTTTATGTATATATAAAATACTTTATATTGTGTATGTGTGTGTGTAAATAAATTTAAGAACATTTTTATATAATGGCAACACTTTATTTCTATGGTCCACTTTAGACATTGTACTAACTATAAGTAACTTTGCAACTACATGTCAACTAACTCTCATTAGAGAACACATAATCTTAATCTAACAGTCTACTAACAGACTAATATTCTTAAGGTTACTTATAGTCAATAGATTTTCTAAAGGGGACCATCAAAATAAAGTGTATATATACTGTATATATATATATATATATATATATATATATATATATATACATATACTTACACTCATATATTATATTATATCTAAACTAACACTTTAGTTTAGGGTCCAGTTCTCACTACTAACTAGTTCCTTATTAGCATGCAAATTACTAGGATATTGACTGTTTATTAGTACTTATAAAGCACATATTAATGCCTTATTCTGCATGACCATATTTTACATCCCACAATCATACCCAATTCCTAAACTTAACATCCACCTTACTAAATATTAATAAGCAGTAATCAGGAGTTTATTGAGGCAAAAGTCGTAGTTCATAGATGGTTAATAGTGAGAATTGGACCCTAATCTAAAGTGTGACCACATATATATTTTTATATTGAATATGTCTGTCTGTTATAGAGACACATGTCACGAGCTGCTTGGACACGTCCCTCTTTTGGCCGAGCCCAGCTTTGCTCAGTTCAGTCAGGAGATTGGTCTCGCGTCACTGGGTGCATCGGATGACTCCATACAGAAACTTGCAACTGTAAGTAATAACAGACCTTTAACCTTTTAGTGAGGGGTGTTTTGATGTGAATACATATTTAATAATGCAAAATGAGTATTTATCACTGCCATATTGTGTTTCAGTGTTATTTCTTCACTGTGGAGTTTGGCCTCTGTAAGCAGGAAGGGAAACTGAGAGCGTATGGGGCCGGTCTGCTGTCCTCCATCAGCGAGCTAAAGGTAATGAAACACAAAAGCTTTCTCTACATGATGGAAAGAGCTTGATTTTCAGCTTATAGAGAGATGACCTATTCCCTTTTCTTCCAGCATGCACTGTCAGGAAACGCCAGGATCTTGCCCTTTGACCCCAACGTGACCAGCAAACAGGAGTGTATCATCACCACCTTTCAGGATGTCTACTTTGTTTCGGACACCTTTGAGGAAGCAAAAGTCAAAATGAGGTGTGTGGGCAATCAAAAACAATGAATAATAAAATGAATAATTAAAAATTAAGTATTCACTGCAGATCTCATCTGAGTATTTAGCCTAAAAATTTCATCAATAAATTAACCCTGTGCATTTGAAATTAATCTTTTAGAGAGTTTGCAAAGACCATCAAGCGGCCATTCTCGGTACGCTACAACCCGTACACGCAGAGCGTAGACGTTCTGAAGGACACGGCCAGCATCAACAACGTGGTGGAGGAACTAAGACATGAGTTGGACATCATTGGAGATGCACTAAGCAGGCTAAACAAACAGTTAGGAGTCTGAAAAACTACATTTCCAAGCAAATCATCCATTATTTCATGCTTGTTTTGTCACAGTACTTCACTCTCCAAATAATGTATGGGATTAATAATATGTGATGCTGTATGTATGTACCTACCAAACGAAGTCAAGTCCTCATGTGTCTATTTATATTATTAGTTTGACTCTTGTTTGATTAAATACGTGGCTCAACAAAAGCTGAAGCTCAATGCTTGCAATTGGACTTCTTGTATTATAAGTGAGATTTCTACTTGATAGGGTGGTATTTATGCAAGGCGACCACAATGGTTATGGTTGTGCAAAGTTGATGTCTGCTGATTTCAAATTGGCACCTTATGTTTATTTATTAAGAGATATTGTCTGATAGATATTTTAGTATACTGATTTACTTTATATTTCATTTGTGCACAATATATATATAGTTTTTTATCATTGTGAGTCTATGAAATATTCAGTATTTTTAGTGTTATTGACAGAAAATGTTTCTTGATTTAAAATGGATGTCTACGTGGAGTAGGACCTGAAGGTTCATCTTTATTTATTAAAAATGCATGTAAATGTTGCATTGGACATGAAAGAATATTTTTTACAAATTAACTTAAAGTTAATTAACAAGAATGCTTAGCGAATGTCAAGTTTGTCAGTATCAGTTCAAGTTTAAAGTATAGAGAAATGTATTGCTAAAAGATTATATATTCATATATTCATATGCTTTTAACAAAAATAAATCATTGTTTTTTACTGTAAAAAAACGTTTATTCTTTTCTTTCTTCTTTCTAGCTAATGTTCTAATGTTCACAACATTGTTTCAAAAGCCGAAATCTCTAGCGAGTGTTATTCAAATCTCAGGACATTATTTGTCTTATTGGAGACATAAGTGAAATCCCTTATTACTGTTATTATATAAATGCAGTGATAGGTACCTAATAAACAAATGGAAAGCGGATCCAGTAGTATCTGTAAACTTTTCTTTTTTTTAAACACGCATTATCATTTGATCTCAAAATGCTGTGATTGGTTCATCTTGACAAGCGCTGAGAAAAGTAACGGCTATCACGTGACCTCTACGTCTTTTTACTGTATGGCCTGCTGGATTTTAACCACAAAGATTTTTAATATGTAGATGATGAGTATACTTGGAATATTTGCACAAAGTTGGGTGTTGTTATATGCTTTTATTATTAACTTTTAACTTATTTTTGTAGGCTTCATATGTTGTTGTTTTTTTGTTTTTTTTAATAAAGTTTATTTCTTCAGACGTATTAATGTAGGCAATTTTCTCTTCCCCAGTTCACTGTTATTATCAAAGTCCCTTTCTGTATATAAAGTCTTTGTTACTATCCCGTTTTTATTTGGCGTAGGCAGAAATTGTATTTTGGGTGGGCCAGTGAAAATGTGACTGGGCCTATAGTTTTTCCTAGAAAAAAATGACTTCAATAATAATTAACATTAATAGACAAACTGAAAAAAACAGTTACACCTTTATATTCGGCAAATCATCATGTTCAACCAACAGAGCTCAATAAAGGCTGGACAAACCAGTATAGACAATAACCTGTCTATTTTATTCAGGCTATTCAGCAGTGCAAATACAGTTCACCCGAAAATAAAGTAAGCTAAAATAATAATATCACAGTTAGATCGGCAGATAAACCCGCGTCAGGCTGACGGGGAGAGAGGGGAGCAAGAAGCGGCCGGCGCCAGCACCTGACTAGCCTTCTGCTGGGGTAATGAGTCGGAAGAACTGGGCTGGGTGGACTCGGAAGATGAAGGCAGTGGTGTGTCTTCTTCCTCAACTCTTGCTTTTTTTCAAATAGCACATTAAAGAAAGTTGTTTAGCCATTATTGTGGCAACGACGCCGCTGAGAGTTTTCCAGTCAGAACCCCCAGCAACCATAGCAACCAATAACGTTCCGGAGAGAGGGTTTCTACATCTTGCTTCACCAGTTAAATTTTATTCGGAAAACAAATTAAACACACACAGCAGTCAACAATAAATCATGTATATATTAATATATTTTCATAAATACATCTGAATAATAAAAATAAACTAAACATGTATTTTTATCAAACTTGCCTGGGCGGGCCAGTGAGTAATGTGGGCGGGCCAGTGCCGCCCTGGCCCAATACTGGCTACGCCCCTGGGTATAACTGAGTGAGTCATTTTAGCACTCTCTTATGGTCTATGTCTATCTATGGTGTTCGGTTATATTATTGCACTTAATTTCCTTGCCTTTGAATAATATCATCCTTTATGCTACTTGGTTATGACTTGTCAGGGCCCGAGCACCGATGGTGTGAGGACCCTCTTGGAATTGCTCTGTTTATTATTTATTTGTATTTATACAATATATGAAATAAATATAAAATCTTTGTTTTAGAAATAAAATTGCATAATTATATTATTGAATTACTTGTCTTGATATGTATATGTAATATGTATTTTTAAAATTTTATATCAAATATAAAAAGTATATCATAATATTATAATATCTTAATTTAAAAAAAATAATCATAGAATATTAATATAATAATTTTAATTATTACAATTATTATAGTTTAAGTATGATAATATTTAATTATTTTACTTAGTATGTATATGTGTTTATTTGTTTTAAATATTGAACTTGAATTTATTTTTTTATATCAAATATAAAACATATTAGTATTTTCATTTTTATACAAACTTGGATGGCCGGGACATTTGCAATATTTGCAAAGCCAGATATGGTGATGAAAAATATCCTAAAAAGACAGAGGATTGGATTATGTACGGAAGCGTATTGCATTCACTTGAAGAAAAAAAATCTACTCTGTTTTTCTGAATTAACGAGTTAATTATCTCAGAATTATGAGATAAATTTTTCTTGAAATTTTTTTTTTTTACTCTGTTTTTATGAATTAATGAGTTACTCATAATTTTTAGATAATTAAGTCATTAATTCAGAAAAACAGAGCAAAAACTTTTTTCCATGAAAAATTCTCTCATAATTCTGAGATAATTAACTTGTTAATTCAGAAAAACAGAGCAAAAACTTTTTTTTTCATGACAAATTATCTCGTAATTCTGAGATAATTAACTCGTTAATTCAGAAAAAAAGAGTAGATTTTTTTCCTCAAGGGAATGCAATACGCTTCCGTAAGTTAATTGTCTTAATAGCAATATATTATGTATATTATGTTTTAACAAATATAGATAAAAATAATAAAACATATATTTGATATTATAATTCGATATTAAATATATATTTTTTATATTAAGTAGAATATTTTAATAAAATGTGTGACTTGTATTTAATAAAATTGCAAAAAAAATTTTTTAAATAAATGAGTAACTCCCGATCCGATAAACCCCGCCCACTTTGGGTTTGCATCGTGTTAATGCATATTATTAGCATTCTACCCACTAATATTTCTGGAAACAAAGTGACGTTTCATGATTTTGTGGTGATGTCATCAATGTGCGCCTAAATCTGATGGAAGGAACTCAGCTGTCAAAATGTGTACTTTACACGTGGGTAAGTGTTATTTAGCCTACTTTTCATTACACAAAGCTTGCAAAGAGTATTGGTACCAGTCTACAATCCTTATATCCACGAGAATACGCGAACCTTTAACAGTAGGCCTATACATTAAAATAAGCAGTCTCAAATAATTATAGCCCACAAAAACAGCGCTTCCTGAGCAGGGCCGGACTGGGACCTAAATTCGGCCCTGGCATTTGTGGTTTTCACCGGCCCAACTAATTGATGACGTTAAAAAACGTCCCCAGAATCTGAACATTTTTCCCACTGAGACACACCATACAAGGCAGCAATTTAGGCGCGTTTCCATTACAGATTTGCGCAAAACTTTTGCGATTTTTTCTAAATGTCGATAAAAAACTATTGCGAAATGACGGCGTTTCCATTAACTGATGTTATGCGATACAACGTCCTTTTTTCTCTCTCGCGATAAGTCATTTAAACATCATGGCAACGGGTCTATCAGCCACCACCACACTAGACATTATTATTATTATTAATGGAATGAGACGTGGTGTGTTATCCAAGCATTAATGGCAGGGAAAGACGCATACTGCTAAGGAGTTTCTGGGTGTTTCTCTCTCATTTCTGCCCCGAGGTCTTGATTGTGGCATTTCTTTGAGGTTTAGAATCCAGTATTCCTGAAGCCTAATTATTGTTTATTTTATGAATTTAATAAAGAACTCTGTCCAAACGGTCAGTGTACATTTGTGTCCATTCGTTTTTCCTTTTTTAACCCGTATTGCAAAACGAAAAATGAACGGTGATTTTTTTTATTTAAAATGCAAAGTTAACCAGCAATTTTTTTTTAAATTTGAACTGTACACAAATGCTGTGCAAAAATAATAATATATCGACTAAATTTCAGATGTTTCTTTGACTTTTTGCCCCTTTATTAAACATTTAAAATATTCACAACTTAATACGAAAAAAATGTAGATTTTAATGGTTTTCTAAGGGCAAATTAGAACCTGGAAATTATATTTTTCCCGCAGTGCTGAATGAGAAGAGCCATATTTATGTCTCTGGAACCACAAGGTGATTTAGGTGAGTTATAGGCTAATGATAATAAATCTGTCTGAAAAATAACGAGGCATTTTAATTGTTTATTAATAAACTATTGTTTTCTAAATCAGTGTCGGCTAAAAACATATCTCCATCTCCGCTGAGGCGCGCCGCGCGAATGCACCTTTAGAGAGAAATACACCTTTCATAAGGATTACATCATCAGAATGTATTAGCTTTCGATTCGAATTTGTTCGTTTTAAAGTGGACACTTCAAGCTTTAGCCTACATAGGCTATACTTTGTTTCAGTTCTCGCGCTCCAGTTCACGGAGATCATGAAAGCGCGCATGATTGTTTTATTTTATTTTACAAAAGCACAACGTTTTCTTGTTATTGTGAGTTTACACAAATAAAATCATAGTGGCGAATAATGTATTATTATTTTCTGTATGACCAGAAATTATAGAGTAGGCCTATTTTAAGTTGTTTCTACTGTTGATAGGAAAAAGCAAGTGTTCGCGGCCGCGCCTCCGTGCCATGCGCGCTCAGCAAACACTTGGATATGCGTCAAAATCTTGTGTTTATTTGTGATAATCTTAGCCCTGTATTATTATTGTCTAACCATTATGAATGACATTTGACGAATTGCTTTGTTCCTTTTTTTGGATAAAAGCGTCTTCTAAATATGTAGCCTAATAACTGTTATAATAATGATGATATTTATTAGCCTATTATTTGCGTATATCACGGACCCCAAACACACCGCGTCTTCAGGTGACTGTAAATGCGCAAAAACTGTTTCCATTGCAGTTTTGCGAAATATTCCTTTTTCGAATTGCCTGAAAAACCTCCTCATGCGAGCGTAAAAACTTTTTTGCGATAACGGTGCAGCAACGTGGTCAGCTCGGCCCAAAACAATAGAAAATCACACCGGCCCTTCTGGCATGTGCCAGAATTGCCAGATGGCCAATCCGGGCCTGTTCCTGAGCAATAAATCGTGATTTTGTATCACAGGGAGCGAACAATTCCGGGCAGCTGGGACAGGGACACACGGAAGATCAAGCCGAGCCGCGGCGTGCACACGGCGGACTGCAGGCAGAGCAGGTCCGCTGCATAACCGGAGGAGGCGGCCATTCGGCTGTCATCACTGGTTAGCTGGCCTATAACACTATTAAAAATAATAGATATTAATGCTAACACTCTGAAACGACACGTCGTTCGAATTAGTAAAATAATCCTCAAACTGTTTCTGTATTTGCTGACATTATATTTATGGATCAATGGCGCACTCTAGTGGACACTTTGAAGTATGACAACAACATTTCTCCACCCAGAGTCAGGTGACCTGCTGATGTGTGGACACAACCACAAAGGTCAGTTAGGGCTCAGTCACACTTCAGAGGTCATAACCTTTCAACCCTGCCCTTTGTCTGGGTGGGGAAGAGTTCAGCAGGTGTCCTGCGGTTGGGACTTCTCTATTATCCTGACAGGTGAGTGGTTGGGTCATCAAATCCATACTCGTATTCAAATTCTGATAAAAAAAAAAAACGAGCATGTGGATATTGCAGACATCAGTAATATTGAGGTTATTTTTTTTGTTTAGAGTTTGAGTAAATCAAGTGCTCTTAGACCTGCCTATCGAGACTTCCTCTCGTTGAATTCAGTGCTGAATAACTGATATCTGATCCGTGTCTGTCAGGTGACGGTCAGGTCTTGGTGTGCGGCTCCAATGCTTTTGGACAGCTTGGTGTCTCACCAGGGATATCACACTCAGCAGAACCTTTACATGTGACGGTGGGAAGTGAAAAACATAATGAGTCTCTTGCTTAATAGTTTTTATGTGTGAGGATTGTAATAAGTCGTGCTATGTTCTGCTTGCAGACACTGAATGAGCCCGTGACTAGTGTGGCTGCTGGCCTCAGACATGCATTAGCAAGCACAGGTATTACTTGTGACTATATCAAGTAAATATCAGATCTATACATTTGTTTTTAAGTAAAATTTTATAATTAACATTATATTTTTCTAATTATTATAATTTAAATGTTATAATATGTAAATATTTGTCTTTGGAATGTAAAAAATACTAAAAAATAAATATAGATTTTTATATTAAATATAAGAAATAATTTTATATTTAATTGTATACTTTTATTATTTAATTATTATAAATAACTTAAATATTATTTTTTTTACTTATTTTGCTTAGTTGGTATATATGTATATATGTTTTAAATACTGAAAAAAGCTAAATACTTAAATTTATATTTAAAATTCCAATTATATATTAATTATATTGTAATATTATTATTTGTTTTAAATATTGAAAAAATATTATTATTGTTATATTATAATTTAATATGTAATGATATGTACATGTATGTAAAGTATAAAATATATAAAATGTTTAATTATTTGATTTTATATTTGTTTTAAATATTGAAAATAAATATAGGTTTTATATATTAAATATAATAAATTATATATAATTAAATTCATTCTATAATTATCATTTAAAAAATAATAATATTTAATTATTTGTCTTGCCTGGTATATGTATATATTTGTTTTGAATATTAAACATTGAAAAAAAGCGAAAACATTTTACATTTAAAATTCGAATTACATATTAAATATATTTTAATATTATACTTTTAAATATATAAAACAAATAAATATAAGTGTTTAATTATTTATTTAATAATATAATTAGATATTAAATATATTTTAATACTATAATCAACACTTAATTGTGTGTTTTTTGTATATATGTGTGTGTGTGTAAAGCTTCAGGTTGTGTTTATCAGTGGGGGACGGGCCTGTCGAGTCATGCTAAGAGAATGTTGAGTCCACAGCCTGTTCCTGTTCATCTGTCCTCTAAAGAGCCCTGCCTTGTCCCGGGTAACAGTCACACACACACACACACACACACTTAAAGCTAAATCAACCTCACAACACCAGATACACGAGATCTTTCTCCTATTTAATTCATGTCTGTTAAATAATATATATTTAATTAGTAGCACTTTCTGATCTGCAGGGTTAGATCATGTGACCCCACAGAAGGTAGTTGCAGGCTCCACCCACTGCATTTGTTTGACAGGTGAGAGGATTTTTCAAACAAATCAAACTGATTTTGTCCTCTGATCAGTCAGGACAGAGACGAAAGATCGTAGAGTTCCACCAAAGCATTTGAATCCCATATCTCTACAGCGAAGGGTGACGTGTTCCTCTGGGGCAGCAATAAACACGGTCAGCTGGTCAGCGAGAGTCTCTTCCTGACACTTCCTGTGGCGCTGGATCGTTCTCTGCTGCGGGGCGAGAGAGTGACCCACGTCCACAGCGGCTGGACGCACCTCGTCACAAAAACAGGCGAGTCGGGCTACACAAGTCTCACACTAATCTTTATTTTCTTGTGATATTGTTTTCAATATATTATGTATTTACAGAGAGTGGCCGGGTCTTCACATGGGGCAGATCCAATTACGGACAGCTAGGACAGACCAATCAGGGTACGGAAAAAGAGCCTGACGATTCAACCAGCTCTGGCCGAACTATAAGCCACCCCGTCGAGATTAAAGCTTTATTTGGAGCGACACAGGTATGTTATCAGCCATATACTGTGCTAAAAGTATCCATATACTGTAAAGTAGCCATGATTTTACCACAAATAATAATTTGAAGTGAATTGACTACAACCCCCGTTAACTGTGGCAAAATCACTGCACTGCTTTTCGTGGCTTATTGTGAAGTGGTAATAAATGCAGTATGATCCAATATACCAATGTTCAATAAATAATAATTAGAATTATCAAATAAATATGGAAGGCCATTTTTAAAATCATCAAAAATCATGCTTTGGTAAATCGTAGTTTTGAGATGAGTAAATCGTAATTATGGCATAAAAAGTCAGAATTATTAGATAAAAGTAAAAAAAGTCAAAATTATGATTTCATCATAATTAT
Organism: Rhinichthys klamathensis goyatoka; assembly: GCF_029890125.1. Taxonomy (NCBI): domain Eukaryota; kingdom Metazoa; phylum Chordata; class Actinopteri; order Cypriniformes; family Leuciscidae; genus Rhinichthys; species Rhinichthys klamathensis. The sequence continues at coordinate 993,269 of NW_026607025.1, forward strand.
AATAAAAAGGTGAAATTATGACTGGAAAAGTCAATATTATGAGACAAGAAGTTGAAATTATGTGATAAATCTAAATTATTATATATTAAGTCATATTATGAGATTAAAAAAAAAAATTATGAGAGTCAATATTATGAAATTAAAAAATGTATGTTATGAGATAAAAAGTCAAAATGATGGCAATCTTAATCATAATTATGAGATAAAAAGTTGCAATTATGAGAAGTCAAAATGACGACAAACTTAATCATAATTATTAGATAAAAAGTTGATGATATATGATATACTTAATCATATTATAAGATTAAATATTTAAACGATGAGATAAATCAAAATGATTATATACATGAAATTATGAGATAAAAAGTCAAAATGATGGCATACTAAATTGTAATTTTATGAGATAAAAATGTGAAACTACGAGATAGTCAAAAAATATGACACTAAGTCAGAATTTAGATAAAAAAAATTCATTATGAGATAAATCAAAATTATGACATGCTGAGTCTTAATTATGAGTTCAAAAGTTGAAATTATTATCGAATTTTGATGTCATAATTTTAGCTTTTTGCCATAATTTTGACTTAGTATATAATAATTTAGACTTTTTATCTAATAATAATGATTATGAATCATTCATGTCATCATTATGATTTACCAAAGCATGATTTTTCTTATGTTGTGGAAAGACAATAATGTTCTTCACTCAAAGGCAAGAGAAAGCAGTATATATAGTCGTCCAGTAGGGGGCGAAAACACACTGTTCATTCCCACAGTTCTTCCTCACATCTGCCCAGAGACACACGCTGATTTGATCTGAAGGTCATCACTTGTCTTACACCGTAGAGAACGCAGCATCTGTGCGCGTCCGTGTTGAACAGAATGACTCAATGACAGTGTGTTATGCTCAATCTCAGGTTTTACGTGTTTGATGAGTCACCGAACCTTGAAATGAAAGATCAGCCTTCAGATACTGTGAGCGACAGAAAAGAGACATTTGGCATTTACATCTTTTTGCATTGGTTCTTCAAGTTCAAGTTAGTGCTCAGAGGGACGTGTTGTCCAGAACGCGGTCTAGACTGCGAAACATATTTCTCTCTGTCAGATCTCCTTGCTCCTTTGTCTTGCGCTCTCACCACTTTCTGCCAGGTCGATGGACCTCATGTCATTTTTAATCCTGAAAAGTTACTTATGCTACAACGTCCTGCCATGTCGATGAGCGGAACTGAGGACGGGACAGGGGACGATATCCTCTATAAGGGACGGGGAAAGTGTAGCGGGGGTCTGGGGACACATTTAGCCTTCAGTGACTAACGGAATATAAAGTTTTCCAGCTGAACTGTTGAGTTGAGGCTTAAAGGAATATGTTATCAGTAACTCGACTTTCATTCTCCTGTGGAACACAAAAGGAGATTTTGAAGAGTCGTACGACGGCTTTGTGCGACAAGTGTCGTTATAGCTAACTAAAACGTTTTTTTTTGTTCATTGAAATAAAGCTGAAATAAATTATAAATATTAAATGAAAAACTTAAACGAAACGACAATTTTAAAATGATGCCCTGACAACTGAAAACTAAAACCGAACTATTTAGAAATATTTTACTATTTAACTTTTTAAAACTACTAAAAATGCTGAAAGCACATAACAAAATTACTAAAAATTAAACTATACAAATATATAAATGATACTTAAATAAGACAATGTCTGGAAATTAAAGTAATTATTTACTTTTTAATCGTTATTAATTGTCTCATCCAAGTTATTAATAGTTTATTATTAGTTATTATTAATTGTCTCATCCAATCTCCATCAGCTGCTGATTCATGCAGGGAGTTGAACATTGATTTGTTCACAGTTAGATATGTGAACAAATCAATTAGACCAATTTTGGGAACCGGATCATATCTTTCTGACTCAAAAGAGCAATTTAATGAAAAATTGGTACGAGAGCTAGGGCTAATATTACAAATTGTAATCAATAATGCCTCATATTTTAGTGGAATATATTGTACGAGTCATTTGGGCAACTTTTATGATACATTTATGCTGCTTTTGTGTTCTTCTTGAATCTTAAAAGTCTCAAGGTGCGTCCCAATTCATGCACTTATTCACTATTCTATGACGTTTTGTAGTATAAATAGTGCGAGTAGTGTGGAAAAAGTACACTTTAAAAACCCAGATGAAAATCCAAACGGCTTGATTATTGAGTGTTTTTTAGACTTTTTGAGGATTAAAAAAAAATGAATGGATTTTTTTCATTGTATGATGGTTGTCCACACACTGCAAAGACACAGTTATATGCAAACACCATATAAAAGTGAATTTGCATCCGATGACCCCCTTAAGAGTCAAAAAAACATTTAGGCAAAACAAAATGAATACCCGTGGCTCCTGACGATTCATGGAGGTCTTATGAAGCGAAACGATCGGTCTGTGCAAGAAACTGAACATTATTTACAGCATTATCACCTGTAATCCACAGCCTCGGCAAATGGTCCTCAGCACGTTCACGGCAGTCTGGAGCGTGAGGTAATAATGCTGTAAATAATGTTCAGTTTCTTGCACAGACCGATCGTTTCTCTTCATAAGACCTCCATGAATCGCCAGGGTATTCATTTTGTTTTGCCTGTTTATTTTTGTTTGACTCTCAAAGTGATGGCAGCCATTGACTTGCATTATATGAATCAACCGAAAAAAATAAGTGTGTAATGTTGACATCGGCATCAGACTCTGATGATGAATGACAAATAAACTTATAAAATTCATACACTACACAGTTGAGTAGCTACATAGTGCATAAGTACATAGTGTATAGTGCGTCATTTGGGACACAACTTCACTAAGCCTTTAAAACCATAAATTGTACTAGTATGTTTTTTAGCACCATTGACAGTCTATATTGTGTCTAAACTGTTGTTTAGACTTTAGATCGATTGTTCCCACCCCCAAATCAGGCCAATCAGGGGGGAGTTAGCATCTTCACCGGCTCCAGACTGTGAGATTTCCTATCAGTAGATGAAACATAATACTGTGTTCTAAAGATGACGGTGTTCCTTCCTGGATACGGAGCTGAACTCCCAGTAATGGGTGGTGTAATTTCTTAATGAGTTTGTTCACACGTGAAGGTGCAGCCATCAGTCAGTCAGTTTCACACATGCACCCGGAGTCCTGCTGTGTGTGTGTGTGTGTGTGTGTGTGTGTGTGTGTGTGTGTGTGTGTGTGTGTGTGTGTGTGTGTGTGTGTGTGTGTGTGTGTGTGTGTGTGTGTGTGTGTGTGTGTGTGTGTGTGTGTGTGTGTGTGTGTGTGTGTGTGTGTGTGTGTGTGTGTGTGTGTGTGTGTGTGTGTGTGTGTGTGTGTGTGTTCCCACAGTGCAGTGCTGTACCTGAGGCTTCATCACAGTGCCTGAACATGTCTGTGTGGGACACCTCGTCCTGTTCTTCTTTATCAAAAGCACATGGGTACTAAAAAATAGCTCTAGGCACTGATTAGGATCTCAGTGTTCTATATTTTATATTCAGCAAATATGTTTTATAATTCATTTTATAATGTTATAATATTAATAGTATATTATCTAAATTATATATGATATATAGGTTATGTTAAAATATAAAGTTTATATAGATTTAATAATGTGTGTGTGTGTGTGTTTTAAAATAAATCAAAATATAATACAGAAAATAATTATATATTAAAGAAATATTTATATTTCACTTTTATATTTTATAATATAATATAATATACAATTATATAAATTATTTATATATGGTATTAAATAATTCATAATTAATTAAATATGTATAAACTGTATTTACTTTATTTATATTTCACTTTATATTTTATGATATTAATTTTAAATAATATATAATTATATAAATTATTTATAGATGGTATTAAATTATTAATAGATAATTAAATAAAATATACTATTAATGATATGTTACATAATATTAATAAAAAATATTTCTGCTTTATATATATATATATATATATATATAATTACTAAATATAAAAAAATATTAAATCATTATTTATTTATCTTCATCATTCTAACCCATTCAGACCCTGCGTCCATTACAATGGACATCACATGTCAGCCTCCTTTTTTTTTTAACTTCTGGAGCATTTCACCTAGTTTAAAGCCTGCAGTCCATGAGATTGGACGTTTGTCATCCAATCAAATGGCAGTAAAGCTCTGCATGTAGTAATTATAAAAAAATACACTTCATTGAAGAGAAGCATGGCAGCACTTCACTCCAAGCACAGAAGCAAGCAACATTTTCTATGGTTTTATTGACATTTTTTATATATTTTTGCCATTATTTCATAGTTTGTATGTAAAATAGAAAGATTGAACTTATTAATTAAAAGTTAAAAATCGATTGTAGAATTGCACGTTTTAAATCAGGGTTTTTTCAAATGTGTCTGTCCATTAGAATGGACAGTGGGTTCGAAAGCCTGTTACTGAAATCACATGTCCAGTAATGCTGATTGAAATTTCTTATATAAAAAAATCTATATCACAGTACCGATACATTTTTGAAACTTTTTCATATGCAGAATATACAGTTCTTGAAGTGCTTGAACATATAGCTGATGGAAATATCTCAGATGTTGACTTTATGTGGAGTGATGAGGAAGATGGAGATGTAAGAAAAATATTTGTATTTAAAACTTTATAAAGTAAAATAACTAGCTTCCGGCCAAATGAACATACGGATTTGACTTCAATCTAAAGTGCAACTTGAATATGAATATTTTTCATATTTTATTTTATATTAATATTTTTTTATGGATATACACTTTTATGATGGATAGATGCACTTTTATGATGGAAAGATATGATGGATAGATGCACTTTTATGATGGATAGATGCACTTTTATGGACTTTCAAAACAGAAACAACCATTCACTGCCATTACAAATCTTGGAAGAGCCAGGGCATTTTTTTATATAACTCTGATTGTATTCGTCTGAAAGAAGAATGTCATATACACCTAGGATGGCTAGAGGGTGAGTAAATCATGGGCTAATTTGAATTTTTGGGTGAACTATCCCTTTAAAGGTATAGTTCACCCAAAAATTATATTTGTCAGCACTTACTCACCCTCATGTTGTTCCAAACCTGTATGAGTTTCTTTATTCTGCTGAACACAAAATAAGATATTTTAAAGAATGTCGGTAACAAGACAGTTGACAGTAGCCATTGACTTCCATAGTATTTTTTTTCCTACTATATATTTTCCTAATAACTATATTATATTATTATAATATAATATTATCATTATTAGAAACTATTTTGAAAATTACAATAATATTTAGCAGTAATGTATCAATATAGATATTACAGTACAATACCGTATAATTAATTACAGCAGAAGCAGACCAAATTACGAAATACAGTAAAAATACAGTAAAGTACTATTTTGTAGTTTACAGTACTGATCTTGTGCACTGTAAAGTGAATTACACTACAGTTACTGGAAATCGAAATACAGTAACTTGCTGGCAACCGTGCTGCCAGTAATGTACTGTAAAAATACAAGAAAACCGTTAACAGAGAAATTGTTTCAAAGATGCACACTGGAAATGACTCTAACGTGAATGCATTAATTGATTCCTAGGTTTATTTTGTTATGAATAAACAAATGTGCGATCTATAAAGCAAAAACCTTACAATTAAAGTTGCAATGTTATAATGTTCAAGTTTTTGATCTAAAAAAAAAGAAAGATGCGCACAGAAAATGACTTTAATATGACCATATTGATTGATTCGAAGATATTTAGTTTGTTACAAACGATGTGCAATCTGTAAAACAAAAACCTCAAAATTAAAGTTGAAATGGTATACTGCTGAAAAGTTTTTGACCTTGAGAAAAAGCTTAAAGTATAGACCAACAAATTTTATGTTTATTAATTTATTTCATGTTGGTACATTTTTGGGAAGTACACCTGTTTTGACCTGACGTCCATTGGAATGGACAAAAAAAATTACAATGAAAGACAATATTTTTTAAAATTATTTTCATTTGGTCTCATTAATAGAAGCCTCATGAGCTGGGAAAATGTACTTTTATATTTTTCAGAAACTTGAAACATAATTCAGGTCTGAAGGGGCTAAGCACAAAATATATTTATATATCATTTATACTATTTAGATTGTATATCAATATTTTTAGTTAATTTAATATTAAATATTATTTATTGATTTATTTATTTTATTAATTGTATTATTTGATGGGAATGTGATTTGGTTGGTCTCTTCACATGTCAGTCAGACGGTCTCTTTGAGTTCATTTCTTGGCCATCTGCATGTTCTAGCGCTCCCTGCCACTGATCTGACAGCAGTCCTCAGTGGCTTGGACAGTCCCTGTCCTCTGTCTGGAAGCTGTTTTGACTGGCTGTGTGTGTTTGTGTGGCGTGGGGTCAGCTGGGGACGCTGGGTGGAGGGGGTTGTTTTGTTGGTGATGGCGAGAGAAACAGAATACATCAGGACAGATCATGGTTGTGGAGTCTGACAGGAGGCTCCTGCTTTTGTTTGTATCTGCAAAAGACCTCGCTTTGTTCTTTCACTATCAGTTGACACAAAGTCCACAGCGGATGCGAGCAGAAGGTCCTTGTGCTTCACCCATAACAGGCAACATTGCTACTTAATGCTATGAATTGATATTCATTATCTATTTAAATGACTATTACATCACCATCTCGTATTTTTTATGGTTTCAGTGTATCATTCATATATTTTGTTTATAACTATATATATATATATATCCATTTGAAGCATTAATAAAATTTAAGAAACATTCTGTAACTTATTCTAAATATTTAAAATGAATACAAAATTAAATACATTGCATAGTTAATTCTAAATTAAGATAATTATGTTTTGTTTCTAACTATATTTATGTCCATTTAAACAATATTAAAAATGTTGTGTTCATATAATAGCCTACATGAGTGCTTTACATAAAAAGGATTTAAAATAATCATAAAATAATAACAAAACAGATGCAATAAAAGCAAAGAATAGAGAAAATGATTACATTTATTTCAAATGTTAACTTTTAATAATAAAAAAGGATATATAAATAATATGATTTCCATTACATGAGAGTAGATGTTAAAACTTCATGCTGATTTGTACTCGGCTTTCGCCAGGATAAGCAACACTAAGACGTAGCTTTACAGTAAACTATGCTTCTCCATCCATTTACGCTTCTTTCCATATGGTGGTGTGACTCCCCTTCTGTCCGGCGTTGGCGCGTCAGCACACACGACGGCTGCGACTACAGTGTGGTCTCCCTAGTGGACCAGCACGACAACCGTCTGGATTGAGCCGAGTAGGGGACATCTCTAGGGTCTTCAAGTGGGCACCTTCCGTCCTCAATGTTTCGTCGACTAGCCCTCGACACCTCAAGAGGGCTCGACAGTGACTCTGGCGTCCCAGAGTCACCCCCCTCCGTCCCCCACTCAACTCAGCCCAGCTTACTGACCTCTACATCCCTCCTGCTGCTGAGACCTAACCACAATCTCACAATCTCTCCGCAACCCAACCATACGCGCCACCCCGTTTGACTAAGGCTGTCGAGCCCCACTGGTGCGTTAATAGGCAGTTTCAGTGGCAACGGTTCCGTATGGCATACCACCTACCGCAAAACACAATATCTGCCCAACCACCCGTCATTCACGCAATATCCACAGGAACGTAATGACTGTAAATACTATGCAACCTATACAAATAAACCAACAGACTATTCAAGTTTTTCAATAATTCTACGAAACCGTAGCATGGCGGCCTGTACACAGCCAGCTAGAATCTTTCCGTCTCAACCACAGCCAGTCGCTGCACCTTTCTGCTGCTTCAGATAAGTTCTTTACTGTGCGACGCAACTCTTGGCCGCTGAATCCGACGTCTCTGAGGAACCGGGTTGTAGAGTGTGCCACAAAACCTCGACAACCCACTTCCACTGGATAAACCTGGACTCTCCATCCTCGCTGTTCTGCTTCAGTGGCCAGATGAGCATACCGCAGTTTCTTCCTCTCATATGCCTCATCTACCGCATCCTCCCATGGCACTGTTAACTCTATCAGTTGAACAATGCGTGCTGATCCAGACCACAAAACAATATCTGGTCGTAGGTTAGTGGTGGCAATCTCAGGTGGAAAAATAAGCCGTTGGTCAAGATCAGCCAGCATCTTCCAGTCCCCAGCAGCTTCCAGTTGTCCTGGGCTAGAATTGGTGTTAACACCTTTTCTTGGTGGTTGCTCGCCTGGGCGGAGGAATATTGTCTTCTGCGTGTAATGTTTTGCTAGAACAGGCGGCAACTTATTGGTCATACTACGCTTGCCTTCCAATGCTAAAGCCAAACACCGCAATACTTGGTATCGCAAATACATAAAAATATTAAATAAATCATTCTAAATAATAAATGGAAATATTCTATATATTATTCAGCATTTATAAATAAAAATATGTCAGTTGATTTTAAAATTAAAATAATTATTTTTCGTTTCTAACTGTGTGTATATCCATTTAAATCAGTACTCAAATTAATATAATGCTCAATCTAATAAATATTCTGTAAATTATTCTAAATTAATAAATAAATCATTCTAAATAAATAAATGGAAGTATTATATGATATATAATATAAATTTACAAACATTTATAGATTATTCTCAATTAATACAAAAATTAACATATTCCATATATTATTACAAATAAATTAAATTAATAAATTGCTCTAAATGTTTTTCTCGTGCTTGCAGCTGTGTTATGTCTTCCAAAGTCAAATACAGAAAGGTGCATTTAGGTTTAGGTTTATATATATTTGATTGGTCGTTAAACAAGAGAAGTTTCAAGGTTCTTTCAGGCCCACCAGCTCTGCTGCCATTTCTCATGATGCACCGGTATAATTTCCACTAATACGAGTGTGTTTGTGTGGACGGCATCCTCCCAGCTCTGGCAGACAGCATTAGCGATGTGTTTTTATCCACTGGCAGCCCATTTCCTCTGCGTAATGAGCTCTGATCACCAAACATTAATAAACCAACCAGAGACGCCCGGTCACCCACTCACATCCTCACTGGTTGTCATAGTAATGGACATATGACTCCAGCATTGGGGCCGGTTGTGTGTTAATCACTCTCCTCGTACCCGCTTCCCTGCAGGGAATGTTCGATTCAGACATCCCGACTTCTGTTACATGTGATTCAATGTGTGACCTGAGTCAAACTGAGGTCTGTTTGTCGTCTGTCAGCGGTTATTGTGTTTGGACTGCGAGCATGTAAGAGCACGTGATGTGTGTTTCTCACAAATTTCTCCCTGTTTTTTTGCAGATCGCTTGCGGATCTGAACACAACTTGGCTGTTGTGGGTGAGTACAGTGAGAAATTGAAGATTTGATTTGATTTGGTAAGCATGCATGACTCTTTGCACAGATTACTCGGGGATTATGTTAGGAATGTTTGCAGTATGTAGTCTCCATGGCAACACCTGTTGTCTTCATGTATCCGATGGCCCATCACAGTCATTGGAAAGAAAGCTGCCAGGGCCTCCGTCACGCACTCTTAGACCTGAGTACTGAGACTCAATCTTTGCCGCCCATCAGAGAAACAAACGTTATGCTGTGATGTGCATGAGATGCACGAAGTCAGGGGGTTTTCTGTTTTCTGTGAGCATTGTCGAGTGAAAAAAAAGTGCTGTCAAATCGATTAATCGTGATTAATCACGATTAATCGCATTTATCGTAGAAGTTTGTAAATATATGCGTCTGTGTGTTTGTATATGTGTGTCTATATGTATATATATATATATATATATATAACACATATATACACGTGTATATATATATATATATATATAGATATAATTTTTTTTTTTACACATTTGTACATTAGATGTGATTAATGACGATTAATCGATTTGACAATAATATATCTATTTAGTATAATAATCACCATGGGAAAATCTCAGAGTAAAACTGGGAGTTGTGAAAAATATGATACACTGGTGTTTTGTATGTAATATGTAATAGTTATTTATTGCTCGATTTTGTATAAAATGAAACCATTATTTTATTGACAATCAAGCAAATTTCCCTTAAATTCTTTTAACTGTAATGCATTTGAATGTTTTACTTTTGTGTTTGTCATAATCTTAAATTATGATATTTATTATCCTCTACTAATACAAATGATTTTTAATAAAAGTATTACATTTAATATATTTAAATATATATATATATATGTATTAAATTTATTTAGCTAGCATAAAACATACATAGGAACATAGGATGATGACAAACACTAAAGTACAAACACTGTGTGTGTGTGTGTGTGTGCGTGTATATGTATATATATATACACACACACACACACACACACACACACACACACACACACACACACACACACACACACACACACATATATATACATATATATTCTTTATAGGTTTCCTGACTCCCATCAGATTCTCTCTTGCGTCGAGGTTCATCACATATACAGTTGCCATGGCAATCATTCTACAGTATCTTTAGGTGTAAAGTAGCTTATTATGGGATGTGACTGCTCTGACATTGAGCCGGGGGAGAAAAAAGACAGGATTAAAGGAGAGTAAGCCAGAGATTCCACTAAGCCTGATGGCCAGAATTAACTCTGGAACCAGCTCTGGCTTCTGTACTTTTGAGACTTCAGTGTCTGGATTTCAGTAATAGGACATTTTCAGCACTACGTCTTTAGCATTAGTTAGAGATGAGTATCTGTTGCTGGAGTAATTAAGCCGCCGCTCCATGCTGTGATCTTTAGCGTATCATAGAAGGATGCTGGGAATTAGTCCCTGTGCCTTTGTGCAAGGGCATCAGAGGGAAATGAGCAATCACTGAAAAAGAATATGAAGTCAGGTTTAGTTGGAAAGAAATAGAAATAGCTTCTATTACATCTATTTGTTAATTCCCCAACAACTTAAGAGTTAAAAAAGTAACACCATTGACTAATTGCAGTTCATGCAGAGTTTAAAACTTATGCATTCTTGCTGTCTTTGCCTCAAGTTACTGTAATATTATTCTGTTGTATTTTATCCCAAAATCAAAAGGAAAGATGAGAATTAATATTTTGCATAAAAAAACAATGCCTTCTTAGACCATTAAGACTTTTTGCATTATTATTATTACATTGAAGCATTCTAGGCCCCAAATTCTCATTACCATCATGCAAAAAATATATAATTGTACATTGTATATTGTAGTGCCTTCGCTGTCTAAGGGCAATGATATCTTCTCTTAAATTTTGGACTATTCTTTTGACTTAGCCGTATTTCTAACATGCAGTCAAACGTGACACTAGCCAATTCAGGTATTTCATGTGTTCTAGCTCAAGCACACCTGATGCAACTAATGAAGCCCTTGATTAGTTGCATTAGTTGTGCTTGAGACAACACCTGTTTTGCAGTCTGTGCTGTTGTGAGAGATTCTATTAAGGGGGTTGAATCTTGCCAATAAAACTGATTTGCAATGGAGGTTGAACACTTTAAATTACAACTATATATATATATATATATATATTATTTAATTTTTTTTAATAGTAATGGTAATTGTGATTTAATGTGTATATATATAATTCTTTAATGGTTAATTTTATTTAAATTATTATATATATTTAAATCATGACAACGCTCGGAATAGATTTAAACAGCATTTAGTGATAAGAATGAAGTGTACATAGGATTAGTATTGGCAGACTAGATCTTCTGCTGCTGCATGAGTGAAAGCTACTGCCGAAACATGCACATAAATACAGTGAAAGAATGCTGCAAGGAAAGTTGACAAAAGTGGAGCCGGTTTGTTGGTTACGCAGATAGAACAGATTGATTGGTCAGCTTGTGGAATGTGGAAGCAGTTCATCAGCTGAGAAGGTAACCTAAAAAAGAGCCCGATTACCTTGAAAAGAAGAATCGATGATTACCAAAGAACTATTCATTTCTTGGGGAACTTGAGGTTTATCTTTTGTTCCTTTGTGCGATGCACCCTCGGGTACAAAATCATGACGTCTCATTGCACCACAGAGCAAATGAATAACATCTCAACATGCCTTGGGAATCTCATATAGCATTATCTAAACACACATGACTCTTCTCAGAGGACATCTTTAAATGAGCGTTAATCGGTTTAGGGACTGTGTGCATTATACACCACTGACCAGTGGCCATGGTCAACCATCTTTTGTTTGAAACGAATCGCACAGCCACGTCTTTTTTATTTCATTATTTCTCTTGTCTAGATTAGTATGCTGTCCTATATTCTATGGTCTGTAAGTGTGTTGCTATGGGAACAGTTTAGCTGTGCATCTGTGACTGAACAGTAGATGAATTAGACATCATCCACACTCAAAGACAATGATTTGGTAAACAAAAACAGAAATTGTCATGTTTTTATGTTCAAAATGTTATTGTCATGCACAAGTGTCCTACTTTTATTTTTTTATTTATGATTCTGCATAATTGTAGCCCGTTTACAGAGAAGAAAAGAATGAGTTTAAAAAGACTTTAAAGTGTAACAGTGTAGGGGTAGTGTGGGGAGAAAAGGGGGGAGGGGGGAGGGGGTTGACAAAACGAGTTACCCTTGAGAAAGCATCCTCACTCCTGGTTGCCGTGGCGACGGGACCTGTTATGTAACCATGTTGCCGTGGCACGTGCTTTCATGGCGATGCGGGCTTGACCACACCCACCAGCTGGACGTGTTCGAGGTGTTTAAGTCTGCGACTCTCCGTTAGACTGCAGGAGGGTCTGAATGATTCACAGGTGTGATGTGTGCACAAGAAACCTGCTTCATGGGGCTTTTTTCATTCAGAATCATTTTTAACATCCCAGTGATATTTCTTTTCTTCCTTTTTATTATTAATTTTGTAAATGCTTTTACCAAAACTACTTAAACATTTCAGTATGTATGTTTGCTGTGAATCGAACCTTTGATGTTGCAAGCTTGATAGTCTGTCTGTCTATCTATATACCTGTCTGTCTGTCTGTCTGCCTGTCTATCTATACGCCTGTCTGTCTGCCTGTCTGTCTATCTATACGCCTGTCTGTCTGCCTGTCTGTCTGCCTGTCTATCTATACGCCTGTCTGTCTGTTTATCTGTCTGTCTATCTATACGCCTGTCTGTCTGCCTGTCTGTCTATCTATACGCCTGTCTGTCTGCCTGTCTATCTATACGCCTGTCTGTCTGTTTATCTGTCTGTCTATCTATACGCCTGTCTGTCTGTTTATCTGTCTGTCTATCTATACGCCTGTCTGTTTATCTGTCTGTCTATCTATACGCCTGTCTGTCTGCCTGTCTGTCTATCTATACGCCTGTCTGTCTGCCTGTCTGTCTGCCTGTCTATCTATACGCCTGTCTGTCTGTTTATCTGTCTGTCTATCTATACGCCTGTCTGTTTATCTGTCTGTCTATCTATACGCCTGTCTGTCTGTTTATCTGTCTGTCTATCTATACGCCTGTCTGTCTGTTTATCTGTCTGTCTATCTATACGCCTGTCTGTCTGTTTATCTGTCTGTCTATCTATACGCCTGTCTGTCTGTTTATCTGTCTGTCTATCTATACGCCTGTCTGTCTGTTTATCTGTCTGTCTATCTATACGCCTGTCTGTCTGTTTATCTGTCTGTCTATCTATACGCCTGTCTGTCTGTTTATCTGTCTGTCTATCTATACGCCTGTCTGTTTATCTGTCTGTCTATCTATATACCTGTCTGTCTGTCTGTCTGCCTGCCTATCTATACGCCTGTCTGTCTTTCTGTCTGTCTATCTATACGCCTGTCTGTCTGTCTGTCTGCCTGTCTGTCTGTCTATCTATACGCCTGTCTGTCTGCCTGTCTGTCTGTTTATCTATCTGTCTATCTATACGCCTGTCTGTCTTTCTGTCTGTCTATCTATACGCCTGTCTGTCTGTCTGCCTGTCTGTCTATCTATATCCCTGTCTGTCTGTCTATCTATACGCCTGTCTGTCTGCCTGTCTGTCTGTTTATCTATCTGTCTATCTATACACCTGTCTGTCTTTCTGTCTGTCTATCTATACACCTGTCTGTCTGTCTGCCTGTCTGTCTATCTATACGCCTGTCTGTCTGCCTGTCTGTCTGTTTATCTGTCTGTCTATCTATACACCTGTCTGTCTGTCTGCCTGTCTGTCTATCTATACGCCTGTCTGTCTGCCTGTCTGTCTGTCTGTTTATTTGTCTGTCTATCTATACGCCTGTCTGTCTGTTTATCTGTCTGTCTATCTATACGCCTGTCTGTTTATCTTGCTGTCTATCTATACGCCTGTCTGTCTGTCTGTTTATCTGTCTGTCTATCTATACGCCTGTCTGCCTGTCTATCTATATGCCCGTCTGTCTGTCTGCCTGTTTACCTGTCTATCTGCTCGTCTGTCTGTCTATCTGCCTGCCTGTCTATCTGCCTGCCTGTCTATCTATATGTCTGTCTGCCTGTCTGTCTGTTTATCTGTCTATCTGCCTGTCTGTTTATCTGTCTGTCTGTCTGTCTATCTGCCTGCCTGTCTGTCGGTCTGCCTGCCTATCTTGCCTGTCTGTATGTCTATCTATAAATCTGTCTGCCTGCCTATCTGTCTATCTGTCTATTTATATACCTGTCTGTCTGTCTGTCTGTCTGTCTGTCTATCTATTGTTGTGAATCAAGTTGCAGCAACATTGTCATGGAATATATTTCACTGTCTCTCTTCAGGGGGTCGGATGTTCTCCTGGGGCTGGAATGAACACGGAATGTGTGGAGACGGTTCCCTTTGTGACATCACGCAACCACGGCCAGTCCCTGGTCTCACAGACGCTACGGCTCTTCTGATTGGCTGTGGAGCAGGACATTCAATGGCACTTTGCAGTTTGAAGAGCAACAAGGATTCTGCAAGCTGAACAGGTTTCTGCGTTTGTCTCTCTCTCTGTTTGCTTTCGTTACGTTTTAATGAATTATTCAGAAAGACATGTTTAAGCCTTTAAAGGACAGATTTTAGATCAAAGTCTCAGAGATGCAAATACTACCTACGGATGATCACATTATGCTTATGACATCAGGAAATAAACAGGCACAGGAACACTAGGCCCAATCATGCAAATATTCATAGCTTAAAGGAGAGGCCTTCATTGGTTTTGTTTTTAAAATTATAATGACATTATATGGCTCTTTTTTTCTCCAATTAAATACCAAAAAAAAGTAAATCTATATGCATTCACTGATGTATTTCGGCATGTATATACTGTCCTAGTGCCTTCACAACCATTCAGAAAGACTGAAATTCAATGAGGAGACAAATTCAATCAGACACTCATTTTCGTGATGGGTTTTTGTCAGCACTGAAATGGCCATTCACGCTTCCTTTGCTGTGATCGACGGTCAAGGATCATTTCCTCTGACTTTTCACCTCAGGGACAGAGAAAACCCTTAAATAACCTTCACTGTAAATCCACCGTAAAACCGATTTACTGCTAAGAAATGACCTGTCTGAAAACAATCAATCTCACAGAATACCCAATGATGGAGTAATAATCTACTAAAGATACTCAACAAAGCTTGAAAAACCCACACAACACACAAAATCTGGTTTAGTGCTTTTTATTATCATTGGGGTTTTTTTTCTCTCTTCAGAAAGACACAAAATTGCCTTAACAATGTCAACTCAAACCATCAATGAAAACACCACCTGGTTTTAAATAACTATCCATACTATGCACTGCAGTGAGCTGAAAAACACAAGGAACGTCTCACAAAACGGCACAAACGTTTGAGATGCCTCATTTTGCCAGGAAGTTCGATATTCACTGTGCAAAAACTATTCAGTCCCAATGACTGTACACATCTTGAGTTTTATTTATATGTATAATATATATTTATTACTCATTGATGTTTGTGCTCTGATGTGGTTGGGTCTTTGAACAGTCCAGCATATTGTAAGGAAACGACCCAATGTTGACATTCCTGTGATGCAACTGGCAGTGCGCTAGTTTGGTCCCAAAGAATTGGGTTTACTTAACATTTTCACAACAATGAAAAATAAACGTCGAAACAAACTTAACAGTATCGGTTCCTTTCATATATTCCATCATAAACCCTGTATGTTCTTGTTCTCTATAAAGAGTCGTGTTGTTATACAGTGCAGGATTGTCTCTTGTGATGGTTTTTATGAAAACCGCTATAATAATGTGTCTGCCAAAATAGCTTGTATATTCACATTGAATTTTCAAATGCAAACTAAGCGTTTATTAAACATTTTCCTCATCAAACTCAATGATGGTGTCATTCCTTCAAAAATTGTGAGTTTGGTCCCAATGATGCGCTATTTCACCTTCAAATCCAACATCACATTCTAACCAGGCGCGACACTCAATTTTTTTTACGCTCAAAGTGAAAATGCTACGCCAATCACAGCTACTGACGATGTATATTAAACATCAAATATGAGTGAAATTTTGGACCAATGAGATTCAATTGTGGGCGGAGCTTCCCAGCATGTTAGGTCGCGCCTGATTAGGACACGGTGCATCTCGAAAGTTGCCAGCCAAACATGTGAGCTACAAAATATATCAAATCTGTCGTTTGTTTTACAGAAAGGAATGTAAAAGTGAACGGTGCAAACAGTGCAAAAGGCATTTCTACATGGTAACTACAGTTGTACAAAATACAGGAAAACTATTGCTTTTTTTTACTCACACATGATCACAGAGCACATGTTTTCATTGTTTTCTTTTTTTCCCACTGAAATGATTAGCGACTGGAGTAACATTTTTACAACATTTAAACCACCAAAAACAAACACTTCAACGAGATAAAAGAAAGATTTACTCAACACCAGCACATACAAGCACCTTGTACAACACTGACACTCACGAACAGAAAAACAACAGGCACTTCGCACAGCACGATAAACCACAAACCAAACCGCGCTACATACGGCTGAACAACTAGCTTCTGTGCTACATCTACGCTGAATTATTCCCTGTCACAACTCAAAGAAAAGTGCTAATCTACAACAAACACACAGCACGCGCTCTCTCTCACTCACGCACGCACACACACACACGCAAAATACGGTACTATCAGGTGGGGGATGTGGCTTTATGGTTGACACACATAGTGGTTGGTACACCATGGTTCATTACACACACTGACTCGGTTGGTTGTCTGCTTCGGTTGGCACGCCGGGTCTCTAAAAAAACACGAAGAGAAAACAACAACAACAAACAACAAGGAAAATCATATTAATACACCAAACGGACGGCACAGAAACATGGGGGAGGGGGGGGCGGATGGAGAAGGCTGGCGGGATTGTTGTCCCTCGAACCGTGCAAGCAAACAGAGTGACACTCATCAAGCGGGTGACTATGAGCTCCTTTACAGGCTCATTGTAAACTTGGGCTTTTACCATGCGCTCTCCCATGCTCCAAACTGCATTCATTCAGATCCAGTGTAAGTCTACAGTTTATTGTTAAAGGAACAGTTCACCCAAAAATGAATATTTCCTGATTATTTTATCACCCCAGTGCCATCCAAGATGTGTATGACTTTCTATCCGCAGCCGAAGAGAAATTACGGTTTTGGAGGAAAACATTCCAGGATTTTTCTCCATCTGATAATGCAAGTGAATGGTGCCCAACGTAGACCATATTTGACGGTTTGGCAGCTTAAAAGTTCTCCACATGACCCCAGCCGACAAATAAGGGTCTTCTCTAGCAAAATAATCAAATTATATACTTTTATCTATACACATTTTTTGCCTTGGTCCAGCTCTGCGAATCACGTTCATGAGACGGTTGAGTTCACGACCTCTTGCACATTGGAAAGGTTACGCATGATGTAGGCGGCAAGAACCACCCCATTGTTTACAAGAAGAGTTTACATCAATCATACACACATAAACGGACCATTTTTAACAGTAAACTGAGTAAAAAAATCATGGAATGTTTTTCCTTCAGAACCTCCAAAATGTCTCTTCGGCTGAGGAAAGAAAGTCATATACATCTTGGATGGGCTTGGGATAAGTAAATAATCCCCCCCCAAAAAATTTGTTTAGGTGAACTATTCCTTTAATATGAATAACTCGGGTCATGCTGTGTTTGGGTTTGTACGCAGTGGGACGGTGTGACATGCTTGGTTAATGACTTGTGGCATGCTACCGGTGTGTGAAACAGGGCACGGTCACCGCTAGTCCTGCCTCGGCTCTCCTGTTTCAATCCCCCGCTTTACCGGGAGGTCACACACTTTCTCTTTGACCTTTCCCACCTTTCACGATCCAAATGTGCTTGTGAGTCCTTTTAACAGGACTGAATTATGAGCTAGTAACACTGGTGCATAATTGCAACATTTTCTTTTTTTCAAATATGGACTGTAAAGTCCAAAAATAGCTGACGGAAAAACAGCTTGATGATAAAGACGGGGTGAAAGATCAAAGAGACATCACAATACAGGCACATCTTATTGCCAAGCAACCGGGGAGTTATGTATGCATGTTCTGTCAAAGAAAACCAGAGTCTATATACAGATTGGATACAAAATTTATTTCATGCAAGGTTCATATTTACAGTTTTGTCATTCGCATATGTATTTTTGCATAAAAGTCCATGCATTTACCTCTCCCCAAGTAATCCCAAAAGTACATTGATTATTTTCTTTTTAAAAGACGCTTTTTTTTCTGTTGACTGCACGATACATCTATATTGTTTATTTTCTGTGATTGCGTGTGATTTGCTACAGTGTTAAATGTTTACAAATGTGATATACACATGTAATTACTCCATATTAATCACATTTGAAGCTGAATTTATGAAAAATATGGGTTTTGTGAAAATAAAGCTTCTTTATACAATAGCTGGTATTGTAATTTGAAATTCTGCTATTTAAATTTGCCTGCTCTGGTTGAGAAAAAAACAAGAGTTAAAGTGCATCTTTTTCACTATTTGCATCTTAATACATTTGTCAAAAAGTCAGATGGTCAACTCGATTGCTGCTACTAACAGATACAGGGTGTTTAAAACACACCAGCGATCATAGTTTGGGGAAAGGCAAAAAAAAAATGTCAGGAAAAATAAAATAACAGTTGCTACATATATTGTATGTCATCATAAATGATATCATACTCTGCATCAGATATATTTAAAGAAGCTTTGGGTGAAAAAACATTTTTTTTTCTTACATATTTTCAATAAGCTTACATCATTTTCTCAGATAGTTTCCCATGCAAAGCATGCAAATGCAAATGAAGTTTCTCCAGTCAACTTTCTGTTTGGTGACGTGTGCAGAATCATGATTGTTTGGTGTTTCTTCAAACTAAGTTTATCTTATATATGAAAGAGCCATTGTCTCATCTGTTTTCCTTTTAAATGGTGTCCATAAGCACCTAATGAAAACCACAGCTTTAAACACTCAGGGTTTAGGAAAAAGGAGCAATGAAGGAGAGATAAGGAAGAATGAAAGTGCAGAGATTTGAAAGTGAGGAAAGAAATGAGACTACAAAGAGATGGGAAGGTAGATGACACCACTGCATAAGAAGAGAAGAGAAGAGAAGAGAATGGGGAAAAGAAGAGGAAGAAACAAGGATATACAGGTGAAGGGAGGAGGAAAGGGAAGGAACAGAAGAAAGGCGGAAGAGAAGAGAAAATAAAGAGAAGGGTGATGGAGAAAAGCAGAAAGAACAGACAAGAGAAGGGATGAGGAAAAGGGGGAGGAAGAGGAAGGAGAATAGTGGAAGAAGGTGGAAAACAAGAAAAAAGCTTAGATAAGAGGAGAAGAATGGAGAAGAAAGAGGAGGAGGAAGGAGAGGTAATTAAGAAGATAAAAGAGAAGGGAAGGGCAGAGGGAGGAATAGGAAGGGAAATTGTGAAAGCGAAAACTAAAAAAGATTAGATAGGAGAAAAAAGAATATAGAGGTGGAGGAAGGAAAGACAATTAAGAAGAAGATAAAGGAGAAGAGCAGAAAGGAAGAGGAAGGAGAAGGAAAGAGAATAAGGAGTGGAAGAGGAAGTGGGGAAGGAAGCAAAAGGAAAGAGAAGAGAAGTTTCAAATGAAGTTAAGTAAAATGGGGAGGAGAAAGGAGGAAGAAGGGAAAAGAATAAGAAAACTGATAAAAGAAGGGAGGAGAAGCAGAAACAGAAGCAAAGAAGTTGGTGAAGATCAGGGAGAGGGAAGAGAAAGAAGAAGGGTTGAGAATTAGGAAGAAGAAGAGAAGAGAGGTTTGAAATGAAGGAGAGTTTAATGAGAGACGGATGGATGGCACACAGTGTGAGCAGGCGTCCCAGCGCAGCACTGCGGAGCGAGGGCCTCTGATTGGTTAGTTTTGTTGTCCATGCTACAGGATGGATGGGATGGGAGAGTGGACCTGCTGCATGAGACAGGACGGGCTGCAGGGCAGGGCCGACACTGAGGCCACGCCTCCAGACATGCTGCTGTGGCTCCATGGCTTTTCATAACCTTTATTTGAAGAGAAAAAGGGCTTTCAGTAAAACCTCAGAGCAGCCTTCAACTTTAGACAAAGACTCTCCTCCAAGGCTTGCTTGTGAATAAATATGATTATTGGACAGATAAGCTGAGGTGTGTACTTGCTGAGGTGTGTACTTGTATGTGGTGTTTGCACAGATTAGATTTGGTTACCGTTGCCCTGTCATGTACTTATGTTCATGATTAGCCAGTTGACATTGACTCGTTGCCAAGTCAACTGCATCATCCTCCATGCGTTCTAAGCTTCAAACTGTCTACTGCATGCATGGAGTGGTTTCACAGTGCTTTACAGCACAACACCGGTTCAGAGAGACATCGAAGAACTCAGCCAGACACGTCAGCCCGACAAGCGACAACCATACGCGTATACCCAGTTTAACTGTTACAAGATAATGCTAGTTCTGTTAAATATGGGGCAAACTACAGGGCTAACAGAAGTAATTCTTTCTTATCCTAAAGTATTGCTCAAGGTCTTACCTTTATTATAAGAGTTAAGGAAAGAATTTGATTCTTAATAGCCATGGCCAAGTCTTATCTTGACTACCCTGTTGAAAAGACCAGCATTGTTGTTTAGTCCCAACAAAACTTCTTAACTAGCCTACCCAGCAAGTCTTCCTCAATCATCCAGCATCGAGGAGAAAGACCAGCACCTTACCAGCCTGGATGAGCATGGGAATGTATGTTGGTAAGCTGGTCTTTTCAGTAGGGTAGCATGGACTTGCTAATGGCAACCGTTTGCTGTCATTTTTCTAAATTACGATCGAGAGCTTCTGACTGGCTGAGTTCTTGTCATGTGACCACATGCCCCATATCCCATGCTGCATCTCTTGTGAGATTCACCATCACCAGGACCACCCGCCATTGTGAATCTGCATGCAAACAAGCACACCGCTAGGCAATATACTGAAGCTTATTTCATTTACTGTATAAAACCATCATTTTTTTTCCCATCATTCACTTTTTCATTTAAAATTGGACCCTTACATAACGGTCCACTGAATCTGCCTGAAATACGTACTGTAAAGCATACTGCATTCGCATGAAATACATTAAGAAAAACTGGCACTGCATGTTCTTCTCAAAGATCTTGTTCTGACTGAGCTAAAAAATCAAGAGGCCCGTTGACGGCTCACTTGGATATGTTATTTCTATCGCAGCTTTTCCTGTCAACCTTGGGGTAACGGCAGACCTGAGGAGCTATCAGACTGCGAGAAAGAAGGCTGAGTGACAGTCGGTCGATTTGCACCGAAAGAGCATCTTTGATTGACAGCTGCTCCACTTTAAGACACAGCACTGGCAGTGCTCTGACGGGTAGCAGTGATTGGCTGGGTACGTACCCTTCCTGACTCTCCCCCCCGTGTGATTGGCTCGTTCTCCTCCGGAAGTGAGCAGGAAGCAGGGTCTCTCACGGTCCACGGGGCTGAAGACTTCCTCTGGCGACACCGCCTGGTCGATGTGAGGACAATCCTCATTGGCCAGGGCAGCTTTAGATGGCTCCCCGTTCACTTTAAAATCTCCAGTCACAGGCAAAGAGAGATGACTCATTACAGATTGATGCAATGTGACATGCAGGATTTATTTCACGCTATTAAAACGCCGATACATCCTGAAAGCCAAACCGCTCAAAGTTCAGACCTGATGATATTTAAATGACATTTCTGCAAGAAAGACTGATGCTTTTTCAACCATGCATGATTTTATACCTAGTCAAATGGATTTGATCTAGCATTTACAAACACTAGGAAACCATATTTTCCTGCAATATCATGACCTAGATCAGAGGTAATCAACCCTGCTCCTGGAGACCCATTGCCCTTTCGAGTTTAGCTCCAACCTTAATCAAACAAACTTGAACCAGCTAATCATTTTCAATATTATTTGAACATTGTTGGAGCAGGGTTGACATTTTAAATTCCGTCTAGGAGCATAAATAAATAATCCTGACCTAGATGTAAGAAATTTGACTTCTATTGTATTACTGCATTAGAAGGTTTCCCAAGTAGTAATACATCAAATCGGATGCCCGAAAGTAGAAACTGGACTTGTCTCTTTGAAAATCTCTAGTCAACAGATGTCTTCATCAAAGTGCATTGCAGCAAAAGTCAAAAGTCATTTTTCAAACAATTTAGCGTCATTCACAAACCCTTTCCCCTCTACATCCTTAATAGATACCATGCTCTTTCATGTCAATGTACACAAACAAGAATAAATCTTGATCACATGTTTCTTGTTTAAAAACCTAACAGTAGAAGCTTTATTCAGATGCATCCAACTCAATTGCAATTCAGTCTAGCTAAACATCCAGGGCTCAGCATATCAAAATCATTCTCTTTTCAAGTAAAAGCGTTGCTCTATGTAAACAGAGAACTGAACTAAAACACTTTGTCTCCTTGTCCAAAAGTCCATCTATTGAAACTAAGCTGCAAAAACGCTTTGCAAAAACATGACCACCTACATTAACTCATCCGTGTTCAGCAAACTGACTCATTAACTTGTGGCTAAGTAACAAGGAAGTGCTAAAGGGATTGTTTGTAAGTCTTAAGAACGAGACACACCAAGCCGAAGTCAAAGAACTAGCGGCGACAAAAGCCGACTATGTTGTCGCCTCTCGTCGGCTGCGTCTCGACCAAAAAGCTGCGCTTGAACACACCAATTAGACTAAAGGCGACTGTCAGATAGCATGTGTGTTTAACGCCTGCGTATAACTAAATATGTCTATTTCAGCAGGTATCAATAGTCTATTTTCGTCATTCAAAAAAGGGAAACCGAATACAAACCATAAACAAATCAGCACTTGCTTGCCATTTTGAATATCAATCACGCTGATCACTTCCTTCAATCCAATCGTCTCATGTTATTATGACAATATTAGTGCATTTGAATGCTCAGTTAAGATGACGAAAAAGCCATCTGTCTGCACCGTCTTGACATCTTAGCTTGCCTTCATCACTTTTGCTTTTATTCTTATGCACTGACTCTAAGCTGAACAACCAATCAGAGTTCCCTCTCTCATCAACATGCTGAATCAGCCCAAAAAACCCAGACAGCGGCCAGAAATAGGTTATATAATGATAAAACCAAATCAGTGACGCTCTGGGAAAACAAATTTACGACATTACTCCTTTATAACAAACAGTAACACTGACAAATTTGACAGATTCTAAAATATTAGTTCCTACCTTGGTATCTGATCTCGGAAACCTCTTCCTGTGCCAGGGGGCATGCTTCGCTGTGCGTGCTGGGTCGTGGGGAGTTAATGGCTGACTTGCAGTAGTTAGGAGACCCCAGTTGAGGTGCTCGTGGGATATGCTTATTTTTTTTCTTTGGTAGTTTTTGTTTCGCCATGGCTAGGGAGTAGTACATGCCGAAGTTGTTGACAATGACAGGGACAGGCATGGCGATCGTCAGCACACCTGAAAGGGCGCACAGTGCGCCCACCAGCATACCAGACGTCGTCTGAGGGTACATATCGCCATAGCCGAGGGTTGTCATTGTTACCACAGCCCACCAGAAGCCAATGGGGATGTTCTTGAAGTGTGTGTCGTTACTAGCGTTGGGATCATTGGGGTTTCTTCCGATACGTTCAGCATAGTAGATCATAGTAGCAAAGATCAAGACTCCGAGTGCCAGGAAAATGATGAGGAGGATAAATTCATTGGTACTGGCACGGAGTGTGTGCCCCAGTACCCGCAAACCCACAAAGTGCCGTGTCAACTTGAAGATACGGAGAATTCGAACGAATCGCACCACACGGAGGAAACCCAACACGTCTTTCGCTGCTTTGGAGGAGAGTCCGCTCAGCCCCACCTCAAGGTAGAAGGGGAGGATGGCCACAAAGTCAATGATGTTGAGGGTGTTTCTGACAAACTTTAATTTGTTAGGACAGGTAGTCACTCGGATCAGAAACTCAATAGTGAACCACACAACGCAGACACCCTCAACGTAGGTTAACTGCACCATGGTCTCCGTCTCAGGGATGACTTGCTCCCGAGTTTCATTGCCGACCGTATAGAAATATGTGTGGTTGACGATGGGATTGAAGGCCTCATGAGTCTCCAAACAGAATGTGGTAATGGATACCAAAATGAAGAACAAAGATGCAAATGCTACCCACTGTGAGAAAAGAGAGAGAGAGACATTGTGTAAGACCTTAAAGAAATAGTTCATCTAAAAATGACAATTCTTTCAATATTTAATCATCCAAATGTCGTTCCAAACCTGTATGACTGTTTCATCCGTGGAACACAACAGGGGAAATTTTGGAGGAATGAACTGGTCTGTTGTCTAATGTCTATTCTGATAGCTATGATAGAATATATGATACTTTGATGGTGCTTTAAACCTCATTCCCTATTCATTGTAACTGCATGGAGCAAAGAGCGATCAATACAATACTTCAAAATCCTCCTTTAGTGTTCCACCAAAGAAAAAGGTTAAACAGGAACAATGCTAGGGTGAGTAAGTGACAGAACGCCTTAAATGCTTGTTTAGTGAATTCCTCAAAAAAAAAAAAACAGCTGTAACACACGTCCGCTATAAATAGCTTTTCCCAACTTCCCAAAAATAAATCCAATTACAACACCATGAAAACACTAATTTCTCATAAACGCCCATTTCAGCTGAATTTAAGGGAAGTGCACTTGGATAATGTCACGTCTTGAGTTTCTCAACGTGCTTCTGAGAAGTGCCACGTCAACAAGCGGGGGGCTTAATAGAAGTACACTGCTGAAACTCAAGGTCATTGTGCGCTCTCAAGGACAGCATAGAACGACAGAAAGGCACAGACATAGCTGCCCTCCATCACTCTGGGATAAATTTAGCCATAGTTCCCCTCACTAGGGATTTCTGGTCAGCCTCTGGCAAGGTTACCACACAGATTTGGTGAGATGGTCCCTCGAGTGTTTTGAAAGAGGATGGGGGAAGCTTCACCATTTACACTGCAGCTTACTGTAAGCGAGAACAACAAGCATGGACAGATGGAGCTGGATTTCACTAGGGGAGCCCCACCACAGGATGACGGAATACTGGCGGAATGGTGGAATTACATAAGTGCTAGTTGGCCATGTTTTTCCTAGCGTGGGATCTTCTGGCAACTGTGAAAGGCACCATCCATTACGTATATTGATTACTTTGCTGAAATAAAATGGTTAAGACTATGAATCTCAATGACAAATCATCCATCAGCATATAATAGGGGTGGGATAATGCATTCAAGCAACAAATAAGAATTCAGTGCATTCTTGGAATTTAATAATTGATCATAATCCCTATATTTTCTGGAAAAAAAATGTATTGGTTGATTGGTGCTTGCCAGTGCAAAAGTCACTACCACAATGCTAGGGTGTTCTGATCGGTTGCTTACCAAGTTGCCAAGTTTGCCCAGTTTAAAGGTGCAGTAAGTGATTTCTGAGAAACGCTGTTGAAAGTGGATTGGACCGAGCACCACTGCAAACTAGCCAATCAGCAGTAGGGGGCGTGTCCAGTTATGATGGGGGAGGAGATAGAATGAGTAAGAGGGAGATTTGAAGAAAGATTGCTGAAAGAGAGATGGCTGGGAGACATTACAAAAGAGAAAAGGTCGGAGGAATATAACTGGAAAAAAATAAGGATTGTGATCAGGCAAGCGCTTTAGGATCTGCATTAATAGTAGAAAAGCTTTCCAGCGCTGCACTCATCCACTCTTGCATTGCGTGTTTGTGGATTTTGGGGGCGGAGCAATGAAGGGAGGGGTGTGTTTGTTTGGGTTGATTTCAAATATCAAGTGTTCAACAATGATTCTCAGAAATCGCTTAATGCACCTTTAATGAATGGGATTTTCTCACCCATTTTATCTTCTGCCAGGCAAGAATCGTGAGTCAAATCACTTAGAAGAGTAATGGCATTATTCGACCTAATAATCTGCATGATTTGAGGAATTATCCATGCCATTTGTATTTGCAAGTATTATGCGTTTACAACATGCAAGCTAGTATCAAATAACAATTGCTCATTTACCATGTTTTCATGAAGTCTCAAAGCATTAATACACCTTCTCTGCCCTGATCTCCCTCTGGTTTTGGCGGCTGGCAACACCTTTCAGTTCTTCTGTTCGTTCTATCACACAAATTCTTCTTCCACAGGCAGTTTATAACTGGGTCAGCCAGTGCTTAGTCTAACAGACACTATTCCCTAGATGTGCTTCATTTCCTGTGTTTGTGGGGAGGAGAAACGTTTTGTCTGAGGAAGCCCTGCTCCGAGCACAAAAACGCACATAAATAATGGCTTTTCGCCAGTCAGATCAGATCAATTTGACCTGTAGAAAAGGCTGTTGAGCTATGGAAATGAAGGAAATGGAGCAAAAAGCATATTTCTCCATTGATGCACGTCCAATTTTACACACCTATCTGTGTATACAATGCCTTTTATTTGCTCAATAGTGAACAGTGTTACCATCTTATAGATGAGTGCCATTGCACCTAGAACTTGGGATTTTCACAAGTCCTTTCCAGTTTTGTATGCAACATGTATCATGCGGTCAGTGAACGGACTGGGGTGGTAAAAGGAGTTCATAATTCATCAAGGTAAGACATGGATTACATAATCACAACTGCTTTTTTCTCTCTCTTCCTCACAGAACCCAGGTCCCTTTTCATTTTTTTTAATAAAATAAACAAATGCGACAAATATCACCACAAATATTTGTGTAAAAAAACTTGCTGAATCACTCTTGCTCTCCTCAAACTGAGGGCGAAAACACATTCTCACGACCTTGCAAATCCCAGAGGGCAAAAAGTCTGATCCATGAGAACGTTTTATCCTCACTCTCCCATTGATCAAGATGAGCACAAGAACAGCTTGATCCTCTTGATCTCGGGGGACACAACATGATCCGCTTCTCCCCTTCTGCCATCTCATCACACATTGATGACTTGAAGTAACAGTCCATTTTATGTTTCTTCCCTCCACAAAAATGAACAAACACTGGTAAAACATCAGCTATAATGTGTGCAAGTTATATGCTGCTTTTATTTGATTCAAAATATCTTCATTTGAGCTCGGAAGATAAACAAAAGTCTTACGGGATTTGGAACAACATGAGGGTGAGTAAATGATGACAGAATTTAAATTTTTGGGTGAACTATCCCTTTAATAGTCTTGATCAACTTTCCGGCACTTTATCATTCAGTGAATCTAGTGCTTTAACACATCCATAGGGACGTTGGCTGCAGACATATTGATGGTCGTTCCAAAGCGTCGTCATTCGTAGTCATTTAGTATGAGTTTAAGAGTCCATTTTCATTTTTCAGCCTATGAAAAAAACGTGCGGGCTGCAGAACTGGGAATGTTGAAACTTAAAGTGCTGGTAACTGAATTAGTTGGTGGGCTGCCCGGCTCTGATTCATTCTGTGAGTGCATGTGTGTATGAACCGATGTGATGCTACAGCTGAGATATGAGAAGTTCTCATTAAACACACTCACACACACCCCAACCACGCAGATAATGAGCGACTCGTGGCTTGATAATTACTGTGAGGAGGAGTCTGGATAAGTCTACATTCATACCATTCATACGGACAGAGTCTACTCTGAACCAATAAGCCTCGTCTGTTCACTTCCTGTTCGCTCGTATTTACGCCAAAGTACTCCGTACAGTTGGCACTCCTTTCACGAAAGAGTCCCGGGTTCTAAACACGGGGTAGACAATGACTGGGGTTTAGACTCATGTTGGAAAATAAAATATTATTTTGACCTGGGCAAGTACTTACTTTCCCTTATCTCCAAAAAACCTGTCCAGGGGCCAGTTGCCTGAACGGTGAACGTGATTTCACCAATGACCACATGTTCCTGGATCCACGTCTTTGTTGATCCTGGATCAACTTTCCAATCAACCAATCAGATTTGAGGGACAAGTTTACAGTTTATGTAAAGTTTAGGCTTAGAACCAGGGTGAAGTACTTAAACATCAGTGCTATTCACCTTTCATTACCCTCTGATTTTAGGGAAAAGTTATGGGTAGGGTTAGGTTTAGGGGTAGGGATTGGGTAAGGACTACATTTTGGGACAGGAATGTTGATCCAGGACCATGTCTTACTTGGCAAAATCACAGTGACCTTCCATGAACATAGCCTTAAGACTCTTGCTAAATCCGAAATCGCTTACTGAGTAGGATATAAATATATATCATATAAATATGAACAAGACATCATCTTTATTTTTTTTAATATTCACTCCCTCCCAGGCGTTACTGTTAAAGAATGACACTACACATTATCAACCGTGCCATCTGTTGTTTGTAAGCTTAGCAAAGTACAAATTAGCAAACATCTGAAAACAAAATGATCCTATTTCCTATTATATTTAAAAAAAAACATGCAACTAAGACAGAATCTACCTTTCACCTGATCCCGCATTGAGGTGCGGTTCTGTAGCATCATCATTTTAAGAGAGGTCCAACACCAGGTTTGCAACAGTTTTCTCAAGTAGCATTTCATCTCTCTGTTTTAGTACAAACAAACAGAAAACATGTGTTTTCACAAAATGAACTTACTCAATATCTAACAACAGAGTTCATAAAACATTGCAATGGATGCCTGCTGCTAACCACATCATAACCACGTTTCTACAATCAAAGACAAGAATGCTTGAGGAGGTATTGTTTTTTGTTGTTAAAATAAATGCAAAAAAAAAACTGCACATGCATTATTTGAAAAAAAAATTGCATATGCATTATATATATAAAAAAAGCTTTTATTATTTAAAAATATGAACAAAACCTCAAGCAATCTTGCCCTTGATTGTCCATTTCTAACTCTAAGAAGCCTAAATATTTTCATGCTTCATCCTTCCCAGGCTTCTGTGCTTTTAGTTTAGACAAAGATAAAGAAAGATGTCAGCTGTGATCACAGCAAGCAACTGAGTTGTCAAGTTCTAATGTAATTAAGATATTCTTCCTGACGGAGACGACCTAAAAATACCTCAATACAATTGACTTGACTTGCCCCAGAGAATCTAGTGAGGAAACGCCACATGCAGTGCAGTTCCCAGGGTTGACCACACAGTCTAGCCATGACTTCAACATCCCAATTCATTCATCTGAAATGTGCTGTGTGTTCTCCAGCCGCCTCCACTTGAGACGCAGAGATCCGTGGTAAAAATACTTCAGCGCCGTTGACAGAAATGCATATTTGATGCAGAAACCCAACTTTCCCATCATGCATCAGTGATTACTCAGACTCTTGCATCTACACTGTACAAAGGCTTGGAATTTTTAATGGTTTTGAAAGAAGTCTCTTATGCTCACCAAGGCTGCATTTATTTTTATCAATAATACAGTAAAAAATTTGAAATATTATTACAATTTAAAAGAACTGTTTTCGATTTGAATATGCTTTAAAATGTGATTTATTCCTGTGATCAAAGCTGAATTTTCAGCATCATTACTCCAGTCTTCAGCGTCACATGATCCTTCATAATATGCTGATTTGCTGATCAAGAAACACTCCTTAAATCAAAGTTGTTGTTTTTTTTGTGGAAACTGTGGTACCATTCAAAAGTTTGAGCTAGTTAATTATTATTAAAATTAATAATTTTATTCAGAAAGGATGCATTAAATTGAAAGGATGCACAATTAAAAGTGCATTAAAGGCATTTATAATGTTACAAAAGGTTCATATTTCAAATAAATGCTGTTCTTATGAACTTCACATTCATCAAACAATTCTGAAAAATAAATGCGCCAAGTTTTCCACAAACAAATTAAGGAGCAAAAACTGTTTTCAACACTGAAGAACCGTTATTAATAATTGAGCACTAAAAATAATTGATCAATTAAGCACCAAATCAGAATATCAGTAAATGTTTTTATCTTAAAGATCATGTGACAGTGAAGACTGGAGTAATGATACTGAAAATTCAGCTTTGTCATCACAAGAATACATTTTAAAACATAATTAAAGCAGAAAACTGTTATTCTAAATAGTAAATATATTTTACAATATTACTGTTTTTACCGTGTTTTTTTGTAATCAAATGAATGCAGCCTTGGAGAAGAGGCTGATTTCAAAAGCATTAATTATTCCAAACTTTTGACCAGTTGTGTAAATCATAAATCCTGGCTGCAGACTATCTCCATAAGCAGATTCATCAACCCGTGACCGCTTGATTTGCTGTGAGGCAGCATGGTTCATGTTTCTCAGTGTTCCTGCCAGGAGCCGGGGCACTTTTCCTCAACTCCAGCGGCTCTCCGCTTCGCCAGACAGGGTCGGACAGCCTGGCTCCTGGCAGAGCGGCACAGAGCCAAATGAATAATACATTTCCTTCTAGAAAACCAGTCTGACCTACACTTTAATTTGTTTAAAAGCATTGCCTGCATTCAAAACCAACCCGAAACTATGTCTAAGTTTATTCCACAGTCTGCCCACTTAGATCTTGGAGGACGTCCATGCCCTGCTCCGTACAGTCAGTAGAGCTGACCCATATTAACCTGGTTGCCAAAACTCGAGGAAATGCTGGGATGGCGCTCATCTCCGATTAAGAGCTTATAGGGTTCCTGCTGAGAGCGGTGATGGGACAGTGGTGAGGGCAAAGAGCTGACTTTTGAAATGAGTTAATGAAATGGCCATACAATCTCAAGGGGAGTGTGTCTTTCACAGCACAAGTGCCCTTAAATACTTTATGTGCATGCATTGGTGTTTGCATGCCTTGGGGTTGTGTGTATGTGTGCTTACATTTGTCTCTAGGGGTGAGGTGGCTGCTTGTCACACATCAAAACAGTCGGGCTGCCGTTAGTGGCAACTTGCTCTTGAACAAAACATGATCTGTATAGACAAGCAAGGATGCGAGCAGTCTTTATTTCCAACCCCAAAGTCAGTCAGCGGATCACAGGCGCTTGATAACTTTCATCAGAAACCAACTAAGCTGCACTGTGGTAAAGAATCACAAGCAAATGGGGTTATTGTATACCAGAAACTATGGTAATGCATGACATCACTTATGGTCCCATCTCACGGCTGGTTTTATCTCACGAAAGAGAAGGTGGGTATTATTTCAAGGTCACCCAGAGATGTGGGATGTGCTCAGAGATGTGATCACCTAGAGTCTCAGTATCTCACCACAATTCGGGAATTGGGCCATTCCACAAAAAGAGAATCTCAGGATCAATATGATACGAGTAAACAATGACTTGTAAAAACTGACACCATCTTTTGCTATGGGTTTTGCACAACTACAAAAAAAAAAAAAAAAAACAGTACATCACATTTATTTTCATTTATGTAATTAATGAATGAATGAATGAATTTCCTCTTCCCTTCTCCACGAGGATGTGTTTTTGGCCTATTACCAATATAAATATATATATATATTTCATACCCTTGTCAGCAGGCATTGTTATACCCACCCAAACATATATTGAAATTTATTATATTTTATTTATAATTATTCAAAATTATTACATTTAGCTTGAGATGGCACAACCCAATTTTTTAACACCTAGAGACATTTTCCTTTGACAGAATGTTTAAAATCTTACAGAAATAAACTTTGCATCCACTAGTTTACTCATTGATTTATTTAGGCTACCAAAAATCTCCTTTTTAAATGGCAAAGACCCGTTTTGTGGAATGACCCAGTTGACATGGCTGTATCTGTCCCTGATTTCACAAACGATCAATCAACCTCAAGACTCACTGATGGGCTCATTAGGATCATTTGACCCTCATGGTCTGCAAAAGGTATTGGATTATAGGCTGGTTTTCTGGTCTGTAGGCTGATTTTAAAGGGGGCCCAGCTGGTTTCCAGCTTATATTTTTCAGAAAGCATATAATAGCACTTTTCAATGAACTCACCCGTGCGTATTTTGAGGAATACGGGTCTTCAAAGAGCGCCCACGCCTTCTTCTGCCACCTGCTCCAGCGCCCGGACCTGTTATCGGGCGAGTCGCCTTGCGCCAGTCTCCGGGTCATCTCAACACCTTCATCCCCCTCGGCTGCCTCAACGACCCCCTCAGGCTCCGGGTCTTCATGGCCGAGGTCGAGAGCACCCCCGGCGAAGCTGTCCAAAGCCTCCTCCGCCTCTCGATGCTGCCGGTAGGTCATCCAACAACACGGTTCCACATCCGTCTCGTCGATCCCCCAAAACGCCAGCTCCTCCTCATACAAGGGTCCGCACACGTCCGCCGGGCAATGCAGCTTGCCAGTGCGGTAATAGTTAAGGATGTGGGCGAAAACGCCCGGGTGACGGTCGAAGAAAAACTCTCCGATGTTCGCATCATAATCGAAGTTGGTCGGCGCGTCGGGCTCCGCCAGCCAGGAAAGCCGAGTGCCGGGCAGGGTGCGCAGGGTGCTCCGGTACGTCTGGTGCTTGATTCCTCCGACGTTGATCACGATGCGATCCTTGTCGTCCCCTTGGCCCATCGCGTCCCTCTCTAGTCATATCTCCAGCCCACTGACCGTCATCATACCGCTGGGACCCATATCCAGAAAATTCAAAGAGTGCAAATATGTTTACGATCGTGCCAGGTGCGCGTCAAAAGTGTCCATGCCACCGTCAGATCAACAATGGGGATCCAAAACCCCTTTGTGCACTTGAATGACTTCTAAGGACAGATGCGAACGCGTCTTCCTTCAAATAACCCAATATCCTGACCCCCGGCTCGGGTTTGAGGGTGTCAGACAGGTTTTTTTAAGGGTGTCATTGAGCGCGAGCTGGTGCTGAAAGGACAGCGCCACTCATCCGTCGAGCCTTCATAACTCCAGTGTTCCTATTGTGTTGAAGCTTCCCCACGTCCGTTTTCTTTCAGAACAAAAAGACAAACCACCAGCATCAGATCTCGCCTCCAGCTATTCTAGTGGCTTTCCAAAAGATATGCAGAATCGATGGTGCTCCCATTGAGGCAGATCGCTTGAGATGACGCTGTTGGAAGAAACAAGCGGCGCAGCAACAAGGGAGGGTCTTTCATTCACAATACAGAGCTCAATCTAAAATGTGTTTCTACGAGAACAAAAACGCAACACGTTCTCGGGGTGGACCACACTGTGTATGGCAAGCCGTTTTAACAATCTAGTCCTTAAAACAATATCCATATCTGTTACTAGAGCTAGTACTGAAAATATCACTGTGCAATGCATTCTTTGACCTTCAAAACATATTTAAACATAGTTATATTCAACAACTATTTAAACAACTTTGATTTACCAGTAGTGCTGCTGTCAAATCGATTAATTGCATTTTAGATAAAAGTTTGTATATATATATATATATATATATACACTGTGCAAAAGTCTCAGGCACATTAGTATTTTAGACCAAAAAAAATGGATTTAAGACAGTTATTTATATCTTTTGCTGTAATGTGTCAGTATAGGAAATATCAGTTTACATTCCCAAACATTCCTTTTGCCATTAATTGTAATAATCCAGTGAGATTTTTGTATGCACAAGGAGTCTTACAACAGCCGGTATGATCCACACGGAGATCTGATCTCACCATTATTGAGTCCATCTGGGATTACATGAAGAGACAGAAGAAACTCAGACAGACTAAATCCAGAAGAACTGCAGCAACGTCTCCAGATGCTTGAAGAAACCTGCCTGTGGTTCAGATCAGTATCGTGACCTGTTCACACTTGAATCGGATATTGTAGGGGTGAATTCAGGTTCATTGGGACACTTTTTACCATTGAGATGACTGGGAAAAAGTGTCCCAATCAGTTTACAATATATATATATATATATATATATATAGTTACTATTATGAAATAAATAGTAGCCTACTAAAACTGGAATAGATACCAGCAACCACACTGTGACTTTTTTTTTTTGAAGTTGTAAATACAACAAAGATTACATGGTTTAAGTTTGACAACAAAATACTATTTCAGTTTTTCTTCAAAATTTTAAGTTTAATTCAATGTGTCACTTGCTGTGTAATTATTTGTGAAATTGTCTAGTAATTTCCAAATGAAAATGGTTTCTAAACCACATTTTTCAGTGCATTGAAATACATATCAAGTCTGAAGTGAATGTTAATATTTGAACCAATAAAACAGTTACTATAGGACTAGTGACTGTATGTGATGAATATCTACTAGTAGCCAAACTAATTGAAAAAGAGTCATTTTCTAATAGTTAAAAAAATTGTACTAGTAACATAACAATTGACAGTTTTAAAGCATTAATTTTAAAACAGCTTGTCATGCACATTGTGTCCTATTTGTATGAGCAGCAGGTAACCTTCTGTTTATCCTGGAGCTCAGCTTGTGAACTGCTCCGGCACGACTAAAATCAGAGCACATTTGCCTGGGAGGCATGTATGACCATGTGCGTGAGGAGAGTTGACTGGGAAGGGGGTAATTTGTTAAATTTCGGGGACATTTGTGTGCTGCAATCTCACTGTGCCTTATAGGCAACTCTGAATTCATAAATTACTGAGCTTTTTTTTCCATTAGAGAAGCTTTAGGCTGATCAGGGACCAGATATACCAGCCCTCAAGTGGAGCCACAACAAGTAGAAGTAGAGCTGCCATTAAAATAGATTTAAAGATGTTGATACAGATCTAAATTGACTAATGTGTAAGTGTAAATCTTTTTTCTGTACTGGTATTTCTGAGCGGTGACAGCCTGCAATGCTTCCGGTCTGCCTATAGGTGGAACCAAAGTGTTTGTAATTTTATTGTAGACACTAAGTGTACACAAAATATCAAATAATATTTTACAGTTATATTCTAATTAAATATCTAGACACATAAAAAAAGCAAAGATAACTTTTATTGAATATTCCTCTTGGGCCAATTTTACATTTCAAAAAAGACTGTGCCAAAAATATCAAAAATAAGACAGCAAATATAACTTTAATATGCAAACATGTTCTCATTGTCTTAATTGTCTTTAGAATGATCTAAAAAAATATCAATATTAAAACCATATTATTTATTAAATAAATATACAACAATAAACTGTCTTCCTCTAATGAATCAAAGTCACAAGAATGTTCAACTGCTAATGCAAAATAATTTTGTCAGTAAAATGTAAAATGTTTACTTTATTTTCTTTTTTAACTATTATTATTAAATTGCTGATGTATCCAGCAGAATACAGAGATTGGAGATGAGGGACAGTGAGTGAAAAGCATAATATTTGAGAATATTGAAAAGGGGGCCCCTGGAAATAACTCGGGTCATGTGACTTGTTGAAAAATCTCTACTCGCCATCTTAATCCAAAAGTAACATGGCACCATGTGAAACAGTCGACTAGAAATTTAATAATACACAGTTTCACAATAGACACTCTTTCGCCTTTTGCAACGTTTTATATAGATGTTTGTGCAGTTCTTCTTATGAAAGTCAACATCACCAATAAACAAGCTATCTTTGTCAAGTGTCCTCAACTTCTTGGAAACATCTCTCATTTCTCTCTCTCTCTCTCTCTCTCTCTCTCTCTCTCTCTCTCTCTCTCTCTCTCTCTCTCTCTCTCTCTCTCTCTCTCTCTCTCTCTCTCTCTCTCTCTCTCTCTCTCTCTCTCTCTCTCTCTCTCTCACACACACACACACACACCTGTCTGGAAGTTTCTAACATACTACACACATTCACACACAAAGGCATAAACCAGTTGACCTATCCAAACCCTCTTACAAACCAAAGCATCAATTCCAGCCAATAGACATCGAGTAAATCATCACCTCCCACCTGCCACTGTGGATTAGTGATGCTCAGTCCGACTCATTTTTGCGAATCGGTTCTTTCGAACAGTTCATTTTAAAGAACCTGGTAACAAATCGTTTAATCAATTATCCTACGAAAGTACTTCATCAAGTGATTCCTGACATGACGGCGTGGCATTTATACATGCTCTAAACATCAAAGTCACAGCCTTTAGGCGCATGCACAGTTTATGTGTGTTCATATATTAGCCTACATTTTATCAAGGTGTTTATTGTAATTCAATGTGTCCATGATTCAGCTCATAGAACAGAATTTACATTAGACAATACTAAAAAAATATAGGCCTATATAATATTTTATAATATTCTTTTGAGTGAGTGCGTTTAGGCCTGATGCCTATATAGGCCTATGCTGCTAATATAACAATAAAAAAAAGCTAATTCTACCAATTAATCAAAGCTATAAAAATCTGGTTTACATGATATTTGAAATAAATAAGGTTTACTTTTGACAGGTTTTTAAGTCGACGTGCCCGCACGATTTACACAAAAATCCTGTTGCCGATCGTGATTTGCGTTAACCGTGAGCTTTACCCGATAAAAATAACAATGTGGGCCCTTTTTCGTGACTTACATTCAGACTTTTCGTTATTAAAACGTAGCCTAATAAAGTCTGAGAGAGCATGTAAACGCTACTTTGTTGTTGGTGACTCGAGAACCGCTCTGACAGATTCAATCCGTTTCGCGAACGAGTCGTTCAGACTAGACTGATTCATTGCGAAGATTCGACTCTCAAAAATGATTCATTCACGAATTGGACACCGCTATCGGTTCTTATGGCCGCCGCGCTCTAGGATGCGTGGCTCATTGGGGGAACTTTGTATCGTCCGTTAACGTTGTCTATTTTATTTTATTTTATTTCTACCATTTCAGCGGGTATAATGCTTATACACCTCCATCGACTTTTACACCGTTCTTTCGGTGCCAGGCGGCCGTTTCTAGCGAGTTTATACCACACTCAGCGGGGAGTGTACGGTTTCAGACCGAGAGAGTCTCCGGAGAGAGACGATGGGTTTCCGCAGATCTCAGCGCTTAACCAAGGTGTTTACAGATTGTAAACTGCAGTTGATGTCTGTTTATGGTTATGCTTTCAGCTTTGGCAGCAGCTTACGTCTTCTTAACGTTGCATACGTAAACCTACAGAAAGATTAGAGATGTATAGTAAGATCTGCAATACTTTAATGTATGGAGCATATTGATTTATTAAATGGCTGTCTTATGTAAACAGATCACGGACTGGCAAGATTGGTGGAGGCCTATCGAGCACATGGGCACAAAGTAGCTAAAATTAACCCGTTACTTCCCCAAACTCCTGTGCTGGACAGCGTGCCGGAGATCAGCCTGCTGAATGGAGCTGTTCATGGAGTCCTCAACACTACTGGTTAGTTTCTGGTTGTTTCCTGTGTTTTGAAATTGATCTCAATCTACTTGCGTCTTATTATAGGATTGTTCCGGGTTCAACCTCCGTTAAAGGGATAGTTCACCCAGAAATGAAAACTCTGTCATCACCCTCATGTCATTCCAAACCCGTAATTTCGTTCATCGTCGGAAAAAGAAATTAAGATTTTTTGGTTGAAATCGAATCGGTTACCTAACGTAACCTCGGTTCTCTCTAGAAGAGGGAACGAGTATTGCGTAAGCTAGCTTACGCTGCGGGAAAGATTCATCTTTGCTGAGAGTTTGAAGCCAAAAAATTATTTCATAATTTGTATCCATTGACAACGCAGTTCCTCTGCGGCAGACCTAGAGCAGGCTAGCTAGCAGCTCATTGGTTCGCTCAGAGAGAACTGCTTAAGCCTATGGGAGAGCGGGGCTGAACCCGCTTCCAATCCCAGACAGCAACAGTGTCGACCCAGATCCGGCCCACATCTGGGCCGTGTGGAATCCTCGTCCCCTCTTCTAGAGAGAACCGAGGTTACGTTAGGTAACCGATTCGTTCTCTTACGAGAGGTTCTCTCGTATTGCGTAAGCTAGCTTACGCTGCGGGAACACCTGGTCAACGCCGTGCGCGCTATGAATCCACTCATGAATCCCAGGGTGATACCGGGGGATTTTTAACGTGGAGTGAATGTAGTATGAGGCCGGCAGAGCGGGCACATGAAGTATATACATAAGCATTTAAGGAGAGCACAAGGGGCGAACCGGTTGTGTGAGGGACTCCCAGTAATGCAGCTTCTTAGGGAGCTGGTCGTTAGACAGCTAGTAATTTTGCCTGCAAGGCGGGAACTTCCAAGTTGTAAAATCTGACAAAAGTGGACGGGGAGGCCCATCCCGCGGCCACACAAATGTCATGAATGGAAATTCCACAGGACCATGCCCACGATGAGGCCATGCCTCTAGTGGAGTGCGCCCTGATGCCCAGAGGGCAGGGCAGGCATTTAGATGCGTAAGCAGAGGCGATAGCGTCTACTATCTATCTAGACAGTGTCTGTTTAGAGGCGGCCAGACCTTTGGTGCGCCCCCCAAACGACACGAAAAGCTGCTCAGCGCGTCTGAACGCGGCAGCGCGCGTAGTGTACAATCTCAGAGCCCGCACCGGGCAGAGGAGATTGGCGTCGCGCTCACTATCGGATGAAGGCAGAGCCGATAGGGAAATAATCTGAGCCCTGAACGGGGTACCAATCGCCTTCGGGACATAGCCATGTCTAGGTTTGAGAATGACAACAGAATCATTCGGTCCAAACTCAAGACACGCGGCGCTGGATGAGAGCGCGTGAAGATCCCCCACGCGTTTTACTGAGGACAGAGCCGTCAGAAAAACGGTTTTGAGCGAGAGGTATTTTAGGTCCACAGACTCGAGCGGTTCGAACGGGGGTGCTTTCATAGCTTCGAGAACTATAGAAAGATCCCAGATAGGAACCGAAGGGGGGCGCGGAGGGTTCATCCTCTTAGCTCCCCTGAGGAAGCGGATGACTAACTCGTCTTTGCCCAGGGACTGAGCGCGTCGGGGTTCAGAGAACGCCGCGATGGCTGCCACGTAAACCTTGAGAGTGGAGGGGGACCTGCCCTTGTCCAGCATCTCTTGAAGGAAAACAAGCAAAGACGGCACCTCGCATGACCGTGGGTCCAGATGTTTGTCGGTGCACCATTTCGAGAACACAGACCATTTAGACGCATAGAGCCTTCTCGTGGAAGGTGCTCTAGCCTGTATGATAGTGTTTCTTACTCCCTCTGGCAAATCGACGAATAGTCGTTGATCACCCATGCATGTAGCGCCCAGCCCCGTGGATGGGGGTGCCAGATCGTGCCACAAGCTTGAGAGAGGAGATCTGCTCTGACTGGGATGGGCCACGGGGCTGTCTGTGACAGCTGAGTGAGCTCCGGAACCCAATTCTGACTCTCCCAACGCGGGGCTATGAGGAGCACCGAGTGGCGTGTGTCCCTGAGACATGTCTGCGTAACTCTGATCAGCTGGCGGCCCGTGTTCCACGCGCGGTGGGGTACACCGCTGTTTAACCAAAGCTGAAGCGGGCGCATGTGCAGAAGGCCCAGCTGAAGCACAGCGGAGGCTGAGGCCATGTAACCCAGCATCCTCTGAAAAGTTTTCAGAGGTGTGCGGGTGCCCATCTGAAACGAGGCGGCCAGTCGCTGCACACTGCGCGCGCGCTGTGTAGACAGGCGAGCCGTCATCGTGACCGAGTTCAAATCTATTCCTAGAAAGGAAATCGATTGACTGGGTTGAAGGGAGCTCTTTGTCCAGTTGACAGAGAGGCACAGCGTTTTCAGATGGTCGAGGAGAACTGCGCGGTGCGACAGAAGCTCCGTCTGTGATTGGGCCAAAATCAGCCAGTCGTCCAGATAATTCAATATGCGCAGCCCCTGGCTCCGCAGGGGGGCGAGCGCCGTATCCATGCACTTCGTGAATGTACGGGGCGCCAGGGATAAGCCGAACGGGAGAACGGCGTATTGATAAACATGACCCTCGAAGGCGAAACGTAAGAATGGCCTGTGACGGGGATTTATCTGGATCTGAAAATAGGCGTCTTTCAGGTCTAGAGAGATGAACCAGTCCCCCTGGCGCACCTGCGCGAGGAGTTTCCTGGTGGTGAGCATCTTGAACGGTCTCTTCATGAGCATTTTGTTCAAAGACCTGAGATCTAGAATCGGTCTGAGGCCGCCGTCTTTCTTGGGAACCAGAAAATAACGGCCGTAAAACCCCGACTCGGTCATAGATGGTGGGACTCTCTCTATGGCGCCCTTTTGCAACAGCGTCGCAATTTCTGAGCGGAGCGTGCCGGCGGCCAGCGGGCTGACAGTAGATTCGAGCCGCGCGCGCGCAAGAGGCGGGCGGCGGCGAAACTGTAGCAGATAGCCGTTCTTTATAATGCTTAGCACCCACGGGGAAATGCCTGGAATGGCTTCCCACGCTTTGGAGCATGCGGCTAGTGGCCGAATGGCTATATCGCCCTGATTGCTGCACATAGCGGGCTGGACACAGTGTGTGGGCGCGCTTTGAATGTGTGTGGCAACGGGATTTGCACTCAGAGAGGAGTCTATGGGCCGTGAAAGAGAGCGAGCAGAGAGGGGACACGCGCACGAGCTCGTGGGCGTGTTTATGTTCTCTGATATTAGAGCGGGCTCTGCCCGTTTCATGTGATGGGGCTCTGAGAGAGACACGGGATATGTTATGCTTGTGTGTAAGGGTGAGCACATGATTGTGGGCACATTTTCTACACAACTGGCAAATTTTCTCTTTTTGAGATTTCTCTGGGTAGCCGTAAAAACGGCTTTTTGTCGCTCGCAAGCGGGCTGGGACACCGGCTTGTTTGTGGCGGTCAACACTACAGCAGTCGGCGAAACAACGGGGACTGACAGAGGGCGAAGCTTTGACGGCGGTCCGGCCGCAGCGGGAGAGCACCGTCGTTTTCTTAACTTTGCTAGGCAGACTTCTGATGATCAGGCTTCAGCGTGATCTTGGGTCGCGGGCCCCGTGGGGGCGGCGGTCTGCGGCGGCTGTCAGAGCGAGAGCGAGGGCGGCCGCCCTGTCTGCGCTGGGCTGTTTGAGTCTGCGGAGGGGGGCGCTGTGGTGGAGCTCTGGCAGGAGGCTCGTGAGAGCGGCCTGCGGAGGAGCTAGCGCGGCGGGGCAGAAACAAATTCATGGCCTGAGTGGCTTTCTGGACCTCGGAAAAGCGATCGACGATTCCCGTGACAGCAGCCGACTCTCTCGTGGATCCGAGAGATGACCATTCCTCACTGTCTGACGCGAGCAGTGAACAGGAATCCTTCTCCTCCGCGGCGTCATCGGAAGCGACAGAGCGGCCACTCGGCGGCAACTGTATGTCCGGCAGGGGCGGGGAGGGAGAGCGGGAAGCGGCGGCGGCGGCCCGCATGGTTCCGCAGGGGGCTCCGGCGGCCTCTGGGAGTGGCGTTTCTTCTTACGCGGCGAAGAGGGAGGCGGCGCGGGAGCGGATTTTGCTGCCAGAAGACGTGCCCGCAGGGACGACAACGGCAGGCTCTCACAGAAGTCGCATCCTCCATCCGCGAGGGCGAGTTCTGCGTGCTCGAGTCCCAGGCAGAGAGCGCAGATGACATGGCGGTCTCCGTCCTCGAGAGGAGCGCGGCAAGAGCCGCAGGAAAAACGAGACATCTTTAAAAATACGCTCGGCTCTTTTAGATATAGAGAAAAGAAGAAGGATACAGTCGTCGGATGGCGCTAGCTTGCAGGGCGGCTGAAGGTGGCGAAGACGGCCGGCTTCTTCAGGGTCCGGGAGCTCGCTAGAGTGATGCCTTCTCGACGGCGACGGCTTTTCTCAGGACAGCAGAAGCGTACAGCTTGCTGAAGATGAAATGAATCAACATATAAGCCTGGGAGAGACTGTTATATACACCATAGCCACGCCCATTCTGGCGGGCTATGATGCAATGAGCGCGCGGGCGCCTCTCATTGGAAGCGGGTTCAGCCCCGCTCTCCCATAGGCTTAAGCAGTTCTCTCTGAGCGAACCAATGAGCTGCTAGCTAGCCTGCTCTAGGTCTGCCGCAGAGGAACTGCGTTGTCAATGGATACAAATTATGAAATAATTTTTTGGCTTCAAACTCTCAGCAAAGATGAATCTTTCCCGCAGCGTAAGCTAGCTTACGCAATACGAGAGAACCTCTCGTAAGAGAACTGAAAGATTTCAATTCTGTCCCTCCATTGACAGCTATGCAACTACCACTTTGACGCTTCAAACAGTTAATAAAGAGATGTAAAACTAATCCATACGAATTGAGCGGGTTTTTCCAAATTTTCATTTGTGGGTTTACTAACCCTTTAAGCTCTGTGAAAGGTTTTTATACAGAAAACATCATATATGGCCTATTCAAAATAAATAATTTCCACATATCCTTTAATTTAAAAAAATGGGATTACAGTATTTTTTACTTAAAATATTATAATAATTTTTCATTATTTGTTGTTGTATTTTTTTATTTCTTATAAAAATTCCAGGATTGCGGCATTTTGGGAAAGCCGAGGCGACGGCTGAAGAGGTCATGGCCTACCTGGAGAGAGCGTACTGTGGGGGAATCTCAGTGGAAACCGCTCAGCTCCAGAGCTTACAGGAAAGAGAATGGTTCGCTGACCGTTTTGAAGAGCTCAAGAAAGAGGTGTTTTCGCCGGAGGAGAGGAGACAGCTGGCTAAACTAATGCTTGAATCACAGGTAAGACAACCATTTACTCACTTTTATTGTACTTTGCATGCCCCATGACATCTGTTACATCTTGATAGCCTATCAATCATTGCATAGCCTACTTGATTTCAGTGGTATCAGCAATTCTACATCTCCTCTGTTCTCTTTTCAAAGGAATTTGACCACTTTTTAGCCACTAAGTTTGCCACTGTGAAACGATATGGAGGTGAGGGAGCAGAGAGCATGATGGGCTTTTTCTACGAGCTATTCCGCTCTGCGGCGTACAGCGGAGTGACAGACGTGATCATGGGAATGCCTCACCGTGGACGTCTCAACCTGCTCACCGGACTACTGCAGTTCCCCCCGGAGGTTAATTCATAATTCACAATTTATATAGTTATATATGTTCAGTTTAAAACATGTCTAGACAGGATTCTGCAACGTATACTGACTGTACAGTGGGATCCACACAATGAGACCACATTGAAAATTTGGGATTCTTGTTTTAATTTAAACCTGGAAATTAACAGTTTAAGGATATTGAAAAATTTCATGCAAAAAAAGCTGTGCTGAAAATGAGTAAATCATAATATTTGTTTTTATATAGCTCCTTCAAAGGTTGCTTTTCAAGGTACTTTACTTAAGACATAAAAAAAGACATAAAAGGAATAATAAAGAAAAAGGAATAACATGTACAACAATGTATGCCGTCCAAGGCCAATCCCAAGAGTCTGCTATAGGTATGCTTGACCAGAGTCAAATACCGCCTTGCTTTAGTAGGAAATACTCCTTAGCAAACTTTTAGTTATAATGGTGTGGACTTGCACCAATATAAGAACAATTGGAACAATATAAGAATTCAAAGAGTTAACGTTTAGCGGGAGTGAGTTACGTTTTTCCAGTGAAGATCCAGCGCATTGTAGGCAGTGGCTAAAGGCTGCAGAGAATTGTAAATACTTCTGTATTTGTAGTCAACATTTCAAACTGGATGACCACGAACACAGTGTTTTAGGCCAAACAGAAAGGAAAAAAATGAAAGAAACTGCTATTCTGTCAGTTCCGCCAAAGCTAAATGCCGTCGCCTACAAGTGTGAAAGCTGTTGCCAGCCATAGTGTTCCATTTTTACCATAATGCTGTTTAAAGAGTAGACAAAATACTATATGAATTTCAGTGAAATTCATATACGTGAGTTTCTCGGCCCAGTTAATACGACGTTTGAGTAAACGTTGTTCCTGTACTTCTGACATCGTAACAATACTAAGCGGGTTGAAGATCGGCAAAGTTATACTTTAAGTTACAAATCACTCATTTTGGCACATATCAAATACTAAGATAGTTCATGTAAAAAAAATCTGATATTATACATTTGCAAAGGGAACATTTTGGATCAAATTTAAAAATGCAAAATTGAAATATTTCCGTTAGTTATCTCAGACTTGTACATGCCTGTGTTTTGTTATTTGATAATTTGTTGCAAGTGATGAGTCTTAAAGGGATTGTTCATGCACAAATGAAATTTTGAGGGTGAGAAATTTGTGACAGAATTAAAATTTTTGTGTGCTCAGCTTCACCTTGGAATTGATTCCTTGTTTTTCTTCTTTGTGAATACTGTATATATAATGCCATCTTGGTTTAATTTGTCCCTCATTATTTACTCTAAAAATCTATTCCT
Organism: Rhinichthys klamathensis goyatoka; assembly: GCF_029890125.1. Lineage (NCBI taxonomy): Eukaryota > Metazoa > Chordata > Actinopteri > Cypriniformes > Leuciscidae > Rhinichthys > Rhinichthys klamathensis. Next base: position 1,037,736 of record NW_026607025.1, read on the forward strand.
CTGAGTCACAATCTCCACCTCTTCATTCTACTTGAATAAACTTGTTCATCGGGCAATGACAGTTTATTTTATCCCGGCAAGTTTTGGGGGAATATAATAGTTTCATTGCCTGCAGCCATTATTAAGCTTCGACTAACCAAACACGTCATTCTTTCTCGCTCTCAGCTCATGTTCCGTAAGATGAGGGGTCTCAGCGAGTTTCCGGAGAACTCTCCGTCTATTGGAGATGTCCTGTCCCATTTAACCTCCTCAGTGGAGCTGGACTTTGGGGCGGGACAACCTCTCCATGTCACTATGCTGCCCAACCCCTCTCACCTGGAGGCCATCAACCCCGTGGCGCAAGGAAAGACTCGTGGCCGTCAGCAAGTCAAACAGGACGGCGATTACTCCACTGACCCTCATTCTCGGCCAGGAGACAAAGTCATCTGCCTGCAGGTCCTGAGAAAAGATGTTTCATCCTAAATTTAGGATGTCATTTTATTTGAGTAAAGTTCACTATCTAAAACATAAACTACCGGTATACTAATACATGGTAGTTGTGTATGTTATAATCTAATAGCTCCTTATCTGTTCTTAACAGGTTCATGGAGATGCTTCGTTTTCAGGCCAAGGCATAGTACCGGAGACCTTCACCCTGTCAAATCTCCCCCATTTTAGAGTAGGTGGAAGCATCCACCTCATCGTGAACAATCAAGTGGGCTACACCACTCCCTCTGAGAGGGGGCGATCATCTCTGTACTGCAGTGATGTTGGTATGTAGTTGTAAATGTCAGTTTGGAAAATATAGAAATCCTTATAAATACAGACCAAACCAGATTTACATGTATGACTAGTGCTGGGTAGATTATTTACAAAGTGTAGTTCATTACTGATTTTTAAAAAAAAATGTTTTAGTTTTGATAAACTACCCTGTTCTGCCTACAGACGCCATTAAACCTTTCATTATCTAACAATACTTTTACAATTCCACTTGGTGCCGTTTAGGTAAAATGGTGAATTGTGCTATAATCCATGTGAATGGCGATGATGCCGAGGATGTCCTCAGAGCGACCCGGCTGGCCGTGGAGTACCAGCGACGCTTCAGAAAAGACGTTATTGTGGACCTTCTTTGTTACCGTCAGTGGGGGCACAATGAGCTGGACGAGCCCTTTTTCACGAACCCCGCGATGTATACAATTATTCGGTGGGTACATCTGCCAGGTAGTTTTTTTTTGTAATAGCCTATTGCTAAAATGTTAGGTTCTACTGGTTTCATTTTCCTTTTCACTGCCATTTTAGGTCGAGAAAAAGTATCCCAGATTCATATGCCGACCAGCTAGTCTTGGAGGGCCTGATGACAGAGGAAGAGCGCGGTCAGATCAAGACCACCTGCTATGCTATGCTCAATGACCGGCTGAACAACATGACCCTCTACAGCCCCCCGCCCACTAACCTCCAGGGGCGCTGGGGAGACCTGGTGGAGCCCCAGAACAGAGTCTCGTTGTGGGACACTGGTGTAGCGCTGCCTCTGCTGCAGTTCGTAGGTGCCAAATCAGTGGACATACCTGAGGAGATTCAAGTGCACAGTCACCTGAGAAAGACACATGTGCAGGTAAAGCTTGATCTTTGAACTCTTTTTGTAAATAAGCAACATAACAAAGTTGAGAAAAGTTTAACTTTATGCATACATTTTACAACAGTAGGAACGTCTACTTCAATGATCTATACAGGCTTTTGATGAGCTCCAGTGATAACACGGCAGTCTGTGTGAACGGCTCTTTAGAGTCAGTAAAGAACTCATGAACTTTGATTTGAACATGTCTGAGTGAACGTCTTGATCTGTCGCAGGCTCGACTGCAGAAACTGGAAGAGGGCATAAAATTGGACTGGTCCACCGCAGAAGCCCTAGCGTTTGGCACAATGCTCTGCCAGGGTAATGTGTTCATCTCTCCTTCCTTGCGCTGTAAAAGCGTTTTAAAAATAATTTGTAATTTTGATTGTGTCTTTATAGGGATTTTCTCCTAATTGATGTTGCCTTTAGGTTGTTCACTAGTGTTTGTAAGAGAATTTTGGACAATATTCACTGAAAAGTAATACATTTTATACATTTTGAATTTATATTCTTCATATAACAGTATTTATTCTCTTCGGGTTTATACAAGCTAAATATTTTCCAAATAATATTTTAATAATTTCTTTATGATAATATAAAAGCTAATACATTTGTACACAGTAGAAATGAGTTTCATCATCATTTTTTTATGTTTTTGAAAGGACTCTCTTCTGCCCGCTAAGACCATTTATTTGATTAAAAAATTTAAAGTAAAAATTATTACAAGTTAAGATACCTGTTGTCTATTTTTCATATATTTAAAAATGTAATTTATTCCTGTGATCAAACCCGAATTACTTCAGTCTTCAGTGTCACATGATCCTTCAGAAATCATTCTAATATGCTGATTTGAAGAAACATTTCTGATTATTATCAATATTTTTTCCAGGATTCTTTTCAGCATTTTTTTTTTTAATTTTTACTGACACTTTATCAATTTGCTCAATAAAAAATAAAAAAATATATATATATATTTAAAAAATCGACCCCAAAGCTGTGTATATTAGCATCAAAATGTTTAAAAACTATATATTTATCTATTTAATGCAGGATTCCATATCCGTATCAGTGGTCAAGATGTTGGCCGTGGGACGTTCAGTCAGCGTCACGCTATGGTTGTGTGTCAGGAGACCAACGACATGTATATCCCCCTCAATCACATCAGTTCCGAACAGAAAGCCCACATAGAGGTAAGCCAGTTGAACAACAAGTAAATTAAATGTATTTATTTATAAATTACGAAGCCTACCTCAATCATTTATCGCTTTTAATATTATTTGTTTTTATCATTATACTTAAAGACGTGTACAGGATTAGTTTTGTACTTCTAACTCAATATGCTAACTGCTCTTCATTCCTGAGTTGGGTGGTTTGCCCTTTCAATAATCCAAAACATTTGAAAGCATAATTATGTTTGACGTGTGTGTGTTCTCTCGCAGGTGTGTAACAGTGCTCTTTCCGAAGAAGCTGTTCTGGGTTTTGAGTATGGAATGAGTATTGCTCAACCTAGACTGCTGCCCATCTGGGAGGCTCAGTTTGGAGATTTCTTCAACGGTGCCCAGATCATATTTGACACTTTCCTCTCTGGAGGTAAAAAAAAAAAAAAAAAAAGCATGTTTCAGGGAGTTCACAAACAGTGCTTGCTGATACTGTATAGAGAATAACTTCCTTTAGTGACTTTGTCCTTTGTAACTTCACATTTTTCATGCTCAAACAGCAACATTACACACTAAAGCAAGTTGGACTTTTAAAAAAAGAGCATAATTATCCTTTCAAGAGGTCTTAAATTTGAGGATAGAAACCAAACAATCACAACATGTTTAAATGTGAATATTAAACACTTAAAATGTGAGGTTTAATAAAACCTTTTTTGTCAAAATCTCTTGTTTGAACTGTAAAGTTGTTTAAATTGTCGTCTTTACAGTCATGTTATGGTTTGGATGTTACTAGAGACATTGCTGTAGCCATCCATATGGATTTCATTTTATTTGTGCAGGTCTTTAATGTCTTAAAGCCTTAAATTTGATAATAAAACTGCAGACACTCTGAATATGTATCTTTAGAGCCTAAATCCTGGTTTGTGGCATTTCTGATTTTTTTTAAGGTGAGGCTAAATGGCTCCTGCAGAGTGGATTGGTCATCTTACTGCCACACGGGTACGATGGAGCCGGACCGGAGCATTCATCATGCCGAATCGAGCGTTTCTTACAGGTAAAGTCCAAGCATGCTCAATTACAGGAGTAGTACGGACTAAATGTTCCAGCATAATTTAAATAACTGCTCTTTCTTCCTCCGGCAGCTCTGTGACAGTAAAGAGGAAGGTGTGGACGGGGACACGGTGAACATGGGAGTGGTGAATCCAACCCTACCAGCTCAGTACTTCCACCTTTTGAGGAGACAAATGATTAGAAACTTCCGGAAACCATTGATCGTGGCTTCACCTAAAACTCTGCTGCGCTTTTCGGTGCGTTAGAGATATGAATTGCTTTCTGTGTTGTTGTTGTTGTTGTTGTTGTTTGTTAAAGAATATTCACCTCTATTTGGCACTAGGGGGCAGTGTCAAGCTTGGCTGATATGGGACCAGGAACTTCCTTTAAAACTGTCATTGGTGATGCTTCTGTAAACCCTGCAAGGTATCTTCATTCAATCGCTTTTTTAAACGCATTGTTTATTTACATTTAGTACCGTTCAAAATGTTTGGGGTCGGTTAGATTTTTTAAATGTTTATGAAGGAAGTCTCTTTTGCTCAGTAATACTGTATTTATTTGATTAAAACTACAGTAAAAACTGTAATATTGTAAAATATTACAATTTAAAATAACTGTAATATGGTTTAAAATGTACTTTATTCCTGCGATCAAAGGTGAATTTTCAGCATCATTACTCCAGTCTTACATTTTTTTCAGGATTCTTTGGTAAATAGAAAGTAAAAACCATTTATTTGAAATAAAAATATTTTGTAATGTAATAGTCTGTCACACTTTTGATCAATTTAATGCGTCCTTGCTGACTAAAAGTATTTTTTTCTTCTGACCTAAAACTTTTGACTATTCATAAACAAAATGGACATTCATATATATATTAAAAATCCATCTTCTGCTCCTTTCCTGCAGTGTGCAGCGTGTTCTGTTTTGCTCAGGTAAACATTACTACGCCCTGCTGAAACAGAGAGAGACGTTACCAGAGGCTTTAAAAAACACAGCGCTGATCCGGGTCGAGGAACTGTGTCCTTTCCCCACGGAACCCCTACAACAGGAACTAAATAAATACACAAACGCCAAAGGTGAGGTTGCTCATATGCATCTTTTATTCATATGAATCACATTGTGTTAATTATTAGTTGTTGTTTTTTCTTTGGTATTGGGGCAATCGCTCCGGGACTGGCCTTCTTAAGGAATCATAGATGTTCCCATTACAAAATGTTGATGTTCCTAAGAAGCCTCATTTTTGCATTCCCAGAATGCACTACACAAAGCTCCATGAAACAATAAATACAAGATTATACTTGCTTTTTGTTTTTGAATGACATGTATATATTAAATAGTTAAATCTGATTTAATTGGTAAGATATTTCTTTTATTTCGTTTTGGAAAAGTCTCTTATGCTCACCAAGGCTTACATAATTTGATCAAAAATGCTGTAAAAATATAGTAATATTGTGAAATATTTTTACAATTTAAAACAATGGTTTTATATTTTAATATATTTTAAAATGTAATATATTCCTGTGATGCACAGCTGAATTTTCAGTCTTCAGTGTCACATGATCCTTCAGAAATCATGCTAATATGCTGATTTGCTGCTCAAGAAACATTTCTTATTATCATTATCATGTTGAAAACAGTTGTGCTGCTTTATATTTTTTGTGGAAACTGATACATTGTTTTCCTTTGAAAGTTCAAAAGAACAGCATTTATTTGAAATAATCTTGTGTAACATCATAAATGTCTTTACTGTCACTCTTGATCGATTTAATGCATCCTTGCTAAATAAAAGTATTAATTATTATTATTTTTAATCTAGCTGACCCCAAACTTTTGAGCAGTAGTGTGTACTTAATGCATAAATCATCAAACTCTATTGGAACCCAATGTATTTATACACAAAACATGGCAAGCTTCTTTCATATTATTTCCTCTTCCATTACAGAGTTCATCTGGAGTCAAGAGGAGCCGCAGAACATGGGCTGCTGGTCATTTGTATCACCGAGATTTGAAAAACAGTTAGCCTGCAAGGTCAGATTCACCACTTCACGCTAATAGATGGCCTCTTAGCTAATCCCTTGATCGCCTCTTAGGCTGCATGTAGCTTAAGTTCATCAGATTTACACCGATTTATTGCAAGATGATTAATGTTGATCCCATTGTTCCCTCAGTTAAGGTTAGTGGGCAGACCTGCATTACCCGCTCCCGCTGTGGGCATTGGTACTCTCCACCATCAGCAGCAAGAAGCCGTCCTGACCTCGTCTTTCTCCTGAAGCCACAGAACTATAAACATGCTGAGCATCTGTTATTACAGCAAACAAGCTGTGACTGGTGCACTGACAACAAACGCCAAGCTCTGTTTGTAGCCTGAGCGCTAAACAGGCAAATTGCAGTTTGACTAATTTATCCCTTGGTTATAACTAGGGTATAAGGAAACATCTGTTGACTACATTTCCTATCGGCATCCAAATCGGTTTATCATTTCTACACCTTTTGAAAGTATCATTGATATTTTAGAAGTGATATTTCCTCTCTGTTGGCACAGGAAGTTTGTAATTTTATCAAGGAAATGTTGAAAACTGACAAAGTATACATCAGTGTTGTTGTGTATAGTTTTTCAAAGCACTTTTAAATTAAATTTAATATACTAACCGGAGTCAGAAGACTGTGTGGAGGCAAATAATCGTTGTAGCATTGAAATGTAAATTGTAATGTGAACTGGTAGTGGCTCACGATCAAAACATTGGCTCATTAAATGTTGTGTGCGTGTGAATCAAGGTCTGCTTGGAAAATTGATTATTACCAGATGAATGTAGAACCTGTGTAGAATAACAGAATCTATTGGTGTATGTTTACATGAAATTATTAATCATAAAATGATACCTCTTAAAAAGCTGGAGACAATTAGATCAAACTTTCTTTTGCAAAGTTGCTGATTGGTGTCTAGTTTACGTTGCTATCGTTGTTTTTTTAACATACCCATCCAAACTCTGTTTATAATGATAAATTATATGCGTTGTTTTCAATAATGATGATGTTGTGTGGATGAAATTTGTACTTAAATGCTTCTTCTGGAGATTAAAAAAAATAAAAGAAAAAAATTAATCATTTTGACATTAACATGTCTTCATATATTTTCATAAGGTAAAGATATTAATAATTAAACCTGTTTGTCTGTCCTTAGGATTCACATTCACCCCTAATTAAACGATTCAAATGAATTACATTGAATGTATTCTGAAAAATGTCCATGCTTCCTTTAGTCCTTCAGGAAGAAATTGAAAAGTTTATTTCAAAAAGCAAAGGGAATTGATTATTGCTGCGACATATATATATATATATATATATATGAGAGAGAGATATTAAGACATTTTATATATTAAAATATTAACATTTCATATTTTTCTTTGCGTCCACATCTTTTATATACTAGCCTATCTGTATACATGCATTAAATATTAAGATACAAATAGTAATTAAAGCAAGACACTACAAGCAAAACAATATTAAACAATTTTGAACCTGGCTTTAACCAATGTTCATGTTTCTTTTCTGAAAATGTAAGCAAATTAGTGCATATTTTATTACATAATGTGTTAATTTTATAGTGGAAATGTTCTTTAGATTATTAAAATGTTATTCACACTAAGAAAAATTGTTCTTTTAAGAACAAAAATATGTTGTTGTTTTTTCTCCTTTCCTTACTACGAAAAACCATTATTGGAACCTATTTTTTCAGTGTAGCTAAATTAAAATGACCTTAATTACTTGTATTTGTGTGAATAGGGCGTTTTTAGTTAATAAAGTGTCTTCCTCCTCACTACACTGAGTTCGGATGGTGGTGGTGATGGCGCAGTGGATAAGACACATGCCTTTGGTGTGAGAGACCCGGGTTCGAATCCACTGCAAGACACCAATGTGTCCCTGAGCAAGACACTTAACCCCTAGTTGCTCCAGAGGCGTGCGACCTCTGACATATATAGCAATTGTAAGTCGCTTTGGATAAAATGAATAAATGTAAATGTAATAATGAATGCAGTGTTTGCTCTTCATGCAGAAGGTGTACTGTTTCTGACGCAGTCTGTTGTCGTCCCTCACACGCGCTCACCGGTTATTTACCGGGCAACAGTTGCATCATTTATCAACCGGTGCGTTACAACAGCCTTACTTTGGAATACCTCAAGAATAGGGGACTAACGGATTTGCGCGCGCGCGCTACGCGTTCTGTTGGTTGAGCTCGTCGCGCGTCGCGGTGAGTCAGGATCCGCGGTGAGTTCGCGCGCTGTGCGTCAGTCAGCCCTCGTTCTGTTGACGGTACCGGGCGGCATGGAACGGAATGCAAGAAACGATTAAATTCTGTCAGACAGTCACAGAGGCCGATACCCACGTCCGCGTCTTTACCTGTGTTTTGTGTTTCCTGTAAGGCTGGAAAGATTGACGCGTTAAGAAGGTTATTCGGAGGCAGCGCTCACCCTGGAAGCACCATGGCCAGGGGAAGCGAGGAATCTGGGAATGGATCGTGGAAAAAGCAAGTGGATGACATCAGGAAGATATTCGAGTTGAAGGAAATCCTCGGGACGTGAGTATGAATGATGATTTGACATTGTGAATGGCGGGTTTTGAAATCTGCATATGAGTCAGTCTTCAAAGTTTGATCTGTAAGAATATGTTACAGACAGGGGATTTACTTTACCATTCCATTAGACATATTTACTGTTTTATAAATGGTTAAAAAGTGAAAGCTTGTTCTTTTGGCTGGCTCACTCATTCACGAAAAGGTTCCTTTTTTCTTTTCTATTATGAAAATGTAAACTACAGGACACCAATTTGCGTATGTAAATATATGGTAATAAAAGCCAATATTTCCATTTTATAGGCTACTTGTAATATTCAGAAAGGTTTTATTAAATTAGAATAGAAAGCCTTTATTGTCATTATACCATGTACAACGAAAGACTTGAATTTGCCTCCTGTTATTGGTCGACCCTGTTACCATTGTAATTCAATAAATACATAAAAAAGTCATGAAACTATTTTATCACCGTCTAACATTTTGTAGGGTTTTTCAGTCAGCACTGTCACCATGATTTATTAGAAACATCAGCATTCAATTTTTTTTCTAATAAGCACTTTATAATGACCTTGAAAGCAAGACTAAATGAACTGTCAAGCTGTCACTGCCAATATTTCCTCACAGTTGCACATTCAATCAGATGTAGAATAGGATGTTTTGGTCTGTACAATGTGGTCTGTGTCAATGCATAATATGCACTTTAAATCCTTACTTAACCCACTTGGAATAGCAGGTTATAATGTTCAGACCTTCTTCTGTCATGCAGTTTTAATATCTCACACCGGCAACATGGCTTTCTGTTGTCTTTAACAACTGTTTCCAAATTCCTCTTCTGTTGTAGCAGCATTGAAGTACAGGTTCATGGGTTTTCCCCAGTAATGCCTTGAAATAGACGATGATGTCTTTAAGTCTATTTATATGGTGCGCAGGGACCAAAAACAGGACAGGTATTTTTATGTCCCCTCAGAGAGATTTCAACCATTTATTTTTTTATTTTTTTATTTTATTTTAATTTGTCCTGTAATCTGTGATAGACTCTTAGCTGACACGTTCACCACCATTGTAAAACTATGCTTAATTTTTGAAACACTTTTTCAGAAATCGATTGCAGTAGTGCTGTATCATAGTCTTTTGCCATTCTTGCGTTTTGTTTAGCAAAATGAGTTTTGAGTTGGAACAATGTAGATCTTAAAATCTGAAGATAGAGATGATAGAGATAGGCAGATGAGCTTGGTCAGGCCAGACATAAATGACTTTTTTTTTTATTTAAAAAAATGTATAATTATTATTATTTTTTGATAAAAATATATTTCATTATGAATATATATTTATTTTTTTCAGTGCCTTTTCCAAAGATAATATGTGTATAACGGAGATGAGGTTGGTCAGGTCAGACATAAATAACTCAAATATTTTATTTTATTTTAATTTAATTAAATGTGTTTTATTATATTTTGTTCATTTTATTTTTAATTTTATTATTATTATTTTTATTTCACTGCCTTTTCCAAACATCTGGAGTGTGTGTGTTATATTTAGCACATGTGTGTGTATAAGTCAGCTGAGGTCGGTCAGGTCATTAACGGTGGAGAGATATGTATTACATAAGATTTTAACCATAGCTCATCAAAAGACTCTTACAAAAGGATTAACTAGAGGCTTTATTAAACAGGCCGATCCCGACCTGTAAATGTTTCATTCGTATAGGATCTCCAATAGTCTTTCCAGTTGCGATAGTTTTACAGTTCACAGCAAAGCCTCCATGTCCCAGGCTGTGAAGCTCTGTCAGATCTCAGCTGTCCGTCAGCAGGAATCACAGTGGTGTCTGCACATGTGTGATGATTGTTTTAATCTGACTGTTTGACTGCATGTCATTCGAGGTTCAGCACTCCACCCCCAACGCTTTAAACTGTAGAGGATTATATGACTGCAGAAGAAGGGAAAGACTCAGATTATCCTCATTATCCTTTCCTCTCTTTCTGTTTCTCAAGTCTCTCTCTCTCTCTCTCTCTCTCTCTCTCTCTCGCACTTTGCGTGTCCAGATTATGATTGTTTTTATTGTGTTGTTCACACACCATGGCAGAAGAGCTTTTAAAGTCGTTCTGATGTTGCATGGATGATGTCATTTTTTTTTTCATTGTTGCAGTGCTTTGTATTCTTCTCATTTTAAAGATGATGGTGATGATGATGATGTAATGATCATAATTCATCATCAACGGCATGAATTATACCGAGGGTCTTCAAATCTACTCCTGGAGACCCACTTACTGCAGAGTCCAGCTCCAATTTTAGGGGCCTTTTACACAACACCGTTTTCAACTAAAAACTGAACACTTTTTTTTGTGTTTTCACCGTTCATTTACACGACAACAGCGTTTTGGGGGTCTGAAAACGCAAGCTTTTGTTATCATCTCCATGTAAACTACAAAATTGCACATTTGTGAACACGGTGACGTCATGCGTATTACGTGTTCAGTTTATAGGCACGTAGTGTTTCTAAGTGACATCGCCATCTACTGGCCTGGCATGAATAATACAGGGTTTTTAAGTCATTTCGCGGATCTTTGTCGTCTGTACGTGAAAAACACAAGAAAAAACTTTTCTTTGTTTAGTTTTTTAGTGTTGTGTAAGCATACCCTTAATCTAACACATCTGAACCTTCTAATCATCGTATTCAGGATCACTTCAAAATTTGAAGCAGATGTTTGGGAACCTAGGAGGCAAAAAACTTTGTATTCATTTTGGCATTCTTTTCACACAACAAGGGCCTGCAAATGCTACTTTTTGAAAACTGGTTTCAAAGTGCACATATTGAAAACAATACCGTTATCATCTCAGTGTAAACTACAAGAAGGCAAATTTGTGTAGACGGTGACGTCATGCGCATATGTGATTTGTGTTTCTTTACAAAGTGATATCGCCAACTATTGGCCAGGCAGCTTAATACAGGAATTGTAGTTGTTTTGAACTGGGATCATTTTGACAACGTTGTCATCTGTGTACGTGAAACTTTACAAAAACGCTAATAAAAATCTTTTCAGTTTTTATTACATTGTTGCAGGACAGTGCAACAATGGAGACCCCAGTAGTACGGTTGAAGATCCCTGAATTATGGTACCAAAAATTTGGACACACTTTAGTAAATTTGTTTCTCACAATCTTAAAAATATTTGGATGTAAAGTTTATGCATAAAATTAGTTTTGTGTCATTGTATACATTTTTTTAACTAAAATTTGATTTATTATTTTAAAAAAAAATCTTACATTTTTTATTCAGCAAGGACGCATTAAATTGATCAATGCTGTTTTTTAAAACTGTCTATTGATCAAAGAATTCTGAAAAATCAAATCAGCATATTAGAATGATTTCTGAAGGATCATGTGACACTGAAGACTGGAGTAATGATGCTGAAAATACAGCTTTGATCACAGGAATAAATTACATTTTGAAATATAACAGAATAGTTCTTTTAAATTGTAATAATATATCACAATATTATAGTTTTTACTGTTTAGATCAAATAAATGCAGCCTTGGTGAGCATAAGAGAATTTGTTCAGAAACATTAAGATATCTTATGCAGATACCAACCCCAAACTTTTTAAACACTAGTGTGTATATATTTAATATCTATAAAAATAATTCCACTTGTAAGTGTATGTTTAAAGCTGTTGCGATGAAGAACAGGCATACATCTAGAACACGTTTAATCCAGGTAGGATTATCTTTCTAGGATTTCCCATCCTGAAGATGACATAACAGATTCCATAACACTCCTTACACAAGACTCAGCTTTCAGAGGCACCAAACTGAAAACAGCACACAGACGGTTCAAAAGCAGGAAGGAATCAATTCTTAGGAATCACAGAATTAAGCGTGCTGATATTAGATTCAGTTGTGGATGCACAATGGAGCATTGTCAGAAATAGCTCAGACATTCCAACACATAATGACTCAACCTGCACAATCTCCACCCCATCATCCGAATATACTGCACTCTATATCGTTCAAACTCCATCTGTACCACGTTTGCCATTTCTAAATGAGAAAATACAATCAGTGTAAGTGTTAATTAATCCGTTAATTTTAGATTAATCCCATCTTAATCCTGTTACCTTCCGAGTGGAGGTGTCAGTTTTCCTGAATTCTCCTGAGGCGGTTCAGTACGTCATTGTTAAAATTCTATTTAAAGGTACAATATGCAGGATTTTTGCAGTAAAATAGGCCAATGTTATATATTTTGTTTAGTTGATTACTTACAATATCCCAAATGTTTCCAACTATTTGTAAATCGTGAGAAAATTGCGATTTTAACCAAGGAAACGAGGCGTGTGAGGAGGGGTGAGGAGTCGCCAGTCAATTGCGTCATATCCGCGTTACCCCCAGTTTCCACCTATGGTTTCCGCCAGGTTTGACCTCGTACTGTCTGCAATAGTAACCATGGCGACAGACGTTGACAACTGGGTTATGCCAGTTATACCCGTTATGCCTAGAAGGACGCTCACGCTGTTGTTGTTTTGTTCAAACATTTTGGACCATGGCAAGCAGACTTTGAGACAAAAAGAGGACTAGAACGAAGATCAACATCTTTCGAGATGCCGAGAGCTCCACGTCCGCGACTAACTTCGACTTGACAGAGACGCGAGTGTTGCATGTTACTTTATTAGACAGGTGAGCAAATGTACATACAACTAATCAATGTTATGTAGTTCAACATGATGAAAAGTTAGAATATGATCTGTATGTTATTCTAATGTTGATCTATCTCACTGCTAGTCTCATACAGCCAACACACAACCTAACTAACAACATTCAACACCCACGAATGCCGTTTAGTGTGATAGTGTAACTGTTAAGGCCATTGCACACTGAGTCCGAAATTTTCGTATGCGTTTTTTCGTATTCGTGATTCGGAGGCTGTGAATTGTCAAAACACCATTCAAACTGCTTGCAACAGATGCGAAAAACGCAGAAAATCGAACCCGGTTCGTTTTTTTTATGACGCACGAAAGTTTCGGAGGGTGTGCAAGCGTGATTGACATAACGTGAGGTCGTATTTATTTTTTAACGTGCGAAAATTTCGGACTCAGTGTGCAATGGCCTTTAGAGCAAGTGAAACAGCGCTGCGTTACCTCAAGTTTCATTCGTCTGATAAACTGACCTGTGTGAGTAGCATTAATTCAGCACTTCGGTAGTTCGTTAGAATGAAATGTCCTTATTCCTTTATATCCGCGGGACTCGCGTTACGTGTGGCGCTGGTAACGTTATACGTCTAGCAATCGCGCCCTGCTTCATACCACATGTTAAAAACATCAATGTATTCACTCATCCATAAAAAGATCCATCAGCTTGACGACAAGATCCATAATTTTCCGCTTAATGCGGAATATACGTCATTAATATACGCCTTTGTTATTGTAAGAGGTTAGCGACCCCTGGTGGCGCAAAATACTGCATATTGTACCTTTAATTCACATTTAATAGCGCATTTCTCAATACATATCATTTCAACGCAGCTCTACAGAAAATTCATGAGCCTTTTATGCAATATTCCAATGTTGCGCATTAGTTAAATTCTTATCTTTGGATGGAAGCGTAGAGAGTAACTCCATTTATCTGCACTTTGATCTTTGAAACTTTCCAGACATTTCACATTCACAAACAGCTGTATTACACATTGCATGAACGGTAATATCTGAAAAAGTGCATGTGATAGAGCACCTTTTTCAGACTCTGAATTGACGTTCCCTCACATCTCATAATATGTGACTACACCCACTTTCCATATAATGAATATAGGCTTATGAAACTCTGACATTTGCATGAGAAATTCAGCTTTACTGCAAAGCATTGAGGTCATGGACCACAGAATCATGATATGATCACTAGTTTCTTGTTGACCTCATGCTATGCAAATTACGTGTGTGTAACGGGTACACAAATACATGCTTTTCAGAGAATAACTGCATAAGTGAGCTTTGACTCTGGCAAGCTTTGTTGCTAAAAGTGTTTTACATGTGCACAACAAGGAACAGAAAGCACATAAAGGTCAGTGGATGTGGGTTAACGGTCATGCTTTCTTAGTCTTTACCTCTTACACCTCTAACCCCTCCTGTAACTGATGACTTCCTCTGGCGGTTGGTGAACTGACACCTGCTTCTCTGTAGATTCATACACTCTCCATCAGTTAGATGGATATTGATCACCTGAATAATGGTTATATTGTGTATTTATATTTATATATTTTACATGCTGCTTGTTGAGTTGAATCTCCTGAATTATGGGTTTTGATTTTATTTAATTTATTTTGTTTTATATATTTTTTGTGCTATTTTAGAATTGAAGCTGAACATCTGAAGTGGTTCTTACTATTTGAAATGCTCATAAAATGGCCAAGTCAAAATTTTCTTCAATAGTTTATTATTTGATTTGATGTTGTCCCTTTGTAGGCATATTTTAAAGCACTAATCTTTTATTTGATTATTTTATGCTTTTGTCCCTTAGGCTGGCAAAAGTACTGCTCTTTTTTTTTTCATTTGATATTTTTGCTTTGGCCCTTTTTGCTTGACTATGCTATTTTATTTATTTATTTATTATTTTAAATTACTCTTTTTTTAATTTTTAATTTTCCCTTTGTACGCTGTCGAAAGCACTACTAATTTTAATGATTTTATTTTATGTTTTTTCCCTTTCTAGGCTGTTCTCAAAGTGGGGTCCGCGGACCCCTAGTGGTCCGTGAACTATAGCCAGGGGGTCCGCGAAATAATTTATAACAGCCTACCGTTTTTCCGGACTATAATTCGTGTTTTCTTTATCATCTGAAAACATGCTATTTATTCCAAAGTGACTTATATAATGCATTTAACGTCAAATAATACAAAGTAGACACTTAGGTTTCTAGATAGATAATATATCTGTATTTCGTATGTCTGTGCGTCAAGTAGACTATTCGCTGTGTTTTGGTTGATTTTGGGGCACGTGCGCCAGCGCGTGCGCGCACAATATGTCAGTTCTAACACTGCTAGATTTGACATTAGAAGCCTGATCATTATCAAAATAAAATACAATCAACCGAACTTATATAAAGTTCGGCTTAATTTAATTTATCTGTTGTACACTATGAA
Source organism: Rhinichthys klamathensis goyatoka (assembly GCF_029890125.1). Classification (NCBI taxonomy): domain Eukaryota; kingdom Metazoa; phylum Chordata; class Actinopteri; order Cypriniformes; family Leuciscidae; genus Rhinichthys; species Rhinichthys klamathensis. Next base: position 1,053,228 of record NW_026607025.1, read on the forward strand.
GGCAGTCATCATTCTGTCGACTTGCTGTTATTGCAATTTCATTTCTCCGCATGTGAAGATGCTGATATGTGTAGGCCTATACTGTGACTGAAGCATGCAGCTTTCTTTACAGTTAAGCATCCAAATGTTAGGCTACATCGCCAATGTGGAAACTTTGGACCGAATGAGAGATGCACGAGCCGTCTATGCAGTTTCAGTTTTGATTAAAATTAATTCGTTTAGACTTGATGTTTAAAATAAATGTTGTCTTTACTATTATTATTATTATTTGTATTATTATCTTATAGGGTAGCCTACTTATTTTTCATTCTCGTTTTGTTCTAGCTACCATTAATTTAAGGTTTCCTGTGGAGTGAGGGGAAGGCTAACGCCTCAACAACGCAACAAAGTAGGCCTATTACACATTCAGATGCAACTTATTTAATGGAAAATTAAAAATTTGTGCTGTAATATTAAAAATTGCATAGGGACAGAGCCGTACCCACAATTGAGGTCCCCGATGTCCGGACCTCTGTCATTTTTCTATGTGTGTTATATAATGAAAGTTGTGAAATAATTGCATAATATTAACTTAATTTGGTGCTGCAAGGATATTGTACATCGCGATGATAACTGACCTTCTCCTCTGAGCTGCTTCAGCAGACTAACAACAACAGCAGTCAATGTCAAAATGTTTGAGTCGGAGATGAATTCAAAGTAGGCGGGGCTTATAAGCTGCAAGCCGAGCACGAATTCCAGCACGACGCTTCAGTTAATGGTCATAAAGTGCGAGATAAGATGTAGGCCTAAATAGCTAAAATAAACAGCTGTTTTAGATAGAAGTTTTAAACGAACGACTGAAACAATCAGTTTGCCAAGTATCCATCAAAGTTCAGCTTTGGGAAAGGAAATAGGCAGCTATACAGGTCAAGAGAAGCATATATGCCCAGGATGAGACTAACATTATGGATTCCTATTTAACACAGATATACTGTAAGTTTTTTTTAGCTAATTACAGTGGGTATAAGCTCGATTTAACAGCACACGCACCTATTAAACATATTGCCATTATTATTGTATAAATATGGGCTAAGGCTAAGCTATATTTTTTGTGCAGAATAATCCTTGAAACATTTTTCATTTAAGGTTTGGAATATGTGATTGAGTTTTGATATAGCCTGCATGTGAACAATAATCATATACATTCTGCATTTCCATTTTGTATATGGATCATAAAATTTAAACTGTCATCTTGACAAAAAAAATTATGCCACTGCCCACTGACATGCTTTTAAAACTATAGTTATCCAATTTTTGGGCCTTAAAACACCTTAAAATGCACATGTGTAGATCAAGAACATCAAAAATCCCTCGGGGGGGCATGCCCCCCAACCCCCCTAGCAAGATCACTTTTGGGACCTCAGTAGGCTATTTAGAAATTCCTGCATAGGACCCTGGGTGGAGACCATTTGTGCAAAAATATTTTTTTAGCCGCTCCCACATTAACTTTGTGCTCAATCACTGTTATAAATATGAGGGGGTCCTTGGAAATGTTTTTCCCCTGTAAGGGGTCCCTGGCTCCAAAATGTTTGAGAACCCCTAAACCACTACTATTGTTATTTATTTTATTTATTTATTTTCCCTTTGTATGCTGTCTAAACCACTACTATTGTTATTTATTTTATTTTATTTTTTTCCCTTTGTAGGCTGTCTAAACCACTACTATTGTTATTTATTTTATTTTGTTTTTTTCCCTTTGTAGGCTGTCTAAACCACTACTATTGTTATTTATTTTATTTTGTTTTTTTCCCTTTGTAGGCTGTCTAAACCACTACTATTGTTATTTATTTTATTTTGTTTTTTCCTTTGTAGGCTGTCTAAACCACTACTATTTTTATTTATTTTATTTTTTATTTTATTTTATTTAATGCTTTTCCCCTTTGTACTACTAAGCACTACTATTTTTATTTATTTTATTTTGGGTTTTTTTCCCTTCGTAGTCCTAAACACTATTTTATTTTACTTTGCTGTTTGTTGAATCACCTAAATTTTGTTTTATTTCTATTTTGTCTTGTTTTTTGTTTTTGCTGTTTGAGTTGAGGTGTTTAGTGGTGTTGAAAACCATCCTAAAGTCAAATATGCTATGTTCTGACTTGGCCCAGTAAGCAAGCACCTAGCAACCACTCATAACTCCTTAGTTACGAGCACTCTGACCATCTTTACAACCGCCTATCAACGTTCTGGCAACCATCCATAAAACTCTACCATGTCAGTGACTTTTGCACTGGAAAACACCAGTAATGTTTAAAATGTGTCTGAATTACACGTGATCTGTTTAATGCACTCCATCCAAGCACACGCTGTTGTTTTTTTTTGTAGTTTAATCCTTTGAAGAGATGAATGCTGCGCCCACTGCAATCTCACACGCTCATATGAACACATAGCTTACAAAGTACTCAACCTGCTGGGCGCTCGGCCAATGAGTCACTCCATTTCTAGCCTCCTAAAGGGCTTGCGTTTCAATCGCAGATGAGAGTTGAATTTTACAGTTTAAGAAACAGATGACAAATGCTTTGTTTTGGCAAACCACCAAACCCTATATTTTGATAAAACGATTCAGGAACAGCCTTTTGTTCCAAGCTTTCCGAATTGCCGCGAGCGCTCGTGCCGGTATTTGTAAATTAATGTGTTAGTGTGTGTGTGTGTGTGTGTGTGTGTGTGTGTGTGTGTGTGTGTGTGTGTGTGTGTGTGTGTGTGTGTGTGCTGAAGGATTAGAGCGGATTTTCAGTGACCAATAAAGGCTTAGCTACAAGCCACAATGGCCAACTGATTACACACAGTGCATATGATACAACATCCCTGAAGAATCAGAGGAGACGTGAATGTGGCTATGCTTTTGAAATGTACAAATATAGTGAAACATTTGAAAGAGTAGTCCTTACTATTTGACAACAAGTCAAGTTTTTCTTTAATATTTTATTTTATTTGATGCATTTGTCCCTGTAGGCTGTCAAAAGTACTACTATGTTGTTGTTGTTTTTTCTTCATTTTATATTATACTATGGCCTTTTTTAGGCTGTCTAAAGCACTACCACTCTTTTATTTTATTTTTATTTTTTTATCTTATTTTATTTTATATGATCTTATTTCATTTAATTTTATTTAATTTTATTCTTCTGTGTTCTATCCCTTTGTAGGTTGTCTAAAGCACAACTATTTTTATTTTATATTAATTTATTTTATTATCCTGTCCCTTTGTAGGCTGTCTAAAGCAGTGCTATTTTTATTATTGTATTTTATTTTAATATTTTATTATTTTATTTTATTCTTCTGTCCCTTTTCAGTACTAAAGCACTACTATTTATATTTTATTATTTTATTTTATTTTATTCTTCTGTCCCTTTGTAGGTTGTCTAAAGCACAACTATTTTTATTTTTATTTATTTTATTATTATTATTATTATTATTATGTCCCTTTGTAGGCTGTCTAAAGCAGTGCTATTTTTATTATTGTATTTTATTTTATTATTTTATTTTATTCTTCTGTCCCTTTGCAGTACTAAAGCACTACTATTTTTATTTTATTATTTTATTTTATTCTTCTGTCCCTTTGAAGGTTCTCTAAAGCACAACTATTTTTATTTTATTTTAATTTATTTTATTATTATTATGTCCCTTTGTAGGCTGTCTAAAGCAGTGTTATTTTTATTTTTGTATTTTAATTTATTTTATTATTTTATTCATCTATCCCTAGGCTGTCTTAAGCAGTGCTATTTTTTTATCATTTTATTTTAATTCATTTTATTCTTCTGTCCCTTTGTAGGCTGTCTAGCACTACTATTTTATATTGAATTTTATTATTATTATTATTTTGCTATTTATTTGTATTTATTTTATTTTATTTTCAAACTATTGGACCCCACTGTTTGCTGCCAAGCTTTCAAGCACCATATTTTTTCCCTGTCCTCTTTCTGTCTCCCAAACATTTTCCAGCCACTATTTAATATTTCCCCTTTCTTTTCTGTTTTTCCAGTGGGGCGTTTTCTGAAGTGGTCCTGGCCCAAGAGAAGGCCACAGGAGACATGTACGCCGTGAAATGCATCCCGAAAAAAGCACTAAGAGGAAAAGAGAGCGGAATAGAAAACGAGATTGCAGTGCTGAGGAAGTAAGTACTCCTAAAAGCCACCAGAAAAGGCTTACAATAACAAACCCAACACCCATTACATGCTTCACACAAGTTCCTCTTGCTACAGTACTGAGGAAAAAGGCTAAAGTTGAAAGGAAGCTTTTAGTGTGAGTTTGAGCGGGAGATGACTCAGGCTTTATGACACGCCCCTCACAGCCTCCCACCTTTACTGACTCCTACCTGTCCCTTTCAAAAGCATCGCAAGAAATGATTCATGTGGCCTCCGCCGCAGACCTCGCTATTCACCGCACGTTGAGGCCGAGCGCAGGTCCGCGGTTGTCATGGTAAAAAGGCGTTCTGGCAAAGGAGGCAAGGCAACAAAAAAAAAAACCCCGCTGCAGCTGGATTGGAGATGCTGAGGTCAGAATGATTCTAGTGACTGGAATGTAACTATTCAGCAAGGATGTATTCAGTTGATCAAAAGATAAAGACATTTATAAAATGTTACAAAAGATTCCTAAATGCTGTTTTTTTTTCAACTTTCTGTTCATCAAAGAATCCTGAAAAAAAAAGATCAGTTTCCACAAAAAAGCAAGCAGCACTTATTAATAATAATAATAATAATAAGCAATGTTTCTTGAGCAGCAAATCAACATATTAGGATGATTTCTGAAGGATTTTATTTTATTTTTATTTTATGCTTTTGTCCCTTTGTCTGCCCTTTTGTCAAAAGCTCATTTTTTTAAATCTTATTTTATTTTATTATTATTTAAAAAAACATCACTGGACCTTTGTTGTGTCCCTTTGTCAAAAGCACTACATATTTTATTTGTTATTTTATTATTTTATTGTCGCTTTGTGTGTCCCTTTGTCAAAAGCACTACAAATTTATTTATTTTATTTTGTGACAGTGAATTCAGCTTTGCCATCACAGAAACAAATTATGAATGCATTGCCCTTCAGTTGTTTGCCAACTTGTTAGCAACTTACATTTGAGAATCTCTAGAGGTTTTTTTTTTTTTTTTTTTTTTTTCATTGTCTGCATGAACAGAAAAGCTCAATCTATCAGCCCGACTCATATGCTATGGCGTACGGTCGGGAACATGTAATGGGAACCAACATCAGCCATCCAAAACAAAGCCTTCATAATCCACTCAAGTGCGCCTCTGGTTCATTGTAATTGATCAAATATTTTGTCTGTTCTTTTCAGGGTCAAGCATGAGAACATTGTGGCTCTAGAAGACATTTACGAGAGCCCCAGTCATTTATATCTTATTATGCAACTGTGAGTAAAATCTGTTTGCTACTTCAATTTGTGCTTAATTAATGCTCTAAGTCTTCAAAGTCTTTGAAATGGAGCCAAACAATGTGAAGCAAGTTTGCAATGTGGAAAACTTAAAAAGCCTAAGAAGTAATCTGTTCTTGCCTATATCTGATGTGTGACTGACTGATACATTCCTTTTAATTGCAATCCAAAAAATTTCTCTTTCTGTCATTCCAATTCAACATCCTGTGGCGCTTTAAACTCATGACTTGAAAAGGAGCCAATTCTTATTCTGAATTGTGTCCAAGCCTCCTGCTGCTGCTTGAGATCATTTTAGTGATCTGAACAACAGATGGTTAACGCAGTCTCAATCTATATAGCTTAATGTGAAACACGTTAAACCCATATTTGATTTATTGTATTTTTAAACATACACTACCTTTCAAATGTTTGGGGTCAGTAAGTTGTTGTTGTTGAAAGAAATTAATATTTTTATTCAACAAGGATGCAATAAATTGATCAAAAGTGACAGTAAAGACATTTATAGTGTTACAAATGTTTCTATTTCAAATAGATGCTGTTCTTTTAAACTTTCTATTCATCAAAGAATCCTGAAAAAAACGTTATCGTGGTTTCCACAAACAATAATAAGCAGCACAACTGCTTTCAACATTGATAATAATCAGAAATGTTTCTTGAGCACCAAATCAGCATATTAGAATGATTTCTGAAGGATCATGTGACACTGAAGACTGAAGTAATGATGCTGAAAATTCTGCTTTGCATCACAGGAATAAATTACATTTTAAAAGATATTCAAATAGAAAACAGTTATTTAAATTGTAATAATTTTTACACAATATTACAGCTTTTACTGTATTTTTGATCAAATAAATGCAGCCTTGGTGAGACTTTCAAAAACATTAAAAACTCTTCCCAAACCTTTAAACATCAGTGTATATATTGTAGGGATGCACCGATATGACATTTTTTGGCGATACCGATAACCGACAATTCTTTATTATTTGAAAGCCGATAACCGAAAAATCTAAATAAATCCAAATTTTTAGATCATTAAAAGCCATGTCCCAAGCACACAATTACAATGTTCTTATTATAATTATATGTAGCCTATATGACAGACTTGCGCTGCATATGTTGCACTTAACTATTTTCCTTTAAGTGATTCTAATCATATTTCAAGCAATTCAAAACCATCATGGTGAGCAGTGCACATCTAATGCATCTAATAATCCATTATTTATCACCCAAATTTTCTTATCGGGCCTATAACGATAACATTAAAAATAAACGTACATCGGTCGATACCGATATGGTGGCCGATATATCATGCATCCCTATATATTGTATATACCTGTATGTAAGTTTGACAGTTCTGAATAACTATAAACATTAAAACGCAGATTTGTTGTGTTTTTCAGTGTGTCGGGTGGGGAGTTGTTTGATCGTATTGTGGAGAGGGGTTTCTACACGGAGCAGGACGCCAGCGCATTAATCAAACAGGTTCTGGATGCAGTTAACTACCTGCATTCACTGGGGATAGTCCACCGAGACCTGAAGGTGATGATTTCCCTTGACTGATTTCCTTCACACCAAAACAAATCGATATGCATAGACGTACAGTTTCATTATAGTACATAGGAAGCTGGAACATGAGACTTGAAAGGTCACCGCACTTCAGTGGAAACAAGACGTACAGCGTAAATAACTCTCTGTGACTTTTTACCCTAATCACCCTCTCTCTCTCATCTCCCGACAGCCGGAGAATCTGCTCTATTTTAACCCGAATGAAGAATCCAAGATTATGATAAGTGATTTTGGGCTGTCCAAGATGGAGGACGCAACCAATGACATCATGTCCACAGCCTGCGGGACGCCGGGATATGTGGGTAGGGCTGTCAGTCCATTAAATATCAGTGTGAATCTGAATATTTAAAAAATGATCGTAATTTTAACGCCTGTTGATTGGTTAACAATAAGTTCTCTTACTACTGTATATACAGGGAAAAACTGTAGTAGATCTAATGGGACTTTCATGTAATTTTACAGTAGAATTTGAGTTTTTGGAAGTGTAAAAAGTCTTAAAATTTCCTCATGTGTGACACTTCTCATTTGATGTGTTTTTTTCTTAGTTTTGTTCTTATTTGTTATGTACATTAGGGTTTATGTTATGTCTTGTTGTTAAATGAATGTTTATTGCAGTATTATAGTGTTATATGTTACCATGATGGTGTTTTGTATATGACACCATCAATTAATATTTACCTCAGTGTGTGGAAAAGCTCTTTGTGATGAACTTTGATTCATCATGTGATTTTTCTCTTTACCTCATATGTTTTTAAGGTGGTTGTCGGTGTGTTATGAAAATGAAAATGACTTTAGTAATTTAGTGTATTAACATCATTACAGTTAATAAATTATTTTTACTGTAAATTTAAGTATCAATCTATAAAACTTAAAATGTTACTACCATACATTTTACAGTAGCACAGTTTTGACAACCACAGCTGCCGGTTTTGGTACCATAAATTTCTCAGATTTTTTTTTTTTTACAGTGTACTTCCAAAAATAAAATTCCGCCATTATTTACTGACCTTAATGTGTTTCAAATCCATATGCTGGTTTTTTCACATTCGTACTTTTCATATCAATTTTTTCTCGTGAAATACAAAGACGACATTTTTATCTGTGCAAATCAAGTCTGTCGAATCCAAAAAAAGACAACAACAAAATCACAATAAAAGTGGTTAAAAAAAAACAGCAAATTAGAAAACATACAGTTTTGGAATGACATGACAGTGAGTAAATGATGATCAAATTTGGTTTTGGGTGAACTATCCTTTAAAAACATTTTTATTAGTGCAGTCAAATCGATTAATCGTGATTAATCACATATAACAAAAGTTTTTGTTTATATAATATATGTGTGTATATATATGTTATTATATTTATACTGTATATATATATTATATATACTATATATATATATGTGTCTGTCTGTGTGTGTGTGTGTGTATACATACACATATACACACACACATAAACAGAAACTTTTATGTTAGATTAATAATCGCGATTAATCGATTTGAAAGCACAAATTTTTAGTAAATGTATCATTTCATTCACTTTATCTGTCGTTTAATATGTTTAATAGCTCCAGAGGTATTAGCACAGAAGCCTTACAGCAAAGCCGTGGACTGCTGGTCTATCGGAGTTATTGCTTACATCTTGTGAGTAATTTTTTTTCCCCGCCATATGAAATGTACTGCTGCTTTCCCAACCATTGCTACATTCATTATTTTAAAAAGAGGTCATTAGGTTAAAACACTGACCACTCTTGAATCCTCTGCTTCCTCAGGTTGTGTGGATACCCTCCGTTTTATGATGAGAATGACTCCAAACTGTTTGAGCAAATACTGAGGGCAGAATATGAATTTGATTCCCCGTACTGGGACGACATTTCTGATTCGGGTAAGTGTGAAGTAAATCATATATTATAGTTTATGACATAAAACTCTTTATATATATATATATATATATATATATATATATTTTATTTTAATCAGGTTCAAGCTTTAGTTGTGTTCTTAGTATGGGAGAACATGACACCCTTCTTCACCTCGTTTTATCTCTTCCACCCACTGAAACGCTATCATTGAGTAAGACTTGAGTTACTTGTGTTTACTTGTCAGTCACGACTTAGTTTTTTCCCATGAGCAACACTTTAATATAGGTTTTTTGAAAGTAACACTGAGGTATTGCAGCCAGATATAAATCAAGCAGTTGAAAAGCATTATCTGGCGCTAGGCAATTCAGCTTCGTTTGAAAATAACAACTCGACACCCACACCACAAGCTGTTCCCTGGTGTCTGGGGAAGTGTAGGAGGGTGTCATTTTTTCACAATTAGATCTGCGCCCTTGTGTAACTGATTCAGGTTTTTTTTTTTTTTTTTTCACATTTGTGTTGTTTTATAGCTAAAGACTTCATTAGTAACCTGATGCAGAAAGATCCGGAAAAGAGGTTAACTTGCGATGAGGCTCTTCTGCATCCATGGTGAGCGACCAGGATTGTGTTCACTGCCGTTCTGATGTTATATTAGTTGCTGTAGGTTTAAGAGTAATTCTCACACAGTCTATCTATTTCAATTTTTGTGGAAATCAAGCATATTCCCCTGCCTTCATAATGCCCATTAATGTGTTCAAATGTTTTACTTTTAAGTTTGAAATTCTCATTGTTCTCAATTCAATCAAATTAAAACGTACACGTTTACACCATGATGTAAAAAGTAATATAATATAATGATATGCATTACAGCAATGAGAACTGCTTAATTGTCATGAAAATAATGTCACAATGCAATTTAATAGTATAATAATAGCCTTTATATATATATATTGTACAGTTCCAAAGTTTGGAGTGAGAAGAGATTTTTTATATAACTCATTATTTTTTTCAGCAAGGATGCATTAAATTGATCAAAAGTGATAGTAAAGAGTTTTATTATGTTTTAAATAAATGCTGATCTTTTAAACTCCATATTCATCAAAGAATAAAAAAAAATTAAGCATCTATTTTCAATATTGATAACAATCAGAAATGTTTCTTGAGCAGCAAATCAACATATTAGAATGATTCCTTAAGGATCATGTGACACTGAAGACTGCAGTAATGATTACAGGAATGAATGACATTTAAAAATATATTCAAATAGAAAACAGTTATTTGATATTGTAATAATATTTCAATATGACTGTTTTATTACTGTATTTTAGATCAAATAAATGCAGCCTTGGTGAGCATGAGAGACTTCTTTCAAAAACATAAAAAAATAATACAAACCCCAAACTTTTGAATTGCAGTGTATATATATATTATGATATATTATATTATACAAAGTTCAAATGAAGTCTTTGATTAATATCAACACAACGCTACCTTGCTTGCAGTAATCGTAACCGTAACTACATTCACCTTAAGATGTTATGAGCACAAATCTTTGTTCTGACATTATATAGTCATGTTTATACACACATATCGTCACAAATAATAAGACTCTGCCCCCTCATGGATGCCAGATGATACTGCAAGTCCAACTCTCCTCTGATTTCAGGATAGCTGGTGATACTGCGCTCTGTAAGAACATCCACGAATCAGTCAGCCGGCAGATGAAGAAAAACTTTGCCAAAGCAAAATGGCGAGTAAGTGACCACGTCCTTTCCATGAAATTTTTCTTTCCCCCTTTGGATTCATTAATTGAAAAACCCGTATTGATTGACCAGTATTTTATTTAACATGTGATTTAAATGTCAGTGTCAGTCTAAACTCTTCTCTCCTCACAGCAAGCGTTTAATGCCACTGCAGTGATCAGACATATGAGGCGTCTTCAGCTTGGCAGCAGTATGGATTCCTCTCAACACAGGAAGCAGAACCCAACATCCATGCCAGGGAAGAGTCAGTCGGTTGATGTTTCTTCAGTCCACCGCAACGACTGTAAGTTACCACAATCCTTTAAGGCCCCGATATACTCACAGCGAACTTCTTTTCATTCTTTGCTTAGGGGTAAAAAGAAGTCCAAAATAGCCTTGCAGCGATACACTGTTAGCGAACATCTGACGCCGCCCACACATTTAGATGTGAATATGTGCTGAGCGCTTTCCTCTCAATAACAAAATAAACACACACCAAAAATGCCAGTGGTGCGAAAACAGCATCATATCGATTTGGATATGTTTGCAAGAGCTCTGCAATTTGGCACTCTAATCAATCACGATTATTTAAATAGCACTTTATACAATAGATTGCATGAAAGCAAGCAGCTTTTACAGTATTAAACGTGAAAAACTGTGTAACTCACTCTTAAATTAGAATCACAACTTAAATTTCTATTGCTATAAAGCAGCTCTCGAGTGTATTCATGTTTTTATGTGGCCTTGACGGACTGAACAGAAGAAATGAACCTGAGAAGATCCACGCCAAAGAAGGCGGAGCCTAAGAGCCACACCTACCTATTACTTAATCGTCACGGACCAATGGTAGTTTGAAGGAGTGTCCCCAACTTTATTGAGATATTCGCTTTGACAAGCTGTTTTGAACTCAAAACTAACTTTGTTTTGGCCTAAAATTTGGCCTTTGTTCAAAATTACGTCAATTTATCACCTTTACAGACCCCTTTAGCGACTAATCTGGTTTACGTGTAGTTTGACACTATATCATACTTGTTCCATTGTCTGACAGGAAATATGTAAATGAGAACAGCTTTATTTGACACCCAGCTATATATTACACTGCCCGGACAAAAAAAAAAAAGTCACTGTTCGGTTTTGCCAAATGAGTCTATGATTGGATCATTATTGCAGTGATTATTATGTTTCTAGCATGTTATATGTTTGGGAAAAGTTCTTCAAACCATAATTGATGGAGTGTGTAGCTTTTCTTTTCATAAACAACCATGTAGGAAGTCAGATCATGGCCATATTCCAGGACGACAATGTCAAGATTCATCAGGCTCAGACTGTGAAAGAATGGTTGAAGCATGAAGAATAATTTTAAGTCCAGATCTTAAATTCACTGAGAGTCTTTGGGATGTGCTGGAGGAGACTTTACAGAGCGCTGGAGCGCAATACAAGATCTTGACCAAAAATGAATGCACCACTTGATGGAAATAAATGTTGTGATGTTATTTCCATCAAGAGGTGCATCATTTTTGTTCCAAGATCTTTGTCATCCTGAAATATGGCCATCTTCCTACATGGATGTTTAAGAAATGAAAAGCTACACACTCCATCAATTAAGGTTAGAAGAACTGTTGCCAAACATATAGGCTAACATGCTAGAAACATAATAATCACTCCAATAATGATCCAATCATAGGCTCTTAAGGATTTGCCTATTTAAATCCAAACAGCGTCTTTTTTGGGCGGGCAGTGTATATTAAAATACAGAATGTGAGCACAGATTAGGAGAGAAAACATGACAATTGGCGCATGACGCCATCTAGCTACATATTGAGACTTTTCGAGCAGGCTTTAGCTACTTTCCATTGAAAATCGTTGGCAACACTGGACGTCACACCGGTTCGTTCTTCGATTTTGCTTGAAGTATATCTGGGCCTTTATATTTCTTCAGCTGAAACTCACAATAGATGTTTTTGACTCGACTTTGGTTGACCGTGTCAAGTTGCTCATCACCAGTGATGTGTTTTGTGTTGTATTATGTCGTGTTGTCGAACAGCCCTTGAAGAGGGTGTTATCTTTGTCTAGGTCCGTCCGTGCAAGCGGCAAACTCTTCCTCGAAGACGGGAACGCCTGAGCGACAAGCGCGGGCGTCCACGGTCACCACCATCATCACCGGCTCAAAATGACATCACTCCTTGTGAGACCGCTGACTTGACTATTGCACTTTGTGGAAAATCGTGTTTTCTTCTATTTAACGGTAACTTCCATTGTCCACAGTCTAACACGTTTTCCTCTCTGGAAAGCCAATGGCGCGCTATACCTTGAGCCTGTCTCAAAAAGAGCGGCCTGTGTATTTAAGGTGACTGTTTTAATGAGTAAAGCTCACGACTTGAACGTTAATGTGGCTGTTGAATGGAGATTACGAACCTCGAGTTGAAGCACATCTGCTTTGGGTCGTAATAGTTCTTAAAAGTTGTGCAGATAAAACAGTTTTCTTTCATTAAACAGTTGTTGTAACTTTTTGCTGCTGTGTTTCAACCTGCTGCTGTTTTGAAGGACCAAACGATTAAGGATGTGAGATTTACAGAATATCTAGATAAGCTCATGTAGTTTATAGAGGATTTAAACCAATAGCCACAATTATTGCCATCCAGTACGTATAAACTTCGGTTCTGGATGCATGAATGGTGCAAGTGAATGAAGGGTGTTAATATTGTATTAAAAAATGGAAATGTGCAGTTTAATGGTTTTATCAAGACTTTGTTAATATCGAGAAAAGAATCTGGAGTGATGTGTGTGTCTGTCAATTTTTTTGAAGGTATGAAATGGTGGTAATAAGCATATTTTAAAGAGTTTTTTTGTGTATGTTTTGGATTTATTTTGTATGCTTTGCTTTTTTTAAATGACTTTTTGGCATTTACAGTATCATTTTCTTCACACTTTATATTGCAGTGATTGTTACGTAGTAATATTTTGTGGAAATTGAAGTATTTGTTGTTATTACCACTTAAATGATTATTAATTGTAATATAGCCACTGTAATGTAAACTGGTCATAATTTTATTCTTTTAATTGTGACTAAGCCTGAGGAAACTGAAGAACGCTTGACCCATAATGTGTTTTTTGTCACAGATCTATATGAAAACTACCAGCTTCAGTGACTGACATTTGTATTTGCAGATCTTGTGTTTCAGTGGAGCAAAAATGCCTAAAATTTCACACTCCGTCCAAAGCTGTTTTGATATGACGTGCCCACTGATATATGACCGTGAGAGATTCGAACAGTTTCTGCTCTTGAATCTTGCATGTCATCATGGTCTTCATACCAGCCCTCTGAATTTAGCAGCTACATGCTGGTTCTTTCATTCAGGTCGCAGAAATGATGTAAGCAGTGTTTTCTCTTCAGTAGATTTGTTCTGTAATGAGTGTTTTTGGTGTATGAGTGTATGGTGAGTTGATTTAAATTTTCCATTAAATGCAAAGATAAAACAGTTTTATTGTTGTTCAGACTTATTTGGATAGCTTTTATTTAACCAAAATAAACGGTTACAAAGATTTACAACATCTTGCTTAGACTGCAAATATTTAATAAATGTAATTATACACTTTACATTTTCCCAGCACAAATTAATAAAATCTGGTTACTTTTAAATTAAGAAGTTATTAAAAGCTTCTTGAGAAGATTTTCTATAACTTGTGCAGAGAATTTTGTCATGCGGGGGAAATGTACCATTTAAACTAACCATAAAAATAAAACAAAAACTGGCGAGTTATTAGTCGTACAGTTAAGCGTATATGGCTACGTTCTTTCGCGCTAGTGTGTAGCCTACATGTTTATGACACACGTTGTGCCAAAAAGCCTTTACAGAAATATGATGTAAAGTAGTTCTGTAAAGCTCTCCACCCGTATCCCTGTAGTTATTCACTGTTTCAGTTTGTGTGTCGGTTGTATTCGTAAGATGGGTCGAGGCCGTCGTGGTGGAACTCTCTCCACTGCTCTGTCTTCTCTCTGGTGCGCTCGTCTTGCTCTGGACGAGAGTCAAAAATTGAGGAATGTTAACTTTGACTGTGTATTCAGGTGATTATAAGCCTAAAGTAGGCTACCAAATGTGAGTGACATTTCCGATAGCACGTAAAGGCAGCATTACATATGATTAGTAAATATATATAAAAAAAAAAAAAAAACATTTGATTAGTTAGATTTAGTGAATCTGTTTTGTAAAACACGAGGTTAATCTGAGTTCATGTTGTTTGCGTTGAATGAATCAGAGAAGGTCTGATTGATCTCACGCTACTACTGCTGTCTAATCCAATATGGCCGCGGCGCCAGGTGAGTGAATTATTATTATTTTTACTCACCGTCACTCTCTTCCTCAGCGTAATTCTCAAACTGATTTCTCTGTTCCTCATGATACTCCCTCCTTCTCTTATCTGCGGCCAGCCTCTGTCTCTGTTCAGCTAATGAGACAACAACATGCGAGAGGAAGAAAGAGAGAAGGAAATAAAAACAGTAAACTATGGAAACCCATTTCAGCCACATAAGAAAGTAAATCATGAGTTGGTCAATCACAATTATATTCATAATTTCGACTTTTTATCCCATCATTTCGACTTAGTATGTCAATTTCGAATTTTCATCCCCATATGACTTTTAGTATGTCATAATTTCGACTTTATCCCATAATTTTGACTTAGGCTTTTAGTATGTCATAATTTCGACTTTATCCCATTATTTTGACTTAGGCTATGTCATATGATTTACCAAAGCATGATTTATTTTCTTATGTGATGGAAATGGGCTTCCTAGACAGACCCATTTTCTATTATTATAACATATTTTAACTACAATTATGCAAATGCTTTTGTTTGGATTTCATTGTATTGCACAATAGTATCATCTGATTTAGTGTGGCAGGCAGCACCACCGAGTTATAAAGCACCATAAACGCATACCAATTAATTTAGTTTTATTTTAAGTCCAAAAAATATAACATATTGATTCCACTTGAGATGTTCTCTCACTTTCTAAATACATAGTAATGAATTACCACAAGTGAGTCAAACAGTTTTTGGTGAGCCCATAACCATAAACAAACACAGACCAGGTCAAAGCCAAATAAAAGCATGAAAAAGCAGCAGAGCCCCTCCTCCGTTGGCAGGAGCTGAAGACTGAATGCTGGTTTCTCCAGCCTGCCCTGTGGTTCCTGGTGCTGTGGTTTTCCGTCCTTGCATTCCTCAGCTGGCTCAAAACGCAGCACCTGTGTGGCCAGTGCAAGCCACTACTAAAAGGGCTCTTTATTACTGTTTTACAATAGCAAGCCTGACTAAAAAGTTCTAGAAGCCACAACAGTGATGTGATTGATGCTCATTTACTTTGCAAGACTTCAGATTGTGGCTTTTTATATATACACTACCGTTCAAAGGTTTGCAGTCAGTAATATTTAAAATATATATTTTAAATCTCTTATAATCTCTCTTATTAATTGAATTTAAAAATACAGTAAAACCAGTTATATTTTGCAGTATTTATTAAACTGTTTTCTTTTTCAATATGTTTTAAAATATAATTTATACCTGTGATCAAAGCTGAATTTTCAGCATCATTACTCCAGTCTTCAGTGTCACATGATCCTTCAGAAATCATTCTAATATGCTGATTTTATTAATATGCTGAAACATTTCTTATTCTTATCAATGTTGAAAGTTTGCTCAAAGATAATATTTTAGGTGCTTCATATTTTTATGGACACGTTATACATTTTTATCCAGCATTCTTTGATGAATATAAAGTTCAAAAGAACAGCATTTATTAGAAATATTTATCTTTTGTAACATTACAAATCTTTACTGTCACTTTTGATCAATTGAATGCATCTTTGCTCATTAATTGTTTTCTTCAGACTCTGTCCACAAGCTTGAATGCTTGTGTGTGTATAATATATATATATATATATATATATATATATATATATATAATCTTATATATAAAAAAATCTGGATTGTCCATTGTAGTTGACAGCTGCTCAAGGGGTTGGAAGAGTTTTCAAATAAGCACAAATAGCCTCACCGTTTATCTCATCCTGAGTTTTCACAGACCTCCTGCCTCGCCGTTTGAAGAAGCTGGAGGCATCTGACTCTGGCATGAAGATCTTCCTCAGTGCGCCTTCAGTGAAGAAGAACATTGATGAGGGGGGAGAACTCGTTGGAAAGATCTATGGAAAAATTGTGGGTTTTTTTGGTCACCTTGAGGATTGGCTGCCTTTGCATCCCTCCTATCTGACACAGCGGCGCTGTCGGTTCCATGAAACACTGTAACAAAGGGAAAATGATTGAGGTAAGTCCAAAAGATTTGCCACCCTTTCCAGGTACTGTTAAACCTGTGGTTCCCCACATTAGTAAATCAACACTTCCCTTGGTCAACCACAGTCCGGTTACTCACAGGTGATGGCGGACAGAACAACGAGACAGGTGAGAAGAGCAGGTTGCGTCCAGGACATTTTGAAGTTTAGCTGAGCAAGAACAAAGTAAAAGCTGCTGATGTTCTCAGGGACGTCTTGCCTGAGATTGGGCTTGTGGTCATGGGAGCTGTGAATGGAATTTGACCAGGAGGGTGAAAGAGGGGTGGAGCCTTGGGAATGTGTTGATTTTGGGGTGAGGGGTGGCACCGGAAAGGGCCACCGTCCCAGGGATCAAGCTCTGCGGGATCTTGCTTGAAGTGATCAAATGACATGGGAATGATGCAGTGTTAATTTTTAGCAAGGCATTTCTGCATTGGGAATTTATTAATAACACTGCATTGTAAAGGAATATTCCAGATTTGATACAAGTTAAGCTTAATCGACAGCATTTGTGGCATAAGGTGGATTACGATGGATAATGTTTTCAAAACACTTACTCGCGTGCGAGTGGGTGTTAATACTTTTTCCTATGCAATGACGTTAGCCAATTATAAAAGGGACCATTTACTGACAAGCCTTAAGGAGCCGCCCCTAAAAAATGAAAATAATAATTTTTTGCACACAAAACTTTATTAACATTTTAAGTGTTAATATTTAAAAAAGAAAAAATCCAGATCATGACACTTTTAACAAAATATTTAACAGAAAAGGTTTGTAAGGGATTTTTCACACTAAAATCATGTTAACACATATTGTTTGGTTTTGTGGCTGCAGTATTGAAACAATAATCAGCCTCATTCACTTCCATTGTATGTCCCTGACTATCAGCTGATTTGTTTTAAAGTCCCCCTGTAGTCAATAATTGTATCCCTTAAAACTCATCTTTGATCACCAAAATTACATATTTAAACGTTTTTTCCTTGAAAAAAAATTCTTCATGCCTTAAAATAACTTGAATGTAACTCGACACCCTTGCCTCATTTAGTATACGGGGTTCTATGCATATGCAAATGAGCCCCGCCTCCACTCACAGCAGCTCAGAGATCCACTCCTTGATCACACGTTGACCTCATTGGTTACAAGGTAGTTTGTGACATCAGAAACACCAGCGATTTCAAACCGACCTTTATTATACAAGACCTCAATATATTTCATGTTCTCAGGCAGCAACTTCGTCTTTTTATGCTTTTTGATACATAGTCTTCATTGTGCCCAGCTACTTTATTTTACACTATTCACATCCAACCCCAAAAAACAATATTGCCCCTCGTGAAAATATGACCTTTTCAACAACATGATTTCAGGACATGTTTCTGCCCCTTACAGTACCGAAATATGGAGAGTGTTTTGCACCTGAGGGGTGTGATCGACACAAGGGGCTCCTCTCATGCCTCAGGCCCCAGGCGAGAGGAACGTCTGCGGTTCTGTGTTTACTTAGGGGTTTTTTCTAGCTGGAGTCTAGCCAATGGCAGGACGCAGTGAATGACGAAATTGTAAGGGCCTCTTTCCGAGAGTCTGGGGCCCAGAGAAACTGAGGTGTGAGGATATGTAAAGGAAAGACTTATGTGGTTGACTGGATGACAGAGAGAAAAGTTTTGAAGCCGCTGCCAGAATAGGTTGCACATGTCTGCTTAACATATTCCTCTGGACAGTCGTAAACATGTCAGAATTGCTGCCTTTTTCTGTCCTTCAAAATCTTTGGCTGGATAAGCTTTGAAGATGTTTGAGTTTTCATTAGTTATGTTTAACAACTTTTTATGAAAAATGCAAATAACATTTGTTTAGGACTAATGTTACCAACTGACACAGTCATTCACTGTCTGCCCTGGAGGGAGCGCTAACTGACTAGATTTACCTGATGCTTTATTTAAAGGTGCCCTAGAATGTTTTTTTTTTTTATAATGTTTCCTGGGTTACCCTTATAATGTTAGTATGTTTTTTAGATAATCATAATTTAGAAATAAATGGCATTTTTCCTAGCCTGCTTTTAGCCTCTGATTTGAACACTCTGTTTGAAGGGGCGTGTCTGCTGTGGGATTCAGTGTAACCGCGGCCACTGCTGTGATTGGCTGACATTCTTGCATATGAAATTGCTACGCATTACATGTGAAACTCTTTCCCGAATACTTTTACTACTGCTATTATACGTTTTTACTATAACAGCTATCGAGATTAACGAATCGTGAGATGTTTTTAAAGTATTTAGATCTATTCCCATCACATAAAATGTTGCCGTGATGAGCATTGAGCAGATGACAGTTTTGATCGCGAGAATGAAGATCTTATCATTGCAAAGCAGTTTCTGCACTCTCTCTGCTTTCACCAATGCAAACACGATGATGTAAATACAGTAAGAGCTTCGTTGTGCAGTAACGTGCGTCATTGATTTCATAACGAGTTTGGCAAGTGTCCAGATAAACTCGCGCTGTGTGGAAAGATTGTTCTTTGATCGCTTTCTGTATATAATTTGTTCACAATTTAAATACGATTATTTTCATCCTAAAGAAACGATGTGAAGCTGATATTTTAGTCACTGGCTTGACTTACTGATTCATAAACAGTATGATTTTGAGAGAAAGATTACCTGTCTGAACTTGAACAATTACACATCAGAAAGTGTTGCTTGGTAGCTCGATCCGAGGCCAGCTCTGTATTGGCCCAAGTTGAGGAAACAGTCGGTGAAATGTTTGGAAATTTCCAGAGAAAATAAAATTAACCCATTGTTTCTTCAGAGGCTCAGATGAAGGAACTAAAAAATACTTTTGTGTTCATGTGTACATCCACACTGAGCAACTGCCATGCTTCGGCTGCGCAGTTCCGCCTGGCATTGAGGGCTGGCATTATGCAAATATTTGGAGGCGTACATATTAATGATCCCGACTATTGCGTCACAGTCGGTATTGTGTGGAGAACCGACCGTTTTTCAGGGGTGTTTTTCATAAACGTGAATTAAATGAGAACGCGAAAACAGTCCAGTTTGAGATTCACTCTATGTCATGTCCATGCACTGAACTCTTGTTATTTGACTATACCAAGGTAAATTCAATTTTGAATTATAGGTCACCTTTAAAGGGGTCATCAGATGGCCATTTTCCACAAGTTGGTATGATTCTTTAGGGTCTTCATGTAAAGTTTGTAACATACTTTGGTTAAAATTCCTCAATGGTTGTGTAAATCAACACGCTTTTTACCTCCTCAAAAACAGCTCTGTCCACAGAGACCCATTTCAGTGCATGTCTCTAAATGATAATGAGCAACTGCTCACCCCCTCTCTTCCATGGATCGTGTCGACACAAGACACGTAAAGTTATACAAATGGCTGAGGGCGGAGATATGCTAATAAGGGGCGGATATATGCTAACAAGGGGGCGGAGATACGCTAATAAGGGACCGTCCGTTAGTGGTCGTGAGCGGAGCATGAGCAATATGACATCATATTGCTCAGAAAATCCAAATTAAAAAAAGAACACCATATAGTTTTTTAACACCATATAAAAGTGAATTTTGCATCCGATAATCCCTTTAAAGCTGTTTCAAAAAGGATTGAAACAACATAAATCTATCTATCTATCTGTCTGTTCTATCTGTCTGTCTGTCCGTTCTATATATCTACCCATCCATCCATCTGTCTATTGTTCGATCTATCCATCCATATTGTTCTGTCTGTCTATCTATCTATATCATTGTCTATCTGTTTATCGATCTGTCTGTCTGTCTCTGTCCATCTGTCTAACATTCGATCTATCCATCCATCCATATTGTTATGTCTGTTTGTCCATCTATCTATATTGTTCTCTATCCATCTATCTATCTATCTATCTATCTATCTATCTATCTATCTATCTATCTATCTATCTATCTATCTATCTATCTATCTATCTATCTATCTATCTATCTATCGTTTTAATCAATCCATCATTATATAGTTCTATCTTTCTATTGTTCTATTGCATTTATTTATTTGATCTCATAATGAGAAAAACACAAGATAGATTCTTCTAATTTAATATAAATATTTTCCAAGTTATATTATTATCAGTATAACAATTCCAGAAAGTAGAGTCCAAACATCTGAAACGTTCTACATTTTTGTGTAATTCAACTTTTTTTTTTTAAACTCAACTTTTTATTCTGATGTAAATTGTAAGGAAAATATAAAATTTGAAAACTGCACAATTAGTATAGACTCAAGAGTGGTCTCAAACTTTTCTTTAATCAAAATGTGTGTATTTCTGCTGATGGTGGCAAATTTTTACAAGCTACAAACTCAAAGGAAATCCCTCAGTCTAACAGTTTGTTGACTGATAGATTCTCATCTTTTTGATCAGCGTATCGTAACACAGAACCTTTGGTGCAGAGATAACATAGTCAAACACCACCATGTACTCTGTCTTCTGTGGTTAAAGGAGGGGTCCACAGAACAGCCTTTGATTGGCCCATTACAATATGTGTACACCACCCAGTGAAGTGATTTACATTGCTGATCACACTCCTCAGGTATCAGCCTGTGGTGTTGTTCAGTCATTGGAGATGCCTCGCTTCACGGTCCACGTTCGGGACGAGTGGCTAACGGTTCCATGCAAAGATGCCACTTGCAGCATCAAATGGTTGGGTTTCGAAACTCTCAAGCGCTACATCAAGAACAAACCCGACAATGGAGGAATCCAGCACATCAAAGATGTGCGTTTTGTGGTCAGAAGATGTCAGGGATTGGGGTTGCTGGACAATGACGATACCATAGAAGATGTGCTTGAGGACAATGACTTTGTTGAACTTGGTAATGTTACAAATATGGCTTATTTGTGTTTGTCGAGAGGTTGAACTTCAAGCATTACGTTCTTGACTGACCTTTTTTGAGGCTGTTTACCACAAATACTGAATCCTGTTTTGCAAGATGAGTCAATAACATGTTCTTTTACTGTTATCTTCAGCTATTGAAGGAGACACCATGCCACAAGATTTCATTCCAAGTCAGCCTGACGGGACGTCACACCTGTATCTTTATATTGTCAGTCAATTACAAATTTTAATCAAAGAAATTATATGATACGCTGATTACTTAATCAAATGAATCGCAATTAATCATATACACCAATGTTTGCTGAGAAAACAACCTTCAAAAGACATTAAATGCATATCTAAAGTTTTACTTAAATCTTAAATTGCAGTAAAGGGAAGAAAATCCCTCATTACAGAGTTTTATTTCATATATTTTAGGAACTTTTAAATGCACTCTTAATTTTGAAGAACAGCACTAAAAGAATGCATTAAATTGACAGTGCTTGTTGTTGTTTTATAAAACCTTTTGCTTAAAAACTTCTGTAATGTTTCACCTGGTCCACATTGGAATCATTCATTTATTCTTGTACAAAATACAGACTTACATGTAAATGATTGTCTTTCGGGAAAATCTCTCAAAAGCTACTCCGTAAACTTGAACAACTCTGAAATTGTCCTTAATATGGATGTTAAAAACAGAATAAGACCATATAGAGAACCAGAGCAAGTAAGTATGAAATATCAGTAAGTACAACAAATCCAGCACTTTTACCATCATCAGTCAGTACTATTAATGACAGCTGTCCGTTTTCAGTACATTTCTCTAGATGGGAACAGCCTGACCTCAACTGATCTGGTGAATTTAGGCAAAGGCCGATATAAGATTAAGGTGAGTGGGATATGCTGGATGTCTACAATTGTTTTGTAATTTAAGAATGAACATTTACAAACAATATTTCTCAATGGGAAATGCATTGCAACTTTTATCTGACCCTCAGCTGTCCCCAGAGGCCGAGCAAAAAGTTGTGCAATCGAGAGAGCTTCTGGACACCATTGTGAAAGAAAACAAAGGTGAGAATGATATCCAATCTACAGGAAATATGTGCGGTTTTTCAAAGTGATCAGACTGATTTTTATTTTGGTGTTTTTGCATTTTGGGTTCCCCAAAGAACCATTCTGTGAATATATATTAAAAGAACCAAGTTTTGCTTAGTGTGAAGAGCAGTTTAATAATCTAAAGTTTATTCAGTGGAAACATTCCATGGATATTAAATGTTCTCCATGGAATCATCAACTTGTATTTTTAAGAACAACATTTTTAGACACACATTGAACCCTGAGCGATATCTAGAGACCACATTCAGAATATCATATTCTTACAAGTTGGTTATTTTGATTTGGACTAGTACAATGTAAAAAAATATATATATATTTAGAAAAATATTGTTAAAATGCTACAGTAAAAACATGTTAACTGTTTAAAAATAAGTTAGTTTGACATATATGGTGAAAACCTGTAAATGGCTTAATATCGCATTATATGTAATTTTACTGTAAAATACTATCAAATGTATTGTTTTTGCAAGTAAAATCTATGAATTTAAAAAAAAAACAGTAAAAAGCCATTCCCAGAATTTTCTGCGTTACAGAGTATACAAGTATTGACTATGTTTTATGTTCTATTGTGCCAACTGTATGGTGGTTATTGGTACATTTAAAGGTAAAAAGGGAGATTTTGGTAGTTAAAGTAGGTATATTAACATTATATCACTCAATGAAATATACGGTTTTAAGTTGTAAAATATACAGACATCCTGTAAAACTGGTATCTATGGTATTTTCTACTGGTATTTTCAAGAGCACGAATATCCTCATTAATATAAAATAGTGCTTTTTTATATATATGGCTCGACTGATGATTCTTATTTTCTTTTTTCCTTTTCTAGTTGTGTATGGCATCACTACAGGGTTTGGTAAATTTGCTCGGACTGTCATCCCAGTCAGCAAGCTCAAGTATTATTCTTTTTTTTCCTTCTTTTTTTTTTAATATAATGTTTGCTAACACTTTATTTTACAGTGTTCTTGTTACATGTAGTTACTGTTATATAAGTTATATAAATTATGCATATGCAACTAACCCTAAACCGACCCCTATTCCTAACCCTAACCATATAGTAGGTACATGTAGTTAATTATTATTACAACAAAATAAAGTGTAACCAAATGTTTTCTTACTCTTGAAACCTTTCGCATTTAACTAAGTTTATTTAAAAAATGACTTGATTTGTTAATACAATAGCTAAAATGAAATATTGAGCAATGAGCAATATATTTTACAGCATTTATAATTAATAAAACAATAGTTCATGTTAGTTCAAAGTGCATTAACTGATGTTAACAGATATAAATTTAGATTTTTATAATGTATTAGTATATTTTAAAACTATTATTGTTTATTGTTAGTTGGTTAGTTAACTAATGGTATATTAACAAATGAAAGCTTATTGTGAAGTGTTACCAGCATCTCACATATTCTCTCTTTCAGGGAGCTTCAGGAAAACCTTCTGCGCTCACACTCATCAGGTGACATATTTTAGTTGAAATAAATATAAGTATGAACGTATGTCTGCATATGGTTTTGTTTGACATTTTGAAGTCATAGAAATACATCGAAATATATACTCATAGAAATATTCGTCATGAATTGAAACTTTAATTCTGTCTACTATATGGTTATATTATTTTTGATTATAGGTCTGGGAAGTCCTTTAAGTCCTGAAAGAACTCGAATGCTGCTGGCTCTGAGGATCAATGTTTTGGCCAAAGGGTACAGCGGGGTTTCACCGGAGACGTTGCACCGCATGATACAGGCCTTCAATGGTACATAATGGATTCCTCCTTATTTTAACTGAAGAGAGTATTGTTGGGTATTTTTGTTTCTTTGGCACAGCATATGAAACATGGTGTGCCATTTCAAAGAATACTTTTATGGTAGTTGCTGCGTCTTTGAAAAGGTTTCTTTGAACTTCTCCCTCAGGAGTTTTTACTCAAGCTGATATTTTTACCATTTTCTTTCTTCTCTCGTCTCAGCCTCCTGTTTATCCTACGTCCCGGAGAAGGGTACGGTAGGTGCGAGCGGAGATCTCGCCCCTCTTTCTCACCTCGCCCTCGGCCTGATGGGAGAAGGCAAGATGTGGTCACCCAAGAGCGGCTGGGCGGATGCCAAATACGTGAGCACATTTTCTTTAGAGAGGCTGTGGTTGCAAATCTTTGTCCTAATGATAATGAAATATAAACATATTTACTTTTCATTTAGCCTTTAAAGTCACATTTGACCTTTGTATTGCCTGCAGGTATTGGAAGCACATGGTCTGAAGCCCATATCTCTGAAGCCAAAGGAGGTACGGTTAATCCCCCCATTGTGCAGTCAACATGTTTATCTTCTATGTTGACTTAGGGCTGTTTTGTGGGGAAGAAATGTGTGCCCTTTACCTGCCTGGTCTATGACTTATAACAGTGGAAACCCAACAAAACAAGTCTGGAAACAAGTTTTTTTTGTTGTTTTTTTGCATAGCAAAGGGACAAATTAAAAAAGAAATATTTTAAAAGTGATGCAGCATGAAGGCTTGGCTCTGAGCAGTAAACTTCACAAGCATGTTTTTTAACTGAAGAGCGTATTGTTGCGTATTTTTCTTTGGCACAGCATATGAAACATGGAGTGCCATTTCAAAGAATACTTTTATGAACACTTTAATCATTTTTTTATAGTTGCCGAGTCTTTGAAAAAGTTTCTTTGAACTTCTCCCTCGGAAGTTTTTACTAAACCTGATATTTTACCATTTTCTTTCTCCTCTCCTCTTAGCCTCCTGTTTATGCTACGTCAAGCATGTTTTGATTGATAGCCATGTGGTTACTAACGTGTTCTGGTGCTATGTTTTTCCTATAGAGTGCAACAGTATGGAGTGAAACCCATAGATATATACATAGACTCCTCATTAGTGTCTGTTCTATGGGGTGTTATACGTAAGCCATCCGCCATATTGGAACAGTCAGATCAAGTCCATTTCCACTTAAGAGAAGTTGACTGCAGATGTACTGTATATGTGCAATAGACATTAGCAGATGATTTTCACAGCATTTAGTTTATCATTAATGTGATAATTAACATTTTCGATGAAAATTCATTGATTTGTTAGTGTGAGTGATTAACAGTGTCATGTCACCTGTTCCAAGATGGCGGATGCGCCAATGTGTCTGGATAGGTTGAATGTGAGATCTACGTATACATATCTATGGAAAAAACTTGATTGATTTTTAATGCTAACTTCTAAACCTTTAAAGACAGCCCAACTGTGAGCAACAGAGGTGTTAGTCGATGATTTTAGCTTCTATTGAAGCCGTTAGTATTATTTCTGTATTATTTCAACTTGGTTTTAAAATATTCATGTTTAACTGGGGAATTTGTGAAAAACTATATTGCACATGATGCTGTACAAAAATTCCACCAATCAGTCGCAACAGTCAAATGCGCCAAAAGAGCTCTTTAGCTCCACCTACTCCCATAAAGCACTCCAGATGATGTGATAAAGTCAGTCTACATATGGCCTCAAAAAATTCGAATATTTGTAAATGTATGCATATTTTGCAATACACTTCAAATATATTATTCACTGTTCGCAGGATTGTAGTTCTTTCCCTCATTAAATCCTACATTAAGTCTTGTACCTTTGTATTTTTGTCCAATTTTCAAATACTTTTTTGCTTTAAATCAAAGTTTGTAATGTTGTGATTCACCCTGTAGCTGGTTGGCATGATTCATGGCTTATTATGCTTTAACGAAGACTTTTTAAATCCCCATGGGAGAAGAAAAAATACTTCCGGAACCAATGCCGCTGAAAAAGTGGGCGGGCACTGTTGGACTCTGTAGTGTCCTGGGAAGTTTCTACTTAACGTTTATGTGTCTGCTAGGGCAATTGCTATGTGGCTCCTAGAGTATTCTGTGTGGTTGCTCAGCAGTTCCTAGGATGTTCGGAAGTGTTTGCTAGGTGCTAGTTTTATTCTGTGATAAGAGTGTGTGTTATGTTTATCTCTGTTCACAGGGGCTGGCTCTGATCAATGGGACACAGATGATCACTTCTTTGGGAGCAGAGGCCGTGGAGAGAGCTGAGGCCATCGCCCGGCAGGCTGACATCATCGCTGCCCTGACCCTGGAAGTCCTCAAGGGGACCACCAAAGCCTTTGATAGTGGTGAGGACAAAAATAAGGGTTGTGTAAGCACATATTTACACACTGATTCTCAGTTCTGCAGACAGAAGCTGTAAACACTGCAAGACTTCTCAGACAAAACATTACTAGGGAGACAAAACATATTTGTGTATCACTGCCTTGCATATAAAGTCACGGAGTAGTGCAATGCAATGACGATGTAATAAACAATTTTAATGACAAACCAATTTCCTTACAGATATTCATGAACTGCGACCTCATCCGGGACAGAAGGAAGTGGCCCTGCGCTTCCGTTCCCTGCTGGACTCTGATCACCACCCGTCTGAAATTGCAGGTGAATGCCGCCGTTTTAATATGCTCCATTAAAGCTCATATTTAGCCATTTGCTGGTAACCTGTCTTGCTTTTTTCTAATTGCAGAGAGCCATCGGTTTTGCGACAGAGTTCAAGATGCCTACACTATGCGCTGTTGTCCACAGGTAACATACAGAGCCCATTCTGGGTCACCCTAAATACATTTCAAGTGGTATATTTTAACTGAAACTATTAAAAACATTTTGAAATAAAGCTAAAATGACATAAATATTAGATGAAAAACCTTAATCCTGACTCACTTGAGATCACTGTGGAAAAGAGAACAAGGGCAAAATTAAAAATAATTTTGCGTTACAAAGGTCATCCACTACATTGTCATTTTAGTGGACTTAAAAGCTCATTTAGTGGAAGATTAATAATGCCTCGGTGTTCTACAGAGCGATTTAGAAGGTCTTTTACTCCGAATGCAGTTAGGTTGTTTAATGAAATTGTGTAATTTCTTGTATTGATTGTTGTTGTTTTCTGTCTTTGTTTGTTTGTGGTGTCTGTAATGTGCAAGGGTGGCGAATGAGTTTCCCCTTACAGGGATTAATAAAGTTTTCTTTCTTACTTACTTACTTACTTAACTAAAGGGCAATTAGAAATGGCAACTAATTCAAATAAGTTTAAGTTGAAGGCTGAACCACTAAAATGATTAACCGGAAATAAATAAAAATTAAAACTGAAAAACAAATACTCCTAAATAATAATAAAAATAACAAAATCACATTAAAAAAATACTACAAATTCAAATAAAAGCTGGACATATAAAAAACTTTCACTTGACTCGATTTAAAAAAGTTTGCGTTTCCAGGCCGCCAAAGCGATATTGTCGTGTAAATGAACGGCCAAAACGCATAAAAAGTTTTCCCATTTTAGTTAACACTGTCGTGTAAACATCCCATAAAATAACACTGGTTGACACACTTGAACTATATTATTCAGTTTTCCTTACATTTTGCAGGTCCATGGAATCGTCAATGACACAATTGAGTTTGTCAAGAAAATCATCAATACAGAAATCAACAGTGCCACAGATAATCCTGTATCCTTTTTTAATATCTATATATAAGTTCGAAACCTGAACGCTGGCACTCGTCTTTTAGTGTTGCTCATGTCTCTTCGAACTGAATATGTTTTCCGGACACTTCTCCCAAGAGAACCGCTTTGGTGTTAAGGTTTGTCTGGTTAGCTGGTCAGTGCCGTAACTACACCAGCCTCTTCCACAGATATGTACATTTGCCCTTGACTGTGAGTTAGATGGTGTTTGCAGAGAGAGGTGAGACAATATCCGGTGGAAACTTCCATGGAGAATATCCAGCAAAGGTATTTTATCTCACAACAGTAGCATTTATTTAACAAAGAGTCCCGACAACATTTCTGCACATTCTCTTCTTCCATTCTTAGGCTCTTGACTATTTGGCGATCGGAGTGCATGAGTTGGCCTCCATCAGCGAGAGGCGCATTGAACGTCTCTGCAATCCCTCTCTCAGCGAGCTGCCTGCGTTCCTGGTCAACGAGGGAGGCCTAAACTCTGGGTTTATGATCGCGCACTGCACTGCCGCGTCTCTCGGTTAGCATCACAAAGTTCAGAAGACTATAACTCTCCTTAACCAAATAGTGGAAAGTTTAATTTTGACTACTGTACTGAAGTCATGTTGACCATTAACTAAAACAGATACATTTCCTTCTGCAGTTTCAGAGAACAAAGTGCTTTGCCACCCCTCCTCTATTGACTCCCTATCCACCAGCGCGGCCACGGAGGACCATGTGTCCATGGGTGGCTGGGCCGCACGCAAAGCCCTCAGAGTGGTCGAGCACGTCGAGCAAGGTCCAAAACCTGATATTAACCCTCCCATATACCCACTGACATCATCCACTAATCAATTTAGATAAAATTGTTACTATTATAGCGCCCCCTACTGAAGCACCAAAGCACAAATTGTAATAATACTTACAATTTTTCAACACAATCTCATTGCAATTCATAACTATTTTATGTTTTAGTGAATTGGTGGCTAAAAGGTGCGGTCACATAAGCAATATTTCAGTGAAATTGCAGACAAAAAAAAAGGTCTATTGTCAAGAGCGTAGTGATGTATTTACTCTTTCCCCACCAGCCAGCACCAGCATTTTTGATCATTTACACCAAAAGTTTCATGGCCCCTAAAATATTTTGTTGCATGAATATCTGAACATGCAATATATCAAAAGAAAGAACAGACCCTCTGCTTTTGAACCCCCCAAAAATATTTTTTTATTACATACATTTACTTAATTTATATTATGTGGGTAAGTTTTATAAAAAAAAGCAACATTTTGAGCAAAACGCTGAGAAAATCATATTTTTGTCAAAGACTATGTTTCGATCGGATTCAGAACGATGATCAAAACACAGATGGAGTCAATGACGTGAGTAGCGGGGAAAGAGTTACGTATAATTTATGTACAAAGCAGCTTTCTGTTGTTCACTGTGGTAAATTTGCATGACCAACTTGAACATGAACGAAACTTTGAACGCGAAACCTCCAAATTCCACAGATTCCTATTGAAATGACTGAATTTTTGTAATTTGTTTGTCCACTGATCTGCAAATACAGAACAGAATATGTCATTTTGGGAGAAAGGAAACCTGGATATGTCCGTTTTATGTTTCCTTACAGTGCTAGCCATTGAGTTGTTAGCTGCCTGTCAGGGTATTGAGTTTCTACGCCCCCTACGTACAACGACCCCATTGGAGAAAGTGTACGACCTTGTGCGTTCTACAGTAAAGTAGGTTGAACAATGATACACCAACCCCAAAACCTCCAATATATTGAACATTCAGGTTAATAATTGGCAAATCTTCTTTCATCTGTCTCTTCCTACTTACCTTTGTCTTGTCTTTATCTCTCTTGTCCTCAGGCCCTGGTTTAAAGACAGGTTCATGGCTCCAGACATAGAAGCTGTACATCGGCTTCTCGTGGACCAGAAGGTAAGACTCACTGCTTCTTATTCTTGGCATCACTATTACTATTGAAACAAACCTCAAAACTCAGAGTTATTAACCTTTGGTGCGTAACTGTTTATGCTACAGACATGAATGGTAGCTCACAAGTTGAGTCTTGTTGGGAAGAGTTATGCTATCTTTTTCTAAACAATCAGACTTACAATTACTTGTCTGGTGGATCATAAAACAGGTGAAAAAATCCAGACCAAAACATCATATAGACATGAAACACAAAACATCCCAGAAAACCCTAGCAACCACATAGCAATATGCTATAAACCTTTAGCTACTCTATAGCGACACCCACAAATGTCTAGCATTGTAATGACGAATTTTGCACTGATAACATTCTCACGCCATGTTGTTTCTTGCCTGTTGCATTCAGGTGTGGGATATTGCTGGGCCATACATTGAGAAATATTGTATGGAATACATCCCAGAATCCCGCCCCTCTTCCCCCACAGCCTTTGCTCTGGACCCGCCCCCATCACCACGGAAACGGGTCAGGCTGGAGTGACAGGGATGGCATCCTGCTGATACTGTTCTATATAGTCTCACATTTAATACATTACCAAGCATTTAAAATGTGTTCATATTTCAGCATAGTTGTTCATATTTCGTTACTGTTGTTTAATGCGTTTTTCTTTGAACGGAGTTCATTATAAGATGTGAAATGTTCCGGTTCTACTGTATCTTGCCATCTGTTGGTCCTTATGCAGTTCTTCAGTTTCTGAGTGTGTTGGTGAATAAATATCTTGTGATATGAGTATTTGTTTTCTTTTGTTTTTTTTCAACTTTCCCAGAAGGCAGCACACAGTGACAGCAGGATAGAGTCTCTTTGCCATGTTTTCATTCGGATATTGAAATGTCTATTGAATGATTTCATCAGTCCAGTCTTAAAGGAAGTGTCTTTGACCTCGTCATGACACAGAGGTATTTTGACAGATGGAGGGATGTTGGTCTTTGTTCTGTGGCTCATCGCCATGTGAAATATATCTTAGACTTTTCTTAGACACTGCTTTTAGTGGCTTATAGCGAATTCCTTTTGTAATTTTTTTTTTCAACATGTTCATTTTATTAGTGATCGTGTTCTCTATAGGAAACCGATGACATGAGTGTTGCTAGCAAGTTCATTCACTACAAAAATTGTTTCTTGCTTCGTATTTTTGCTTTGCTTTTCATTACAAATATCCAAAAATTCTTAAATACATTTACTTGAGAAGCAAAATGACTTCATTTTTTTTTTTTATCATCAAAATCAAGTGAGTTTGTGCTTGAAATAAGAAAAAATAATCTGTCCATGTGGCAAGAAAAATAATACAAATTAAAAAAAATGTATTAAAACAGGACTAATTACCTTTAATTAATTTTTTTTATTTGTATTATTTTTCTTACCGCATGGACAGATATATTTTCTTGTTTTAAGCATTAACTCGCTTGATTTTGATGATTTTTTTTTAAATGACTGTCATTTTGCTTCTTGATTTAAGAAGTAAGAATATTTAGATATTTGTACTGGAAAACAAGACAAAAATACTGAGGAAAGAAATCATTTTTTTGCAGTGTTGGTTCATTTTGAGGTAAAATAGGTTATAAATAATGCTTTTGTGAAAAATGTTAACACATATTTGTCCGTTTTGAGAAGTTTTCAATAAATAAAATTCTAAATTTAATTCTGTTCCTCATAGAGCTATCATACAGTATGACTTATAATATATAAAAGTAGTGCTGTCAAAACGATTAATCGTGATTAATCGCATCTAACATAGATGTTAGTAAATATATATAATTTTATGTTAGATGCGATGAATCACAATTAATCGATTTGACAGCACTAATAAAAAGTCATATGGACCACTTATAGTGCTTTTCCATCCAAATGAGTAGTTGTGTATTAGATGATAGACAGATTGAAGCTTATTGTTCGTGTTTAGCGCTGGTTTTGTGATGAAGAGTGCAGTAGGGGTAGTACTGAGGGATGTCAGAGGCAGCTGCTGCTGTGTGTATGAGATATTCAATGTCCATTACAATACTATCCAGCCTCCCTCTCGCTCTCTCTCTTCCTCTGAAAGGTGATTAAACTAGATAAACTGCAACAGCAACATCGTAGGACTGCAATAACATCTCTCCCTATCTTTTCATTTTTGTCTGACAACATTTTCATGAAAAGCCAAAAGGGAATAGACTGAGAGGATTTATTACCTAAAGGTAACGGTTTCTCTTGGTTTGAATGCAAAATTATGTAAACTGTGTAGTTACACCCAGGAAACAGTTATTGTTAATGTCTTTGAACACATATATACTGTATGTATATACTGTAAAAAATATACTTTATGACTGGTGAGATGTGAGATATGGTAAGATATATTTATGGTAATACATTACCATATTGTGTGTGTGTGTGTATTAATTATGTATATGAGGGTTTATACAAATATTAATTATATATAATATATAACACATAATATCAAAATATTTTATACACCTAAAGGTGTTTTCTCTTGTTTTAAATGCAGTTACACCCAGGAAACAGTTATTGTTAATGTATTTGATGTATGTTAAAATCTATAAAAAAATACTTTAATTGCATGAAATTAATTATGCCTTTTAAAATTTAAAAAAACGTAATGAATAGTTATGTGAGATATGGTAATGTGTGTGTCTGTGTCTATATATATATATATTTATATATAATGTGTATGAGTTAATTTTTTATGGATTCTACTTTAATGGTTTATGTATTTAAAAATGTAGAATATTTAAATATTAAAAATAGTAAACAATTACATATGTGTGTATTAATTATGTGTATTAAAGTATATAAAATACTTTCTATTTTAATGCTTTATGTATTTTAAAATATATAACATGTTTAAATAATGACTAATTATGTGAGTAATGTAAGTTAAAAATGATACAATCCCACAAATCAAGATTCAGAATCTGTTGTTAAAAATGAATTTATATACTAATCTCCTTTGATCTAGATAAATATTGCTTTCCACTAATTAATAATTGATTTAAAATGTGGGCACATACTGTAAGAACAAATATTAGTTGATTGGTAACGGATTTATTTTTTATTATAAAAATACTTTTTTTGTTCAGCCACAACCCTGATGCTTTACATTACAACTGTCTGAATTTGTTTCCTGCAAACTATTAATGTAGTTCTAGACTAAATGTGACTCTGACAGGAGAATGAGACGCATTAATGAAACTGCTCCTACATGTGTGTGAAGCGGAGACATGAGTCTAGATGAAGACGCGCGCTGGCTGGAATGGGTCACCAAGCAGTTCGAGAGCATTGCAGGAGACGACAAAGAGATCGACCTGGATGAGTTTAAAACGGCTCTGAAAGTAAAGGAGGTCAGTTTACTGATCATCAAAACCTTTTATTATCCCCCCTGAGATGATAGATGAATATTTGTCCACTGTAGAGTACATTAGTTTAAAGTCATTAACTTATTCTGAAAAGATCTCAACATGCTACTTTTTTTCTCTTATTGTTGTAGTCATTTTTTGCGGAGAGGTTTTTCGCCCTGTTTGACTCTGATGGCAGCAGCTCCATCAGTCTGGATGAACTTCTCAAGGCTTTAGATCTTCTGATCCATGGCAATGAGACAGACAAACTACGCTTCCTATTCCAGGTCTACGATGTGGATGGTGAGATGTACAATACCATCCTCTTTTACTCTCATTCTGTAATTCAGTGGTTCACAACATGTTGCGGCCTCCTCATTTTACAATTTTTTTTAAATAAATGACATTATAGTGAAATAATAAAAATAATTTAAATAATTATTTAGAAATGTAAACAAAGTAGAAAGAAAATTGACAGTGGAGGTTGAGAATCACTACCATCATTTAATTGTCTGCCTTTATTAAGTGTGGAAAGACTTGCGTTGGTAAAATTATGTAAACATCCCTGATTGCTAAGTATGTGTTACATGCACAAAGTGATGTACTATTTTGTGTAGATTCACAAACGGAAAACAAACTTGGACTCGATTTCTCCTTTTTTCTTTAGTGCACTGCAAATGGGTTCATGGCTTCAATATTTAACTCACACATGTGTGCAACACTGACATGTCTCTTTCATCTGATTGGTTAAACCGCCCCGTCTTCTGTATGGCGTTAAAGTCGGAACTAAACGGAAGTTGTGATAGTCTTTTCTTCCCTATTGTGACGAAGCCTATATATCCGAGTGAAACGGCTTCATGAACAAGAACAAATGTAGGGCAGGACTTGTCCATTGGGAATTGATTTGATGTTTGTGATTTGCTATTGGTCGATCTCATGTGAGTGGCAGGTTGCCCCGCCCTAGCGCCAGTAAACACGTCATCAGAGAAAAGAAGGAGATGATGCTGCTAAAGAGAGGGAATGCTATTTTGATTATATAATAATAATAATAATATTGCAATATTCCATAAAAAAGTAAGAATTGTCCATTTTAATTTCATGGTAACTTTAATAGAGTGCTGCATTAATCCACAAACATGGAAACTGTTAGCTTTTTTTTCTGCTTCCACCGTCCTAAAGTCAATGGGTTTTTGAATGGGATTTTGGTTAAACGTCTAAAATAACGTATAGCCTACCGGTAGCCTACTGTGTATTTATTTTTCTTTTTATTTAGGCTGCTCTTTTTTTTATATTTTTTTATAATTGGCAATATTGGAAGAGGCCTATATACATTATAAAGTCTTTGTCTTTTTCGTTATTCTTTCCCAAATAGGAAATGAAATGGTCAAAACGTACACGTACCGTCCCTGTAATCCCTTGTTGTTCCTGGGACATTACACGGACCATGGCATGTCATGACTATATCAAAGCAATGACTGACTAAAATGTCGTGCCAGGAACAACAAAGCATGTTGATCCAGAAATAAATCATGATAAGATGCGGTAATTTAATCATTAATTGAATCTAATCATGTAGGCAGTGGTTCCATAGACCCAGATGAGTTACGTACGGTTCTGAAGTCCTGCCTGCGTGAAAGTGCGATCTCACTCCCTGAGGAAAAGCTGGATGACCTGACGCTGGCGCTGTTCGAATCTGCTGATAAAGATAACAGCGGCTCCATCACGTTTGAAGAGCTGAAGGCAGAGCTCGAGAACTTTCCGGAGGTTATGGAGAACCTCACCATCAGGTGGGACATAATTATGCTAATCACAAGTGCTGATATTCAACAGTGACTGTTTTTATACAACAGTTCAGTAAGCAAGAGAGAAAGTAGGCTAGAATTAAATTACTTATAATTTAGACACAATATTGACAGTCAATTTAAGTATTTTTCTTTACACCAAAGAAAATAGTACTGAAGAAGTTACGCACCGTAGCTAGTGTTATATTCCTAAATGATTTTCGAATCAGTTGATTCAATCAATGACTCACTCATAATGACATTTAGTTCCTCAATGAATCACTGTTTTTTTAACGAATCAATTGAGTGAATGAATCAATGACTCGCTCATAAAGACAACCCATGCTGAAAAGAAAAACAATTCGAATTTGTAATGGTTTCAAAGGTTAAACAGCTAATGGTTTGTAATAGTATTTGTAGCGGAAACCATTCGTATTTCTGTGATGGTTTCTATTGTTTTGTTTTTTTTCAGCAGGGGCTTTTTTGGTTTCAAAATAAATCAGTGTTTTTGAACAAATCGGTTGAATAAGTGATTCAAAGAATCACTCAGTAACCAGTCACTGGCATATCTATGAGTGCAACAGTCAGGTTCTGGATGTAAAAATTACAATAACAATAACTTGGAAACATTTATGAGAAGATACATTTATCATGAGGTACAAGGTTGTTAATTGATGGTATATGCTTTTGTTGAGCCAATCATATATGGGGACCAAAACTAACCGTTCATGAACATGAATAAAAGCTAGAAAAAATTATCAAAAAGCATGTTATTCACCATGACTTGTACATTATATTCTTAGTCTTCTGAAGCCGTTTACGATAGCTTGGTGTAATGATGAGTGAGCAGACCAACATTTAAGTGATTATTTGCTGAAATTTCCACTTTTTGTGTTTTCGCCCAGTGCCGCCAACTGGCTGAAACCTCCTGATCTGGAGCAGAAGAAACGTAAGACTCCTCGATACCTGACGCGGACATACTGGCACAACAACAGCCGCAAACTGTTCTTTCTGTGTCTGTACGCCCTCCTGAACCTGCTCCTCTTCATCATGGCGATGCAGAAGAATGCGCACGGAGGTCCCTGGTTCATGGTGGCTAGGGGCTGCGGACAGTGTCTCAACCTCAACTGCACGTTTGTTATGGTGAGTTGGGCTCGTGGATTCATCTAATACATCGTTTCCAGTAGTGACAGTAGGTTTTGTCTTGGCCAAAACTACAGGTGCTGATGTTAAGGCGTAGTCTGACGTGGCTACGTGCCACCTGGGTGGTGAGGATCTTACCTTTGGACCAGAACATTTTACTGCATCAGATCGTGGGTTACGCCATCCTGATCTTCACCGTTGTGCACACTGCCGCTCACGTCTTGAACTTTGGTAACCTGTGATAAATCTAGTTAAAAATAGTCTAATTCATTTTTATAGGAATATTTTGAAAGTCAGAGGATCCAAACAACAATAGACTCCCCTGGCATTCATTCTATGGATAAGAAAGTAAACTTAAACTAAACATGAAGTAAACATGAACTTGGTAACCTGAAATAAAATAGTTTATAAACATGATGAAATTTATCCTTCCCTCGCGTTTTGTAACAAATCCTTCCCTCACGGGTCAAAATGTGATTTTTTTTTTTTGTCCAGAAAGCTTATTTTATTTCATTTTGATAATATTTTTTCTATTTTTTTATAACATTTTTTGATGAGATTTTTTGTTATTTTTTTAGATAGATTTGATCACTAAATAATATATCAATAGTAATTTAGTCATTTAAGCACATTCCTCACATTCTTTAAACTTAAATTCAAAATAACTCACAATTTCATGCATAAACCTTTTAATTTAGCTCAAAATATCTTGCATTGGGTGTCTTTGCAGACCTCTTGTGGAAAAAAAAAATTATATAACATGATATTTCATGATCTTGCCACTAGATGGACTTATAGCACTATTTGGAGCAAATGTTCCGCTGGGCCCTAAAGTCAGTTTTTCTTTAGTATGCATTCAGATACACATGTAGACATTATAAAATAATTAATAAAATAAGTTTTAGCATTTTTAGTTTGAATTTTGAGCATTTTTAGGTTTTTTTATGTGTACTGAAGCATTCCTCGCATTCCATTCATTCCTATGGGGGTCAAATTGACCCGTGAGGGAAGGATTTGTTACTTTTTTAAATTTCAACCACAAAACTCCTCGAATATTTCAAAAATGTTTGTGTATCCGTGGTTCAAGTGTGACAAAAGTCCTGGGGTCTTGGACCTCTCAGATGAACACTCAATTTAAAATAAAAAATAATTCGAAAATGATTTCTGGGTCAAAATGACCCGAGGGAAGGATTAAAAGGATAGTTCACTCCACAGTCTGTCATCATTTACTTACCGTCACATTGTTAGAATGTTTCTGTAGAACACAAAAGATGATATTTTAAAAAGTCAATGGGGTCCAGAAAACATTAACGTTCGTTGTATGAACAAAAAAGAATTTTCATTTTTGGGTTCTACTATCTCTTTAAATTGAGTACATAAAGTATATGACATTGTAACATCACCAGGGCTAATGGTCACAACCTGTTGGACCGCCCTAAGAATGGCCCTGAACATAACAAAAGCAATATATATATATTTTTTTAAAATCCCAAATAACTGATGAATTTATACGTTCTCTCTGTTCATAGCCCGAATGTCTCAGAATGATGGCATGTATCAGCTGTGGGAGTATCTTTTCACCACCCGTCCTGGTATTGGCTGGGTCAATGGCACCGCCTCTATTACGGGTGTTGTTCTGCAGGTTCTCATCTGCTTGATGGCGGTGTGTTCCAGCACATTCGTCAGACGCAGTGGTCATTTTGAGGTGATATTGAATTTATGAGAAGCAACAATCTGCACATGGTTGCTTTTGTGAATAGAGCTGTGTTTGCAACTTATTTAAGCCTCACATACCGAAAAACAACATCTCATATGCCTAAATAAGTGTGGTCAAAGCATAATATGTTCAACAAAATGTATTGTTTTTGTGTAGGTGTTCTACTGGTCTCATCTTTCCTACATCTGGGTTTGGGCCCTGTTGGTCGTTCACTGTGCAAACTTTTGGAAATGGTTTGTGGTGCCAGGGGTGATGTTCCTAATTGAGAAAATTGTTGGAATGGCAGTGTCCCGTATGGGTGGGCTGTACATAGTTGAAGTCAACTTATTGCCCTCAAAGGTACAGTCTAAGCCA
Source organism: Rhinichthys klamathensis goyatoka (assembly GCF_029890125.1). Lineage (NCBI taxonomy): Eukaryota > Metazoa > Chordata > Actinopteri > Cypriniformes > Leuciscidae > Rhinichthys > Rhinichthys klamathensis. Next base: position 1,091,896 of record NW_026607025.1, read on the forward strand.
ATGTACATATTTTGGTGTATTTTGTTTTCTGGAACATTTAGTTAGCCATCCATGGAACATTTAAGTTAGTCATCCATGAGCTAAGCCTCACCTCCTCTGTTTGTGTGTGTGTGTGTGTATGTTTGAAGGTAACACATTTGGTAATCAAGAGGCCTCCATTCTTTCACTTCAAACCTGGAGATTATGTGTTTATAAACATCCCTGCTATCGCCAAGTATGAATGGCATCCGTTTACTATCAGCAGCGCTCCTGAGCAGCAAGGTAAAACAAATAGAAAGTATACAATTATGTTAGTCTTGCACTATTGTAATGTATTGCCTTGATTTGTTTATATTTCAGTAGTTAAGTCGTGCATTTAAATGCACTGGAGAAAAATCATATTCATGTTTTGTCAATATTTTGAAAAAGATACATTTACCAAATTTAGGGAAAATATTTTATTTAGACAAAAAGCAAATATGTTTTACACAATAAGATTAGTTACCAACAAAACTGTCTTGACTTGAAATTCCCCTATTATGTTTTTTTCGAATATTACCTTTCATGTAGTGTGTAATATACACTGTTGGGGAAAGTTACTTTTAAAAGTAATGCGTTACAATATTGCATTACTCAGTTACTGTTTATGGAAAGTAATAAACTTTATTAGTATAAAGTAAAGTTTTTTCGCACCTGGTCTGGGCTTGCTTGTTTGTTTGTTTTTTAATAGCAAATGTAAAGGCCGTTTCACACCAAATGTGAAATGAATAAGCCTCGAGCTAAAGGAAATGTAATTTCACGCCTGTACTGTAGAGGGGACAGCTCAAACTAAACTTTTGGCCAATCTGGAAATATTATGAGAACATTAAAGTGTCTTCTAAAAACTTTTAGGAGACTCCAAAACAAAATTAGGAACATTTAAATTGCATAATAGAGGCACTTTAAGTTTATTTTTGCGTACCAAAACAAAACAAAAAATTTTAACAAAACAGAATTTACACAAAACAAAATATTTACAGAAAAAAGCAATGTTTAACACAATAAGATTTGTTTTCGAACAAATCTTAGAGTTGTTTTCAGACAAACAAATTCTTCAAACAATCTTTCAAACAAAACAAAAACCAAACCAACTATTTTAAATAAACAAAAAAAACTGTTTATGACTGTTTGAAGTGATTAAAGGTTCCCTGCTCAATCTCATTTCTTCAAACAGATGTGCTGTGGCTCCATATTCGTTCGATGGGCCAGTGGACAAACCGCCTGTATGAGTATTTTAGACAGCCGGAGAGTCAAACCATCAGCAGCAAGAGGCTCACCGCCAGCCTGAGGAACAGACGGCACCAGAACAGAGCACAGGTCTCGGATGAGTGTCAGAATCTAAACACATAGCAATACAAGTTCATTACTCTGCTGTTTTATAGATGCAATTCTTTAAAGGTGGGGTCATTTTGTAATCACATCATTGACATAAGAAAGAACTATCAATAACACTTTACAATCCCATTAATTAACGTTAGTTAACTAACATCAACTACAATAAGCGATAGATTTGTTACAGTTTTTATTTTATTTTTTAATGTTAGTTAATACAAATACAATGGTTCAATGTTGATGTACAACTTTTGATTTTAATAATGTATTGAAATGTAAGTAATGCAAGTTGAAATTAATACTAACTAAAAAAAATAATACATGCTTTTAAAGTATTTTACATTGTTAGTTCATGTTAACTAATGTAGTTAAATATCGTTTGAAAATTGAACCTTATTGTAAAGTTTTACCGAACTATCAACTCCAAACAAGTTTAACACAATAGACAATTACACTTCTTCTCCATGTAGGATGACATTTTCAAGTCTGCAAGCTACAACGGAACTGTGGCGTCTAATAAGGATGATGCTGTTGAACTGACCCTGTACCGGTCAAGCGTAACCCGCACAAGCTCCCAGAAGCCCGTCAGTGACCCAGAAGCACAGGTAGACCCGGGAGAAGCCCCTCTGGTCCCCAGAGAAGTGAGTTTCTGTCTGAACCAAGCACAATATATATTCTATTGTATGTGAGATACACAACAGGAAGACTTATTTTCTGTTGTCTTCCAGCTGACAGCAAAATTAAGTGAAAATCACAGATACTGCAACATTAAGGTAAGTAATTTGGGTGCACTTTATTTTAAGGCATCTGTGTTACAGTGTAATTATAAATTTAAGTACTGAGTAATAATAATTAACTATACGTACATTCTATATGGTTAGGATTAGGGTGTGGTTTAGAGTTTGTAGTACATGTAATGTGTAACAAGGTCACTGTAAAATAAAGTGTTACCATAATTTGTTACAGTTTTAATGAACTAGATCTTTAATCACGCACCACTTCTACAGAAAATGTGATTTAATTTATTTAAAGTGATTGTCTTCTAAGAAAACTGTACACATTTGGTTATCCCTTTTTTGTGTGTGTTTTAGTGCTATGTGGATGGACCTTTTGGCACCCCGACCCGACAGATCTTTACATCTGAGCATGCGGTGCTTATCGGCGCTGGAATCGGCATCACTCCCTTCGCATCCATTTTGCAGAGCATCATGTGCCGGTAAGACACATGCAACATCTCCATTCACAAAATTACAGTTTTAAAGTTTTCTTTGCATAAAAATACCACATGCAAACCCTTTAGAAACTTTAAAAATTTTATGTAAAAAAATATTTTTTGTCTTTTTTTTTTTAGTTATCGCATGAGAAAGCAGAACTGCCCTAGTTGCAACTACTCCTGGTGTGAAACCATCAAAGACAACGAAATGAAGCTGAGAAAGGTAAAGGGGGCAATCAGACAAATGAAAACTGGAATAGATTTAGGCGAAAAACAACATTAGTGGCAAAAAACATTTAAACCCTTTTTTCTTAAATTGGCCAGGTTATGTCGCCTTCTAGCAAAACCATGGTTTGCTACATTCTGATTCTAAAGAGCATTTGATTGTGCAAAGAAATGGTAAAAAGCCCCTACAAACAATATGAATCATTGACATTTTTTGTTTTAGACTCACATTTTCCTGAAAGAGAGTACAATGTTTAAATGCATATTTTTTAAAAGATACATTTAGAAAGTTTGGGGAGGAAAAGAGAAATTTACAGAAAAAAGCAAATATTTTTAACACAATAAGATTTGTTTTCAACTAATCTGAGACTTGTTTTCAGACAATCTGTCTTAAGTTTATTTGTCTTACCAAAACAACAAAACAGCTGATTTACACAAATCAAAACATTTGCACAAAAAAAGCTTTGTAAGATTTGTTTTCAACAAATCTGAGTCCTGTTTTCAGACAATCTTCAAACGGTCTTTCAAACAAAACAAAACAAAACATTTTAAAACATAATTAAAGCTGTTTGTGACTGTTTGAAGTGATTAAAGGTTAACTTTTTTAAAAACATTTAGCAATCCACTAGCATATAGATAGATTCAAAGCTAATATACATAAATAATTTTGATTTGATGAGGTTTTAAATATCTTATTTCCTGCAGGTGGACTTCATTTGGATCAACCGAGATCAGAAATCCTTTGAATGGTTTGTGAGTCTCTTGACCAAACTGGAGATGGACCAGGCAGATGAAGAGCCAGAGGGTAAGAGAGAGAGAGAGAGAGAGAGAGAGGAGAGAGAGAGAGAGAGAGAGAGAGAGAGAGAGAGAGAGAGAGAGAGAGAGAGAGAGAGAGAGAGAGAGAGAGAGAGAGAGAGAGAGAGAGAGAGAGAGAGAGAGAGAGAGAGAGAGAGAGAGAGAGAGAGAGAGAGAGAGAGAGAGAGAGATGAGCTTGGCACAGAAATGGCCAATCATGCTAGTTTTTTATGCTTTCAGGCCGTTTTTTGGAGATGCACATGTACATGACATCAGCCCTCAGTAAGAATGATATGAAGGCCATAGGTCTGCAGATGGCTCTGGATCTGCTGGCCAAGAAAGAAAAGAGAGATTCCATCACGGGGCTCCGCACACGTACCCAGCCAGGCAGGCCAGATTGGGCCAAGGTATGAAAAACCCAGTATTCTATTCTGTTCTGTTTGTTCTGTTCTATTCTTCTATCTTTTTTTCTCTATGTTTGTGCATTTTCAGGTTTTCCAGAAACTGTCTGAGGAAAAGAAAGGAAAGGTTCATGTGTTTTACTGCGGTGCTCATGCTCTGGCCAAAGTCATCAAGGCCCAGTGTGAGCATTTTGGCTTCAAGTTCTACAAAGAAAATTTTTGAGCAATTTACAATAATTTCAGTTGTTTGAAATTTTACTTTGGCTATTTTTCATAACAATAATAATCGTCTGATAATCTGCTTTTGCTCATGTGTCTGATGTTGTACATTTTGTAAAGCTCATGTTGTTGTGTAAGTAACCTTTTAACTCTTTTAATCAACTTATGTATGTTTTTATTCATTGAATGCCCATCATGGTTATTATGCATCATGTAAATTTTACGTTGTTTTGTTTTAGCCCCAGTATGAAAATAGACACTACAGTTGATGTCATGTAAAATTGTCTTAAAAGTAGTATGAAGTAATTTACTGTAGAATATGCAATAGGAAATATTAGTTACCCACATGTAAATACAAATAATGAAAAACAGTTACTTGTAAAAGAAAGGTGTTCAATATTCAAGATTTTGATGATTTATATGAGTGTGTGTGTGTAACGTAGGCTATGTGTCAGTGTTTTTAACTATATTCAAAGCATGTACGATCAGCTTTTGATGCCTATTGTATATGGACATTAATAGGCTATTGCTTCTCGGTGTTAAAACGTTCGAAATCGTATTGTAACCGATACAAACGTGTTTCTCATTCCTGTAGCAATTTGTTCCCCGTTCTTTTCTTTACAGATTGTGGGAATTCTCGGATTTCCTAAATAAAAGTCATGCATTCACTTGGTTTATAGAGACATCTTGCGATTATGTGCAGCAACGCAACACAAGCAGAACTTAATGGACTTTTTATCATTCAAAATTCCAAAAAGATTCTGCACAGAATATTAAACCTATAAACGTTTACTTATTCCTTTTAACCTAAATATTATTCTAAAATATGTAATATATAATAATCATAATCATTATCAAATAAATACATACTCGTAAAAGGATAACAAATAATTGAAGAAAATAAATATATCATAATATTCACCTTATGTCACACCTATCTGACATTAGATTGGTGATTGGCTGCCACGGAGGTCACTCGCCTCTCATTGGCCAGTGCTGCATTCAGTACAGTGAGTGGAAGCATCTACTATGCAGATTTGAGGCGAGAGGAATCTTTCAGCATTTATTTTTCTTTGTCTGACTGTTATGCGTTTATAGACCCTCGCGCAGACGTCGTGCTGTTTTCAGGTGATCGTAAGTATGGTTTCATTCCGTTTTACAGCTCTGCATGTTGTTCAGCGCCTTCATTCGCATGCAAAATCACATGAGCCCTCGCAGTTTCAATTTAGAGTGATGCGATTAGATTTTATAATCATTCGCCTGTCCGTGTATGTGCTGAAGGATTAGTGCTCAGTAACGGGAATGATTTCTCATTCATAATTTGACCATGTAAGTTGAATCCAGATAGCCTATGTAACTGTACATTAACGTTTAATATTGCATTTAAATGTCCTGGTAATATGACTGACAGGCTTCACCATAAAATTCATTATACCAGTGATTTGTAATATTTGACATTGTCATTTGTTTTGTGTGGTTATACCTAGAATATGACAAAATGGTGGACCCATATTCACCATCTTTACCTTTGTCTGCAGATGCTGCACCTGAATCATAAAGGTTTCCTGATATGTTCTGGTGTCAGTTCCACTAACACCGCATGGATGTGATGTGACAATGCGCTGTCTGGTGTCTCGAATTAATCACAAGACTCTGATAGTCATCTGTGCTGTATTTGCCCTCATCACTATACTGCTGTGGAACAAGTGCTCCAGCGACAAAGAACTGACCACACAGATCAGACCTCAGCTGGAGTTTGCGCCCACCCCAGAAAAGGAGGAGGAGGAAGAGGAGGACAACGGGCAGGCCCCCGAAGCCCCACCTGGATCCAGAGAAGTCACTTATGAGCAGATCGACTGCCTCATCAATGAAGATGTGATCATAAAAGGCCGTAGGGAAGGGGGCGAGGTGTATCTGCCCTTCAGCTGGGTGGAACGGTACTTTGACGTCTATGGACGTCTAGTGCAGTATGATGGGACAGAACGGTTTGAGTTCTCCCACAGTTACTCCCGGGTGTATGCCCAGAGGGAGCCATACCACCCAGATGGTGTCTTCATGTCTTTTGAAGGCTACAACGTGGAGGTGCGGGATCGGGTGAAATGCATCAGCGGTGTGGAAGGTAGTTTCCTTAAATCAGAGGTAGCCAACCCTGCTTGCGGAGAGCTATCGTCCTCAGCTCCAGTTCAGCTCCAACTAGGGGTGTCTAGACCCTTTTTTACTGGGACACAAGCCCCACCAAAATACTGCAGTGCCCCAGTATAATATAAAATGATTTTAAAATATAGGACAATGCCAGATTCGCTGATGAGTATCTTTTCTGAAATTGTTTGAGGTTCAATTTGATTTATTGGGACAGTTGCACTAAATCGTTTACACTGGTTTCTCACATCGAAGTATCAGGATAGTAACAGGATACTTTATAAAAGTAACAGGATACTTTATAAAACAGAAAACAAAAAGAATTGCGGATGAGGTGAATATTTACAATACCTACGATCCATTTTAGGAAACAAAACTGGGAAATGCTTTATAGTTTGTCAGCGATAAAGCAGATCTTTATTGCACATGCACCTTGTGAACGACTCTATTGGGGATAAAGACAATTTAATAACTATATCCATAACAGTATATAAAATTTTAAAAAATCACAATTTGGGAACACATTTGATAGAGTGCTTGTGCCCCAGTAAAGGCTAGAAACCCTTCTGGTTCCAATTCCAATCTAACACACCTGAAAGCTTATCAAGTCATTTAAGGTTACTTAAAAATTACTGACAGGTGTGTTGAAGCAGGGTTGGAGCTGAAGTCTGCTAGAAGTTAGCTTGGATTGGCTACCCCTTGCATAAATGGTTTCATACTGAGTTATCCTATTTCTGGAATCAACCGTTTGTGTTTTTATGTTCACAGGTGTACCAATGTCTACCCAGTGGGGTCCTCAGGGGTACTTCTACCCCATCCAAATATCCCAGTATGGGCTGAGCCACTACAGCAAGAACCTCACAGAGAAGCCACCTGACGTAAAGATCTATGGCATGTTAGAGGAAAAAGAGGGCTCAAGTCCATGGGTCGTCCCTAAGGGTTGCACGCTCTCCAAGCTCCAGGATCAAGGTCGCTCTGGGCTTGCACACCATTTTGTCACAGCGGGTATGAACTCCTTGTGAATTTTTGTACGTTTGAACAAGTTGTAGGTGTTGTATGGACTGTTTTGCTGTTAATTATCATAGATGGATGATTACTTTGTGGTATTTCCATAGAGAACTCCGATGGTGTGTCTTTGGTCTTGGACAACGCAAAAGATTTCGTCCTGACCTTTGATGTGAAGTTTATCTCCAACGGTAGTGTCTCTGTTGTTCTGGAGACCACAGAAAAGGGACCTCCTTACATTATCCATTACATAACTAGCCCACGCCTTCTTTCCTTTAAAGCCCGAGAGGTCACATACGGCATCGGCCCCAGAGCCACCTGGAGCTCCGTCAGTCGTGACTTAGTAACGGATTTGCGTAAAGGCGTTGGTTTGTCCAACACTAAAGTGGTGAAAGCGACCAAAATCATGCCTCGCCGTGTGGTCCAGCTGGTTCTTAGAGGGTCTGGATTCATCAGCAATATCACTGTGTCTTCCACCGCACACATGGCTGCCTTCTTTGCTGCCAGTGATTGGCTTCTTTATAACCAGGATGAGCACGGAGGGTGGCCGATCAAGGTGACCCGTAAGCTCGGAGAGGGCTTCAAGAGCTTAGAGCCCGGATGGTACTCCGCCATGGCCCAAGGCCAAGCCATGTCGACGTTAGTGAGGGCGTACCTGGCTACGCATAACCCTGCATACCTCGGCGCCGCAATCCGAGCGACATCCCCCTTCAAGAGGACTTCAGAACAACGTGGCGTCAAGGCTACATTCATGAACAAGTACGACTGGTATGAGGAATACCCCACAACACCCAGTTCGTTTGTTCTTAACGGCTTTATCTACTCTCTGATTGGGCTGTACGATGTGGCGGAGACGGCAGGCAACAAGCTTGGTCGAGAAGCGGGCATACTCTTCAGTCAAGGACTGGAGTCACTCAAGTCCATGTTGCCATTGTTTGACACAGGCTCTGGAACGGTTTATGACCTGAGACACTTTTCCCTTGGTGTTGCCCCTAATTTAGCACGCTGGGACTACCACACTACTCACATCAACCAGTTACAACTGCTCACATCAATCGACAGCGCCCCCATTTTCAGGGAATATGTGAAACGCTGGAAGACTTACCTGAAAGGAGGCCGGGCCAAGCACAACTAGACATGCTCAGAGGGCAGTTTTATATAAAGATTTGAACTATTGTTTGAGAATGTACTAGTAAACTGAGAACAAGCGTTTTTACTTTTCACAGAAAAGGGTGCATATTGTATCTGACTTGATTGCTTTAAAGTGTCATGCTGAAGAGCTTGAGTTGTTGTATGGACTTAGAATGTGCAGTCACCAAAATATTTATTTCCAAAATATCATAGTGTATTTGAATGTAAGAAGCAATGCACAGTTATTTACACACCTTTGAAGGAAGCACAGAAGATTTGCTCTAAAAATTACTTTATCTTAATGCATACAATTGGTAAATGTGAGTAGTCACACTAAGGATTGTGTATTAATGCATTTATGAATAGGTTATGCTGTAAAAAAAGTCATTATTTTTGCAAAATAGTAAAATGAGTGCTTTGCATTAGAAATGTTTTAGAATTATTTGATCTTTGTATTTTAAAGCACAATCCTACCATAGGTCATCAAGATTTGATACAGTCGCACAGTGCACACTTTGAATTGTTTTTTAGTATGTAATTATTTAAAGCTTAAATAAATGTGCTATTTTAAAACTAAATGTTTCTGTGAGAAATCATTGCTACCAAAAAAAGAGGCACATGTCATATAGTAACACCGCGGTATTCTTTGAAGTACCTTGGAGCCTGTAAAACCTCAATATGGTAATCATTACTAACTGTAACAAACTGCCATGGTATTATGATCTGACACATTCATTGTACATAGTAATAATGCCACGGTAGTATTTTGTTAGGACTTTCACTTTGTTCCTTTATGTAACGTCACTTAATTTTTTTAGAACCTCATAATACACTTCTTTTTAATATATGAATACATGTAAATAAATATATATTAAACAAATTAAAACCAATGACCATAATAAGTTATAATCATGGTTATAATAGCACAATCCGAATTCACCTGTCATGGAGGTGCAATCCTCTCTGCAATCGATTAACCGACCTAAAGTAGCTCAATGCAGTCTTCTCTCGATTAGTATGCCTGCCTACGCCGAACTACCCACAAACCAGTTAGCTAGCATCATTTCATCTATAGCTACCCCAATACATCCTCTCAATGTCACGATATTCCGGACGGTTTGATTGAGATACTCCTAAATGACATGAATGTAATCTGCTCACCGCTTCGGATCGGTCGGTTGTCATTCCAGGTCAGTTAATAACGATCCAGCTCGGCTAACAGGCTAACAGCGCCTTCGATGACATTTCACTGACAAACACAACAGAACAGGTATGTAAAATATCGATTCACGGTTTAATCTATATTTCAAAACATCTAGAGTGTGTTTGTGGTTATGTGTGTATATGTGGTACTTTTATAACTAAAATATGTTTAAATAAATTAATGTTTATAGCGAATAAACGGTGGCTAACACTGTAAGTTAGCTTCTGTTCAGTTTCCATATTTGGGCGGGCACGGCAGTGAGTTATTGTTAGTCACACGACAAGAAAACACATTTAATTCCTTTATTGATGCTGTTTATGGGCATATTTTGTTGTCTCTGGTTTGCTATTGATCAAATGTGAATGAAAATTTCACAGGCATGGTGTGGATTTAAATGGCTTGTTTGTTTACATGGTTCAGCACATCTGATAGGACTTTAATTGTCCCCACAACGTACATGTATCATATCAAAGGTAAAGTTTTGGTGTAATATCATGGCTAAAAACCCATAAGGTTTTCCTTTTGCCGATATGTCATGTAAAAGATGGTAGAGTGATGCTTGATGGGTTTGATTGTTGGGCCCTTTGGAGCCATAACAGATCTGCTAAACAGCTGTAGTCAGGAGGTATTGTTTTTGCATATACTTTGAAATAAAGGTTTTTTTTTTTTTTTGGTTTTTTTTTGCATGATCAGTCAGTTCTGTACAGATATCTGTCTGGAGATAAGCTGTCATTTATGTTCCATGTCTCTGTGTGTTGAAATCTGGTTAGAAATACAGGGAATGAACACTGAACTTGCTCTTGGTCACTGTTATTTCATCAGTGAATGGTCTGTCAAAGCCAGACCCATAGATTGCTGTGTGTTGATTTAAGCTTTGTGTCCGTCCACCAGTCTGCATGGCCGGCGTGCTGCTGAGTTAGTGTCCGGCCCGTGTGCGAGGAAGGCCGCCCGGGCCGTGGAGCACTAGAGAGGAAAAATGGCATTGCAGAACAGGAACTCTGTGCTGATCCTGTCGGGTCGAGAGCGAGGAGCTCGCATGCTGGGCACCCAGCGGCTCCTGCAGCAGCTGGTGGAAGACCGAACGCGCTGGATGAAATGGCAGAGCCAGGTAGGATATCAACCTTAATGTCTCTAATGGTTCCTTCCGACCTACACTCACCAGATGTTTCTATATAGACCAGTGCAAGATTTTAGAATCAGAATGATGACTCAATTTTTGCAGCAGAGAATATTGAAAAAAGACCCCCCTCCCCAATACAGGTTTTCCTCTGGTAATTCAACTGAAATGGTCAAATTTGCTTCTATCATACGAATGTTTTTGTATTCAATGAGAGTTATTAATTAAATGAAATTGCAAACCAAGCATTTTAGATCCTTAGGTTCCAGTGTTATATTGTGTATAGTTGCTGTTTAAAAAGGATTAATTTACAAAACATTTGGAAAATCATGGCTTCCATATCTGATAACAATTTTGTAATCATAGTAATATGCATGTTCCTGTTTTACTGTAGAAATAATGCCTATCTTGGTCATTTTATGTGTTTTTCTTGTATTACGAAAACAATAAAAATAGCATCCACTGACAGTTATATTAGTCACAGTACATTGAAAAAATTGTCAGAACAAGAGTTTGCTATGTCAAGTTTTTGATTTTGCCTGCATTTTTAGCAAATTGAGCATTTTAATTGTTAGATTGTATTAATATTGTTTATATTAATATTAAATTAATTACAAACTTAATATTACTTCATTGTTATTATTCTTGTATAATAATTTATTATAAATTATATTATTTTATAATTTTAATAGTCTTTGTTTGGCCCTGAAAGTTAACTGAGGGTAATGTGTGTAATATTATCTCAATTATTTCTACAGAAAGTAGAGTTGCCGGATAATCCACGATCAACCTTCCTGCTGGCCTTCAGTCCAGATAGGTAACAACATTTTCAACAAAAAAACACTAGATGTTAAATTACTTGTGATTTGCCTCATTTTCTGATGTTGGTGTTTACATATGTTTATAGGAATCTTGTGGCCTCAACCCACGTCAACCACAACATCTACATCACAGATGTGAAAACAGGAAAGTGCCTGCACTCTTTAGTGGGCCATCGACGCACACCTTGGTGTGTGACCTTTCACCCCACCATCCCTGGCCTGGTTGCCTCTGGGTGCCTTGATGGAGAAGTCCGCATTTGGGACCTGCATGTGAGCATCAGTCTTTGTTTAATGGTTTAGCTATTCCTAAAATGTGTGGACCTTCCTCTTAAGCAAACATTCTTATCTTGCGTGTTAATTTGTGTTTGATTTTCATACCGTTCAGTAGCAGCTCAAAGCAGTTATTCTGGTCTGATCCATTAGCAAGTCATCTACACGTATACCTGGCTTAGAAATTGCTGTTTAAATAACGTTGTGGATGTTTTTCCCCATTCCCAGGGTGGTAGTGAGAGCTGGTTCACAGAGAGTAATGTTGCCATCGCTTCTCTAGCGTTCCACCCCACAGCTCAGCTCCTCCTCATCGCCACTAACAACGAACTTCACTTTTGGGACTGGAGCCGACCAGAACCTTTTGCTGTGGTCAAGACCGCCAGCGAGACAGAACGTGTCCGGTGGGGAAGCAATCCTGTTTATGTCATAATGGTTAACATGAAAAAGAATCGACCATATTTCCTTTTTTAAAACATGTTCCTGTATTATTGTGCATGTGCATGATTCATCAAAGCATGTTACAGAAAATAATGTTTATTTTCATAATCATTAATTTGTAGTAACAAGTCCTGACCTGCATTTTTTTCTCCTTTACTATTCTGTTTCAGTTTAAAATTTCACATTGCACAAGTGAAATGGGTTGTTAATGCCAATTGATGTTGACTTTATGAATGAATGTTTTTTTCAAAATTGTTCATCCTCAATTTTCTTTTCTTTTTTTGGCCAGGTTGGTGAGATTTGATCCTCTAGGTCATAATCTCTTGACAGCAATTGTGAACCCATCCAACCAGCAGGTTAGAAACGACCCTTTTTCCTGTCGAAATAGCTGTAATGTCCTATGTGCATGTCCCTTTACAGAAAGTGATAAATGTAATTTCATAAGTGTTTTACTATATTTGTGTAGAATGAAGATGACTCCGAAGGTCCCATGGACAGTATGGAGATGGCTTTGTTCCGCCAACGGTCTCTTTTACGCTCCCCACCTGTACGCCGCACGCCCATCCTGCACAATTTCCTGCACATCTTGTCCTCTCGCTCTTCTGGGGCACAGGCCGGCGATCAGTCCCGTCCCGCCCCGGAGCCCCGTGAGCCTCCCAGCACACCTCGGTTCCAGTACCCGGTGCGGACGGAACCGAGTGACCCCTCGGCCTCACAGGGCTGCACTCAGCATTTGGGCTTGGGCTGCCTTTGCAATCGCTGCGCCGCCACGCGGAACTTATTCACACAGAATCCGACAGGCCTCCAGCCTTTGGATTCGCCTCAACCGCAGACTCAGTCGGGCCCCTCCGCCTTCTCGCCCGCCCCCAGCCAGACCCGCACCTCCACGGATCGACCTTCTGCTTTTAGCAGTGTGTTCAGCGGGACTGCGGGGAACTCTACACATCGGGGTCTCTTGCCTCTTAGGACTATTGATCCCTTGGGGTCACAGGTGCCCGGGCCTCTCGAGGCCCCCGGGCGTCTCCCTGGGGCTGATTGGTCTGGTAGTCTGCTGAGCACGGGACATGAACATGGGTTCGGTGCGATTGGGGTAGAAAGCAGCGGCGGAAGGGGTGTGGTGCCCCCTCCTAGGACGAGCTCCTCTTCAATGGATCTCCTCTCCCTGCGCAGGTTCCCCGATGGTTCCTCTTCATCACCCATATACACGTCTGCTACAGAAGGGCGGGGCCTAGTGCTGCCCGGCATGGATCCCAACCGGGGACGAGCCAACGATGGCACAAGTAGTGGCCATCACCCTTTCTACGACAACACCCAACGCAACAATCCCGCCTCCATACGCAACGTCCTGCAGTGCAACCTGAGCCGTTACTTCATGGAATATGAGCGCATGCAGGAGTTAGAGCGACCCAGTGGCAGCCGAGAGGTGGCAGGTGGACCAGGACCCATGCAGGAGCTGCTCAACAGTAGCATGGACACAGATCGACCCGGGCCTTCGCATAACGGCTCATCCCACACTGGAAATGGAGACACGGTTGCAGGGCCCTCGCAAAACCACCCCAATCGCTGCCGTTCGTGCCACAATCTCCTCACCTTCAACCACGACACCCAGAGATGGGAACGTTCTGGTCAGACCTCTTCTTCTTCTCAAGACGGACCATCCTGGCCGCTTTCAGTTCCTCCGTTTGAGGACCCGGGTCAGGGTGCACGAGTGGAATCCCGAGCCCCTGAGATGAGGCCTATGGAGTTGAGCGAGGCCTCCTCTGGGCTACAGGAGCAGCAGCCCATGGGTCTGGTGTACAATCAGGAGACAGGGCAGTGGGAAAGCGTGTACCGGCAACCAACGGCCAGCGCTTCTTCTGAGGCAGCGCAAGACGCCTTAAACCCAGAGGTGCCTGTTGATAATCCAGACGAGGACTCACTTAGGAGGTGAGGAAGAAAAAGATGTACACATTCAAATTTGGTTATTAAGGTGCGGTCCAGTTAGCGAAATTTTGCAATCTTTCTGATGGTCAACATGGGGAACTTGCATGACCAACTTGATCCAATTGGGAAATCAGCATTGGGAAATCTTCTGCCCTTACTTAAAATTCCAGGTTGTGTGTATTCCTATTGAAACGATTGGATTTCGCCTGTAAAACAACGGTAAATGTGACCTCACCTTAACAGTGTCTTTCCTGTTACTTATATATTTCTCTTCTCATCTTTTGCATTAGGAGGTTGTTGGAATCGTCGCTGTTTCCATTCTCTCGTTATGATATGTCTGGCTCCAGAGATCATCCTATTTACCCAGATCCTGCCAGGTACCCGTTTGGAAACAGTTACACTCCTGTACAGCCTGTATGTACAAACTCAAGGCTGATTATTGGGCTTCGATTTCATTCTTTGACCCCCTCTTTCCCTCTTCCACATCTCCTCAGGCTGTCTCCAGCTGCTTACTATGCTCAAAGGATGATCCAATATCTGTCTCGGAGAGAAAGCATACGCCAGCGTTCACTGCAGAATCGCCTACGGACACTCTCAAACTCTCAAGCTGAAAGCCAGTCCAACAACCCATCCTCCACGCCACCGGAAGCCAGTGATGGAGACTACGAGGACATCGAGTGAGTCTGATAATACTCATTGCATTTGCACTCACGATTAAACGCATATATATTACTTTACATTTACTGTTATGTGAATCCATTTTACTGTTGTATTAAAGAGGAAAGTGTTTAATATTTCTTTTCTCCTGTTGTCACAGGGAGCCTGGAGACAGAACAAGACATAGAATGCCCCGCAATGCTCGAATGTCGGCCCCCTCGCTCGGGCGCTTTGTTCCAAGGTCAGTGTCATATGTGACGTTTGACATACACTGCCGTTTAAATGTTTGGGGTCGGAAAGTTTTTTAAAAGTCTCTTATACTCACTAATGCTGCATTTATCTGATCAAAAAATACAGTAAAAACAGTAATACCAGTGAAATATCATTGCAATTTAAAATAACTTTTAAAGTGTAATTTGATGGCAAAGCAGAATTTTCAACATAATTACTCTAGTCTTCAGTGTCACATGATCCTTCAGAAATCCTTCTAATATGATGATTTGCTGCTCAAGAAGAAACCGTTCAACCGTGCTTAAATAGGAATCTTTTGTAACATTTTAAATGTCTTTTCATATCACTTTTGATCAATTGAGGGCATCCTTGCTGAGTAAAAATATACATTTCTTTGAAAAAATGTAATGTATTGTACCAAGTTGATACATTTGTTAATATATATATAAATAATGTAAACATTTCTTTATATGTATTTTTGTTTGAAGGAGGTTCCTGTTACCGGAGTACTTGCCTTATGCTGGACTCTTCCATGAAAGGGGTCAGTCAGGCCTGGCCACTCACTCCTCTATCAACAGAGTATTAGCAGGTACAGCAGGAAGTTTCATTTTCTTTCACATCTTTCTTATTCTCTTTCATTTATGAAGCATTCTGAAAAATGTTTAGCCCATAAGGTCAGACACTCTCTATACGAATAGTGATTTTGAACAAACTAAAGAGAATTAAATAGATCTACCCGTAATGCTCTGTTGCAGGAGCATCTATAGGTGACGGCCAGTCAGCTGTGGCCAGTAACATTGCCAACACCACTTATAGGCTGCAGTGGTGGGATTTCACCAAGTTTGACCTTCCGGAGATCAGCAATGGTGCGTTCTTCCAAGTTCTACTGGTTTTGAGCTAATACATCAGTTTTTGCTTGACATTATCTGAATAGGTAGCTTGAAAGTTTTACTTATAACTTCTTCAGAAACTACAATATGTTTGTTTATCTTATTTCATCATATTTGTCTCTTTTTTTCATCTTAGCCACTGTGAATGTGTTGGTTCCTCACTGTAAGATCTACAACGATGCCAGCTGTGATATTTCAGCCGACGGGCAGCTGCTGGCCGTGTTCATTCCCAGCAGCCAGCGGGGTTTTGCAGATGAGGGAATCCTGGCCGTCTACTCCCTTGCTCCACATAATCTTGGAGAAATGCTGTACACCAAGAGATTCGGTCGGTGTTAAGAAACGGTTCACCAAACAATTCAAATTAACCAATAACTTTTGGGTTTGGCAGTAACACTGTGACAATTCTGGCTTAGTTTTAAAATGGTGACTTTTTTTATAGCATAAATTCCTCTGAGTTTTGTTTTTAAACTTGCATTTCAGGTCCAAATGCAATCTCAGTGAGTCTTTCACCCATGGGCTGCTACGTGATGGTAGGACTGGCCTCCAGACGGATCCTGCTCCATCCCACCACTGACCACATGGTGGCGCAAGTGTTCCGTCTCCAGCAGCCACACGGAGGAGAGACCTCCATTAGAGTAAGAGCCTGAAAATGCCACTTATTTTTCAATAAATGCAAAACTGGAAAGGAAATGATAAAAGAAACTCTATTATTAGGTCTAAACTGGTATTTATGGTGAGTTTTTATTCATAGACCCAACAAAGTCATAAAGATTGATTCAGTACTGTGACTAACACTGTTTTTCTGCTTTCCGTGTTTTTTTTTTTTATGGTCCGTTTTCTCTTGGCATCCTGCAGATGATGTTTAATGTGGTGTACCCCATGGCTCCGGACCAAAGGAGACACGTCAGTATTAACTCAGCCCGGTGGCTTCCGGAGCCAGGCATGGGATTGGCCTACGGAACCAATAAGGGCGATCTGGTCATCTGCAGGCCAGTGTAAGTAAACACCCAGCTAAAACAACCATCACCCAGTAGACCATCTGCTCCACATGCATATCTTTAGTCCTTAGCAAATTTGAATGTCCTTATCAAATCGTAAAACACAGTAATATACACTTTATTCATTTACCGAACGTTTTGATCCATTATAGTATACCTATTACAGAGACAAAGTGTTATGCCTATGGCAACAATAACTCCAAAACCTATTGAGATGCCTTGCTGGTTACTGTCTACAAGTTTTACAAGAGTTAGCATGTTGTTAAGCTAATAGTGTGAAATTCTAATAAGTATAAAAATACATTGCACACATATTTGTATGTTGTGTAAATATATATCTAATGCATTATGGTATTGTCTCCTGCATGGAGGATATATTGCTCCTTTCGATTTTGGCCAAAAAACGACTATAAAACCTTAACATTAGGGCTGTCAAGCGATACATGATGTGCCGATGAATTAATCGAATTAATTTCACGTCAATTTTGGCTGAGAAACTACCCCCAAAAGATAAGGTTATTATTGTGTTTAATGAGAAAAGCATCAAGTAGACATGTCAAAAAGTTTGATTCAACAGAATTTTTTACGCTAACTTTTTGGCTACAATAGCCATAGCAGCTCATAGATGGCGTGAATGCATTTACACTTAAATTACAATTGCATCAATATTGACATGAGATTAATGGGTTTTAAATGGGTCTTGTTATTTTATTCAAATGGTAATGTGATTTATTTTAATTTTTTTATGAAATTATACTCTAAATAATAAACTAAAACTGCCTGTAGGTGGCAGTAAACATCTTAATGAGTGAGTCATTGAATCATTGAGTCATTCATTCATTCATTCATTCATATTCGATTAGCTCAAACGGCTGATTCATAAAGGAATTAAATGGCTCTCTCTCTTTATGAAATGAGCCATTGAATCATTGGTTTACCCGATTCATTGAAAATGCAGAGAAACACAACAGTTCTGCTGTAGCTTTATAGGTAATATTTTCATTGGCAAAATTGAGCAAAAACAATATTTTGTCTACAATATAACAAAAATAAATTTAGCTGTTGTAGAAAATTAATATCACATTTGCACTTATGTTATTCTGGACAGAAACTGCACTCGTGTGATATTGCAGTCACTGCTCATGTGATATTGCTTAACTATATCATATAAATATGAGAACTCATACAGGGGCATTTTCTAATGAAATGTAAGATGACCTTTGTACGTCTGGGGCTGGGTGTGTGTGCGTTAAATGCGTAAATTATTTTAACACACAATTTTCTCCATAACTGATTAATTAAATTAACATGTTAAGTCAACAGCCCTGCTTAAATACTTCCTCTGTAGGCAAATGCTAGGTTTTGCAAAAGAGCAAATGATAGTGATAGTTTGTGAATTGCTTCTACTTAACTTTTTGGCTTCCAGCCCACGTCTTTAACCAGTACGCCACACCATCCATCAAAGAAAAACAAAACAAGTGCCACTGTGAAGCACAGGAGCCATGGAAATGGCAGATAAAACCAAACCCAGTTTAACAGCGCAATAAAAGCTGCGTTTTTACAACCAGTAATTTCCATAAACGTGTTCCAGAGCCCATGTCAATATTGATTAAAAATGCCAAATACCCAGAGAGTTGATTCATTATAAATCATCTTCATCTTTAACAATTACATAGTCAAGGTCCTGATCCCAGATCAGTGTCAGTTTTCAGATGTGGACTATATGAGGACTTTTAATAAATCAGTGTTACCTGAAGCCGCCTTTCATTAGATTACCTTCTTCATTAGTGGCAGGAAACTCGGGTGTTCAAATGGAAAAAAGCTATTATTGTTTTTTAACAAGGTTACAGGCCACATTACCCCTGTGCCCCATGACTTTTGCAGCTCATCGCTTTCAAGGAATTCTCCCCCAAACTGATGGGTTTATAATCAGATCACAGCCCACGCGGACAGATGGAGTATGTCACAATAATTCCATTGGTGCTTTGCCATTCGGTTGTTAAATTTTATAATTTGGTCAAATCTTGTGTGTATTACTGGTTTTAAAAGCATAATGCGAGATCTGCAGGAATACTTGTTTCTGATTGGCCGTTCTACAATCAACAACCAATACCCTACATAGTATCATGTATCTTGTATCACTATGCAGTTTCCTGCTCTTCACATGATAAAATATGATATTTAATGTTCATTTATTTATTTAAATATTTGGTGATTAGCTGTGTAATAAGTGGTATAATGTACAATCAGCCAGTCGTGATCACAAAATGAATCCCTTAGGGGTAGTCTCGTGTAACCAGACCTTCAGATTGATAGCAGAACGTCTGGAATCCAAAGCTGCTTATATTGGCCAAGGACCACCCAGAGGGCATCTGACTAACATGTAAAGCAACCAATCACAGATTGTTTTGCTCATCGTCGTGTTTAGGGCCGTTAGTCTTATGTAGCCAGACCTTCAGAATGATGGCAGAAGGTCTGGACTCCATCGCGACTTTTGTCCAAGAGGACGTCTGACCGACATGTAAAGCAACCAATCACAGTTCGTTTTGTTACACGTCGTGTTTAGGGCTGTGGAAATATAAAGTGGATCTCCCTTACGTTGACAGAACGGCGTGCATCTAATAAATTATTCATTCAAGAACATTGTGCAAATTTATTGCAAAAACTGAATTCTTTTGAAAATCCTGTGTTTAGTTGATCATAAGCGCTCACTGTCACAGTTGTAAACACGACGGCTTTCTTCTCTTTTGAGGAGATTTTACGTCACGATAGCTTTGTTTCCAGTCTTGACCGTTAAAAACGCGAGACACGTCTGCCAGACATCCTGTAGAATTCAACCAATCAAGTGACGACTTAGAAATTTAGAAAGAAATTTGTGCCTTATGCATCAGACGTTCAGCCAAGAGTCCGTGGGTGTGACGTCTGAGGCTGAGAATACCTTCGAGGTGATAGATAACCTGAAGTGAAGCATGCATTACCGTTACTTAGATGTGTAAACAAGATAATGAAGTCAAAAATATCTGTTTTGTTGTCAGTGATTTCCGCAGTGATGGAGACAGTCCGTCGGATCTGAACTCGGATTCGTTGTTTACTGTCAACAGCAGCAGCCGAACCCGTGGAGTGGAGCGCCCAGGGTCAGAAACTAACTGAATCTGAATTCATAAATCATAGCTTGTTATATCATAGTCCAGTGTTATTCATAAATCCTGAAAATGCTCATTTGTGTATATTTCTTACAGGACGAGCAGGTCCGGCTGGCGTTTTGACCGTGACATGGGCCTCATGAACGCTATTGGCCTGCAGCCGCGCCAGGCCGCGCCTTCTGTGACCTCACAGGGGACACAGACACCAGTGGTGCGACTGCAGAATGCCGAGACCCAGACGGAGAGAGAACATCCTCCAGCCAGTACCTTCCAGAACGCATACACATCCAGACACAGTAAGACATTTGCATAAATGTAATTTGCACTAAATCCATGTTTTTTTTGATCCACTAATTCAGAAACGAATATACAGTAAAAAATTATGGGAAAATGATATTACCTTTTATTTATATACATGCATAAAAACTAAACCGCTATATATTCAGTGGGATCTAAAAAAAATTTAATTTATTACAGATTTTTAAAACAATCTCAGAGATACGATTTTCAGTATTTTTTAGTATTTGTTTGTCATAACTTTTCTTTGTTTTACTTTTTTTTTTTTTTTATCCTAAAACTTTTATTTGTAATACTTTTATTCACAGTATTAAATGTGATTAAAATCTTCTATATATTTTTATTTTAAGTACATGAATCAGTTTCATTAAAGTTTCTCACATAAAATATTTTAACTTCTTAACATTTTATTAAACTTAATAGTCACATAATCAATGTATTAATATTATTTCTTAATTTTATATTTCCAGCCAATCATTTTGAATATTCATTATATATATATCGCCCAGCCGTAATCCCACTAATGACAGACCTGTCAATGACAGAAGTGTCTTGCTCAAGGCCATAGCGATTGTAACGGATATCTATAACGCTCCCGTTACATTTTTTTTTTGTAACCAAGTTCAGTAATATTGATTATGTCCACTCAGAGCTGCCAAATGTGTTACTCTTGCAGCGGTTCAGGTGGCCAGCACCAGCAATGAGAGACACACACACCCAGAGATGACACACACACTGTTACACACACCGATTCAGGCATCGGTTTCAGAGGGGTCGCTGAACCGGACAAACTTGCCCCCCACATATCACGGTAACTGCTTTGTCTCACTCTTTCTCATCCTGTCTCTTCCTCTGTCGTCTGACACAGGTAATGGAGTGAAATTGATTGAACTGACCTCTCTGAGATCTGTGTTGTGTCCTACTGAGGGCTTTACACTGTTATTACTGTTTCAAGTGCTTTATTACCTGCAGTTAGCTGGTCTAATTTAATTTGCACCCTCGTTTTCTCGGTTTAATGGGCCCCAGTGTGCACACATGGAGAGATAATAGATAACTCGCTAAGACCTAATTGTTGCTGGGCTGTTTTTTTTTTTTTTTTTACTTTGGTCAACTAAGACCAAGATATGTGTGTGTGTGTTATTGAGATAAAACATAATTAACATAAATAAATGACTCATCTTAATTCTGTTTGCTCCAGCTTTCTCCGCCAATCTTACATCTGCCCTCTAATTTCCCATGTTCTGAAATGAATCCAGTCTGGTTTTGTCGTTATCTGATACTAGCGTCTCACTGTTCTGTCTGGTTTATCTTAGCGGACTCAGCAGCCGAGCCGGGTCCGGGAGAAGACGCGCTGTCTCGCATCCGCCGCCTAATGGCTGAAGGAGGAATGACGGCCGTGGTCCAGCGGGAACGCAGCACTACTATGGCCTCGATGGGTGGCTTCGGAAACAACATCGTGGTCAGCCATCGGATTCACCGTGGCTCGCAGACCTCGGTCAGGACGACTCAGGTGGGAAACCCAACCGCGGAAACGCCTGCTGGACTAGCTATCCCATCTCTTTTTCGCACTGAACCCTTGGTAGACTCTCTAGAACTTCCTGGGCCATCAGGGTCCAGCGGCGCCCCGCTTCCGCCACAGTTTACAACTCGCTCTGAGGTCGTGAGGGTGTCTCCTATGGTTGAGCCAGACTTGTTTGCCGATCATCAAGCCGATGTCGTGCAACACCACCCATCCCCGAGCGGTTTGAATATGTCTAACCGTAGCAACAACAATAACAATGACCATAACGGCTACAGTGAAAGCCGGAGCCGAGATTATCCTGACGACCTATATGGCAGATAGTCTTGCGGCTGGTTGTCATTGAGACGAACATCTCAAAACTGGTCTGCATTTCGTGGTGGAGCCTTTGTTACAATGACAGGACATAATGTTTGGGGCGGAGCCAGTGAACTTCCCGCCTCAGTTCTGACTCCTCTCACTCTGGCCTTATTTGGGAATGAATGAGTGCCAAGTTTTTCATGCCGTCTCCTTAACTGGGAGGCGTCAACCTCACCCTTTCTGTCAAAACAATAGATTCTCGCTTTGGGGAAGCATCATTATTGCACTTGCGTGTTGCACTTAAGTTTTAATTTTTCTTCCTTTCAAGGTTGAGTCTGACATTACATCATTCCATGCGAGAAAGGGCATCATACTTGAATCCTTCCTGTACTACAGTACGGAATTACACGGTTGTAGTTAACCACCCTTTCAAGCTCCGAGAAAAATCATCAGCCAATCAAAGTGCCAGTTGTGTCTGGGGGCGTGTCCTTACGATTCATTTGGATCCAATGGGATCTGTTGTCTTCAGGACATTTTGGTTTGAGGAACTGTAAAGCAGTAAAGACACTTCACAGCTTAACACTAACTCTCTCAACATCCTCTAACGGTTTTTGTGTTCAAATTCAGAGATTATGCTTGACGTGATTTGTTTTTTTTGTGTGTTCGATAATGTGATTTCCAGTCATCCGGTTGATCAGTGTCTAGAACAACATCTGCTTTGTTCTCAGACTGGAAAGACTTGTGTGCGTGAACATGTGTCCCACTAAACTTCCAGATGTCGCATTTTATGATGGTTTTAATTTGAATTTATTTATGTCGTTTGAAAAATACACTTTTGAAAGCATGTTGTCTGTGACTGTCCATTGGATGGAAAAATCAGTTCAAGAACCCTCATGCTGGTTCAGATCTCTCATATCTGCATGTGTGTCCAGTTCCAGAGCTTATAAACGAGGAGACGGGGCTTAGGCGAATTAGCATGTAGGCTGTCGAGCGCACATGCACAATAAGTGAAATTTTGGTACGCTGAGCAGTTTTGATTGGGCTTTTATACATTTGTGACCGCTAACTTATGTGTATGGGTCAGTTCGCAGTTGCGATTCGTGCGATTTAAATCCCTGATGCGGTTGTACGAATCCTACTGATGTGATATCTCAGAAATACCTTAAAACTCAGAACCGAAATGTAAGACGTTACAAGTCTTGCGCCAGATTTTTAACTATTTGTTTGCGCAATTCAGCTGCTGATTGTCAATTCTCCAGTAATTCACCTCGAATCAACCGATTGCCCGAGGGTTTCATTCCACTCTACCAAACGCAACAAGCCTCTTGTGATGCGTAAATGACAAATGGCAAGCGATTGCACTTAAGCACCATTTTCTCCTTCCGAACTGCACCGAGAATAATGTTACAGACGATAAACCAGACGTATCTCTATTTTAGATCTGGATTAAGTACAATAAACACTTGAATAACCCATAAAAGAGCATTTTTTTGGACATTGGACACTTAGGACAGTGGCGGCCCTATATGCCCGCGCACTGCTGAGAGTCACTGAGGACGGGCACTGTTTGTATGCGTGTACGTGTGGATGTGGATGTCTGTGAGTTTCCGCCACTGAACCTACAGAGTTTTATTATAAATAAATGTAGCATTGTAAATGTAGAGATGATAAATCAAGAAGAAAAAACTTAAATCCATATTTCGGGATGTTTTTTTTGTTTTGTTTTTTTAAATGACATACTTGCCTTGTAAGTTCTGTTGTGCTCGTTTAGATTCTTGTGTTCGATAGGTCAACTCTAGCGATGAGTTGTCAGTGCATTTGCATATGCACAGGCCTGTCGTTAACAAGCATTTATAAAATTATTATTTGTGTAAAAGATTTTGTTTTTTTAGCTGCTTGGCTTGAATTAGCTTTTTGTATAAAAAAAACAAACGGTCCCCATTAGAAAGGGTTTGTTTTTTTGAAAGTTTGTGGATGTAAGATTCAGTTGGATTGTGATCTCATAGCAAGCAATGGCAGCTGAGGAACCTCTCAGAAACCACATACCCTTTGGTGTTTTTAAATGAGTTCAGTGCCTTGGGGAGTCTTCTCCTTACTGAACCACAAAAGCTGACAATACCGGAATAGCTCCTTCATAAGCCTTTTGAATGTTCAGTGTTTTAGTATTTGGTAGGAAAAATTGGTAAAAGTCTGGTTGTGTTGGGTGTCATTTCGATTATTTATTTGACTCTTTGTGTGAATGACAAATGCAATCCTGATTTAAAAAAATGCATCTATGATGAGAAAGAAGGACCTTTTTACTTTAAACTCCATTTGAGAACATGCTAAATTATTGTACCATCATTTAAGGACACATCTCATTTTTGACCATATGCACACCTTATTTTTATGAAGTTGCTTTATGCAGGGTTTGTTTTAGACTTTTAGGACTATTCATGTGTTCGGACGAGAATAGGTGACGGCGACCGAAAGTGTGACATTTTAAAAACTGTAACTGTGTTCTTGTTGGATGTGTGGTTATGTATATGCTTTCACTGCTGGATCGGTACCTTAGCTTAAGTCATGATAGTGGAAAAGACCAGAATTCGACTTCCTCTTCTGCCCGGACAAGAGGGATGTGTTGTTATGACTTACCATAAATGTGTAGTTGGTTCTTTATTTAGTGAAAATGAGGATTAGGTGTTGTAAAAGAATTTCGTGGGACACCAAAGATCCTGTGGTAATGACGATTATGAGAGTTTTAATAAAATGGGATTATGGAAATTAATTCAGTTGTTTTTGACATTTTATTTATTATATATTATTATTTATTAATTACGATACAGTGAAACTCCTGAAACCTTTTGAGAACCTATCCAGGCCATATTTCTTTCTAAAATATCAATAAAAGTATGATTTGTGCCATCTTTTTTACTGGAATGTAATAAAATAAAATAAAACTCTACTACAGCAATGATAATCACCAAAAATAATGGAAATTACAATAAAAATTTCTTAGTAAAAGACCAATTACAGTAATGACAATTATGCACATTTTCCCAAAATTCTCTTTACTGTAATTGGACAAATTATTTCTTATTTTATATTTATTGTTGTTTTTAATTTTAGGTTTATTTGTTTATTCACGACAAGTAAGCACATTAGAACCATTCATTATAGTTATCGTCCTTGGTGTGAACGGGCCTCTGCCCAAATCCCAGCATCCTCGTTACAACTTTACATTTGGAAACATCTGTAATTTGTTGTAGTACGTGTGATATGAAAATGAGAAAAGGTAATCAAATATTCTAATAGAATTATAATAAAAAAAATATGTGAAACAGCTGTGGAGCTGCATTACTGGTCAGGTAATTAGATTCCATCTGTTACGTAACTGCTGCCTTCCTCTTCAGAGGACAGGAACTGCATTTAGCTTACATGCTCTAAAGAGGCAGCACAAAACTAGGAGGAATTCGGCTGTAATACTATCGTTCCACTTTGATCATCATCTTCCCGTAAATTCAGTGTAATATTGATACAGCTCAAAGAGGTTGGATAACTTCTTCCTGGTTATGTGTTCGGAAGGTGAGGATGGGTGTTACTGTTTGAGGAATTAAAAGTCCTCCCAGTTGTTCTCTCATTCAGACTGAGCTGGAGATCATGGAGGCTGGATCTGACGTTTTGTCAAGGAACTTGGAATGGTTCGTTTTCAACGGTAAGTTTGCTGATGGGACAATGTAAGAGTCATAAATTTGTAAATTTGAAATCTTAATTTCTATGTATTAGATTTTTTTGTATATTAACATTTGAAGAGTAGTGTATATACCAGTGTTGTTTTGCTCATGTCAAGTTAAATGCCTCTGTGCCACTTGGTTTATGATTATTGGTCGTTTTCTTGTCGCAGGCTCCTCCACGAGTTCCCCCAGCATGCTCAACGGCAGCACGCACAGTCCCTTGCCCGAAGAATCCTACTTGTTGACGGGAAGACCACGTCGTGCTTTTGGGACTGTAGGGGTGGTCATCATCATACTTATCACTAGCTGCATCAACCTTCTAACAGTCCTAGGCAACGTCCTGGTTCTGCTTTCAATCAAAGTCAACCGCAATCTCCGGACCATCAACAACTACTTCCTTTTTAGTCTTGCTTGTTCAGACCTTATCGTCGGTGCGTTCTCCATGAATCTCTACATTGTTTACGCCGTAAAGGGATACTGGCCTTTGGGACCGCAGATGTGCGACTTGTGGTTGGTTGTGGATTACGTGGTCAGTAACGCCTCGGTGATGAACCTCCTTCTGATCTGCTTTGACCGGTACTTCTGCGTTACCCGGCCTCTGAGTTACCCAACCAAACGTACCGCAAGGTGGGCAGGGGTGATGATCGCTGCAGCTTGGTTGCAGTCTCTGCTTCTCTGGGCTCCAGCTATCCTGCTTTGGCAGGCTGGAAGGGACCGAAGCGAGGTCCCGGAGGGACAATGTTACATCCTGCTACTCGCTAACCCTGCTGTAACCCTGGCAACCACCATCCCAGCATTCTATATTCCTGTTGTAATAATGATGGTGCTGTACACACGGATATCCCTAGCCAGTCAGAGACGGGTTTGTAAGTTGAAGTCTGAATCCGCAAACTTGCTTAAACCGTCCAAGACAAGTGAAGGAACATCTACCGCAAACCCTGACCTAGTGAATGACATTAAACCAGATGAAGCGTGTTCATTTAAACGAGATTCAGACCTCGTGAGAAGCAAACGACTCTGCAGCACGCCTTCCGTAGAGTTCAGCAAAACGGACTACTCCTTGGATTCAAGCCATGATGCCTCTGCGGAAGACCGAGGGCTGGATGGAGAAACCTTGAGACCGAAAAGCTTGACCGAGTGTACGGAAACTAGCAGGACAACGCAACCTCACTGTTCTCCAAACCATACTACCGTTCAGGTTCAACGGCAAACATCCAAGGCCATCTGCAAGAATGCCAGACGGAAGGCTCTAAGAGAGAGGAAGGTGACCAAGACCGTCCTTGCCGTTCTCCTAGCCTTCATCGTCACCTGGACGCCCTATAGCGTTATGGTTCTGATTGGTACCTTCTGCCGCTGGTGTGTCCCTGAAATTCTTTGGATGGTGGGCTACTTTCTGTGTTACGTCAACAGCACGGTTAATCCAGTATGCTACGCGCTCTGTAACGCCACCTTCAAAAGAACCTTTAAACGACTGTTGATGTGCAAGTTCAATAATCTGACGTTAAAATGAGCTGGACTTCATCAAATCTTCAGTGTCTCATCAATGATTCCTGACCAACCAATGAGGAACCTGATTTGCTAAAACGTTGTGACTGTGATGGAGTTTTACCAGAGCCAAAAGTGAAAATAAATGTGTTGGTTGAGGTTATGGATGTTTATCATGCTGATATCGCAAACATTACTTGTACAATTTTATGAAGTATCGTAAAGTCATTTTTAAGCTGTTTGCGAATGCATTATTTTTATGAGCACAATGTTGGTTTACTAGAGCCAAAAGTGTAAATAAATTGAAGTATTCATTGTTTTGCATGTTGCTGATATTGCATGCATTTGTATCGTAAAGTTGTTTTAAGTTGTTCGCAAGTGCATTCTTATGTAAATAGTTTTATGTAAATCAATGCAACAAATTAGAGAAGACCCTGATTCTTGTTTTGATGGTGGTTTACTAAAGCGAAAAGTGAAAATAAACATGTTGGTTCAGTTATTTTGTATTTTTCATGTCGCCTTAAATTGCATTTGTTTTGCATGGAGGCTTATTTCCTCCACAGAATAAAACAATTTAAAAGATAATTGCGATATTTTATCTCACAATTCGGACTTTTTTTTCTCAGTTGCGAGTTTTCATCTTCAGTAATAGTCAGAATCGCAATTTTGACTTAGTAACTCACAAATCTGACTACTTTTCTCTGAATTTTGAAATATAAACTCACATTTTATCTCACAATTCGGACTTTTTTTCTCACAGTTGCGAGTTTTCATCTTCAGTAATAGTCAGAATTGCGCGTTTATAGTCAGAATCGCAATTTTGACTTAGTAACTCACAAATCTGACTGCTTTTCTCTGAATTTTGAAATATAAACTCGCAATTCCAAGTTATAAAGTCCAGTTCTGAGGGGAAAAAAGACTGACTTTTTTTCTCTTAAGTGCGAGTTTATCTCACAATTCTGACTTTATAACTCGTAATTGTGAGTTTATATCACGCAGTTCTGTAAAAAAAACTATTTTTTATTCTGTGTTGGAATACAAGCTTCCATAGTTCTGTATGATATATCGCAAATACATTTTTGAGTTTGTAAGACTGTTACTGTTTGCACAATAAATGAGTAAAAACACTTTGGTTCTCAGTCATGATACAAAAACCAAACCCATTTGTGTAAATCATGTCATCCATCGTAACATCATTAAAATTGCATGTCAAATGTAGACATTATAAATTATTCCTAAGTTTGTCAGTCTTCAACAAATAAATGTGAAAAAGTTCTTTTTAAAAAGGCACCAGGAAATATTATTGAAAATACACTTTCATTTATTCACAACCTGTAGAAGTAATCAGTTAGTGTTGTAAATTTGATTGTACATCCATCAAATCTAAAACCATAAACATTTATAAACATAGATACTTTATATAGGCCGTTACTTCCAGGAACTGTTCGTTTAAGCGTTATAACGTACAGAAATCGCCTTCAATTCGATTTGTTGTAATTTACAAATACTTTCTTTTAGGGGTGTAATTAGGGTTTTTCTCTTTAGTAAAGACAATTTGTTAGACGACAGATTTGCTGCGGCCTATTTTTTACATGCAAAGTCAATTACAATTAAAAATTTGCTACAGTGATCAAATTACAACAGCATAGACACATACATTTACTAATTACAAAACGAAGAAAGTGGAAATAAAAACAATAGGTAGGGCTACAGTTTTTTTTCCTCTCAGCATTCGCCTTTTGGAGGATTTGGGAGTGTCACATAGGAATGTACCACTGAGTGGGCAATGGGGCAGTTGGGGTGGTCTTCAAGTTAGTTTTCCTTCCCTTTTCCTTTCTTCTTCTCGCCTCCCTTGGGTTTGGGGGTCTTTGGGGTGCAAGGTTTGGACACTATAATGGTGGTCTGGCATTCAGCGTTGAACAGTGCCTTCTTCAATTGCCCCGACCTGCTTCTGGTTCCTGTGGTAGTGTCGCATTCGGCCCAACGACCAAACTTGTACTTGCAGTCAGCTTAAAACAAAGAGCAAATTAGACTGATTGGGCCTGTCGAAATGTATTTCTGTTTGATTCATATCCAGACATGTAAAACTTCTTACCGCCAAAGTCCTTCTTCCAGTTGCATGGGACTTTGCACTTGGTTTTCTTTGTCTGTTCATTGCAGGTCGCCTCCCGAATGCCAGCGCCGCAGTCGCCGCTGTTGGGAACACATTTCCCATACTGCCATTCGCTGCACGCAGCATCTGCTTTGGCCTCTTTGCCCTTTTCTGTCACAAAATAGAAAATGGTTAATAGCATTATCACACGAAAAGAATGTGCATTGCATCATTTTGTAAAAGATAAGAACCTTTTTTCTTCATACTGGCTTCCACGGTGATCATCAACACCACCAGCAGCACAAGCGCTATAGAGAATAAACTCCGCATTCTGTGAAGAAATACAGCGGACATTACGCTCAGTTGAAACCTTGAAACTTTTTTTTATATATATATATATACATATATAAATTTAGTATTATTTATATACTTTTACTATTTTTTCCCTTCGCGTTTTTGAAAAGTTTCACGTACAATGTTGTCAAAACAGTCCACATACACACGGATCTGCGAAAATGTCTAAAAACACTGTAGTATGCAGCCAGGCCAGTAGTTGGCGATGTCACTTTCGCTAGGTTCGAAATCGCATACTGACTAGGTAGGCTACTACTTTTGAATTTGAATTTACTTCGCAACTGTTAAGAAAGTATGTTCTATATAGTATGAATGTGGGAAGTACGATTTGGACGTACTACATCCGCCGTTTTGTTTCTGTAACGTGACCTTCCAGCATCAGTTACGTCGCTTCACTCTCATTCGTAAATCCTCTCCCGTGGCATCATGGGATAGTAAAGTGTCCATCGAATGCGCACTTCAGAATCTCGCCGGAAGTAGTAGGTCATCCAGAAACTTTTCGCCTACTGTTTTTCGAATAATATGTATTCTGACATACTACTCTTTTGGCGTATGGTTTTTTGCATACTATATAGTTGGGAAGTATTTGATTTTGGATTTTGTAAAGAAACAATACTCGTCTATAGACTGAACACATAATAATTTGTGTTTTCACAAATTCGAGTTTTTGTAGTTTACACGGACAAAAACTTGCACTTTGAAACCTGTTTTCAAGCGAGTTTTTTTTGTTGTTGAAATTTTCCATCGAATATTTACATGGTATTTTAGCTTCATTTCAATTAACAAAAGTTATGTTTTAAACAGTTTAGTTTTATTTCACAACGACAACCCTAGAGAACGTGGCTATAGTCTTGAGACTTGAGTTTTCGTTTGTACTGTCTGACTCTGAATTAAAGACACTGTGTACACAATGTCCTACGCCATCCTAGCAGCTCGCTGTGTGCGACTCCATAAAAGAGCCTCGGCCTCTCTATATTTTCCCCTTTTCTTGAAGGAAAAAAAGCACGCAGCACTTCTCCTTTTCATTCTTTTCCTGCCTCCATTAAAACAGGCTCCTTTCAAGGCGCAGCCCAGCGGCATGGCTCCATTCTTCAGTCAGTCATAAATGTGAAGGGTTCCTCGGGGTCGGACTTTTGTGTGAGGAGAAAACCCCCTCCTCCTCCTCAGGGGAGAGAGAGAGGCCAAGCACTCAAAGACCTTCAGCTGGGCCTTAGAGGAGCCTGATTCACTGGCTCCGAACAAAGCAGGATCTCGCCCGTTTTGCTTCCCTCTCTGAAAGAGGCCGAACACAGATCCCATGCTGTGTCTTGAGGAGGGGGGTGGGCCTCCCCTCACTCCTTTGAATATAAGCCTATTTGCATTGGAGGACAAACCCCGCTCTGTTGATGAAAGAAGGGACGTGGGATGCTGCCTTTGATAAATGCAGAACCGGACATTTTGAGAACTTCCTCAAGGAGCACAAAGTTCAACCGCATCTGGAGCTTTTCGTCCCGCATCAGAATGAAATTGCGAGAGCTGGTGTGTCCATTTGGTTCTGGTTTGGAGAAGTGGGTCAGCAGTTTGCTGGCAGCTGGTCCCCTCTTTGGCTCTTCACAGTGCATCATTTTCCCTGACAGCATTAAAGAGCCTTTTTGCACACGAAAACAAAAACTCCACGACTCTATTACAGCATGAAAGCAACTATTTAAAGAGACATCCGCCATTAAATCAACTACAATACACTGCGATGGTGACGGTGTTCAGTTAAAACTAATATCGACGCTTTTATTCTAAACTCAGGAAATATTCTCATATAGAACACAAATCATCTATTTTATGATCTAAAAACGGTCTTCAAACGAAACGCTAATTGACGCGTTTGTTATTATGATACGGACCATACGCCCCCTTTTATCATGTCACATCAAAAACATTAATAAAAATATCAATGCGGAATATTATGGCAGTAAAACGTAGATACAGATCAAATGGAATAAATAACGATAATAGAAACCTATACACAAAAATCCGATCCGGGTCCAATCGCAGATAGATATTTGCATTATTTATCACACAGTAAGCTATTATTCAAACGCGCAGCGTCGTGAAACATCGCTGCTGGTTAATAATAGCCGTTGTTGGGTTATGATGAGGATGATGAGGATGTACTTGCCTTATTGCTGTGAATATGATGCTGTGCTGTGAGCGTGTGTCTTGCGTTCAGCTCTCTATGATCTCTGCTGCTCTTTGTGTTTCTCCGAACTAGTTTGAGCTGGTCACACTCGCATAGCTGTGCACTTACACTCACCCCCACTCTCTCTCTCTCTCTCTCTCTCTCTCTCTCTCTCTCTCTCTCTCTCTCTCTCTCTCTCTCTCTCTCTCTCTCTCTCTCTCTCTCTCTCTCTCTCTCTAAGTCTACGAAGGATCTATTAACATATGAGATGAAATTGTGTGGTAATGGAGCGTTCTCTGTTCTATCTATATATCTGCCTCTTTTTTTTTTGGTAAAATTTACTAGCAATTTCTTAGTGATTTTTTTTCAAGGTAAACAAACCAAGGTACACCATTTTTTCTTCAGTATTTTATTGGTAACACTTTACAATAAGGTTTCATTCGTTAACCACATTAGTAGGCTACTATAACATTTTTTTAAATCAAAAGTTTTGTATTTGCTGACATTAGTTAACATGAACAAACAAGGAACAGCTCAGCTGTATTATTAACTAATGTTAAATATTACAAAGATTAAATATTACAAATGTATTGCTCATTGTTAGTTAATCTATTGACCTTATTGTAAAGTGTTACTAGTTTTAGGATAAAATAGTTTTGATACTCATTTTTGAGTGTGAAATGCGCTATATGAATTTAAATCTATTTCCTCTAATTTATTTAATCTAATACCTTTTATCAAATTTCATAAACGTATATATTTTTTCTTTTTTGTCACTTATTTATTTTAATTCCATTATTTTTCTATTCTGTCCCTGTGTGCGGTTTAAAGCACTTTGAATTACTATTGTGTATGAAATGTGCTATATAAAAAAACCTGTATATCTGTATATATTATTTCTCCAATGATTCTCTGTTCAGATGAGCTTGTGTGAATGTTTCTTTGACTTAACACACTATCTCCCAAATTTAAAATAAGCAGGTTGAACTGAGGTTAAACTGATTTGCGTCCTTTCCCTACTCCAGAAATAGAGCTGGAGCAGGAGAGAGAAAACAATAACCTTATCTCCGAAATGATAAATGAGTCACAAATGTCAACACATCCATCATTGCCGGTAACTCATCCAGACATAAAGACCCTCCTAGGGAGAGGCACAGTTCAACATTATACACTGCTTACCACCCGGTGCTCCAAACCCTGAAAAGACGCCATTGCTGTGCGATAAGAGAATGAGAGAGTAATGAGGATGACGGATGTGTATTCAGACTTCATATGTAAATATCCTCAGTCAATTAAACCCCATAATAAAAGTACATTCAGTAAATACACAAACTTGTTTTTAAAGACTTTATTCATTTTCTTCCCCCAAGTAGACAATAACAAACCAGACCCAAGAACAAATATATCACTATTCCGCTAACAAAACTCTTATCTACTCTTATAAATAAAGCATTATCTAAGTTCATATCACATACAAATTAAAGACCTTTATGTCGGAACAGATTGTTCACACATTTTTAAAATGTTTGACAGATTATATACATGTATCATCTATTTGGAATTGCATAGCAACTCATACAAAGCACTGACAAAATACATATTCTATCATAATGACATCTCACCACAAACACACATTGGCAATGCCGACAACATAACGTTGTCAAATGGCTGCTTTGTAAAAAGACCAGCTTTCCTGTGTTATTATTCAAGCATTTAGTCAATTTTACATGTACATAAAGTGACCCGGTTTAATACAAAGGAATTTAAACCTTGTAACTGCAGACGATGACATAAATATATATAACTCTGTAATGCACCAATGCAAAACCCATGACAACTCGTATTTCATTTCCTCCATTCGTCACTGAAAATGTGATTTATATCTCAGGATTAAGCCTTAAACCTATGTTTCTGTGTAACTAACATGCTCCATTTGGCTGGAAACCAAAACTAACAAATTCAAGTTGCTGCATGACCTAAAATCACACTGGTGAGAAATTTTTATTCAAAAGTATAGCAGTCAGTGCAAACAATCCACGCTAAAAGATACGATCCCATTCCTGAAAGAAACTTCATTCATTTAGGCGCACATTTATGGTCATAAAATGGCCAAAGGCAAATCTATTGACTAACAAATGATTACGATTTATAATATATATGGAGAATACAGAATTGATTTAATGCAATCTAAAGTAGTAATTAATGGAATGTTTTTAGGAAATTCAAGCATTTACCACAAAGAGAGAAACTGTCCGTAAGCAACAGCTGAGGAAGCATTCTTAAACACAGGAGGCTATGAAAACAACGTCTATCTCCAATCAGAACAAACACGTGAAGTGGAAGCCAAGCTAAAGGAAGTTTCCAGTGGACTACGGTCACATAAACTCTGTAAAACTATTAGATATGCGATCAGAATTGTAAAATGTAATCAGAAGCAGCAAAAAACCTCTGCAGTTAATCTCACATGAGCTTCATCTGGTTTTCTTTATAGTAGTTCAGTGAAAGCCACTTTTATACATGGTACTTCAGCCCTGAAATTCCCAAAATGTTGCACATTGTGTCTTAAGGAGCAGAACGGTGCAGCTTTGCACGGCCTGAAAGCTGGACGCGACGTAGCAAACCCATGCATTCTGAAACATGACACGAAACACTGTCTTTTTGGCATTACAATCAATACAGAGAGCGAACAAACTTATTTCCGCACACATGCTGCCTCAAAGCGTCGCTAACATGTGGCCGTCCCGGATAAACCGGCCACGGGAGAGACGGGATACGCCTCTGTTTGGTGGCGGTCAGAAGTCGGTCACACAGCCGTCTCATGGTCATCCCTCTGGATCATCTGGTGGTGCTGTCGGTTTTCCAGGTACTCGGCCAACTCGAGGTCTTGAGCTCTCTCCGCGTACATCTTTGGAGTGTCACCCTGCAGGATGAAGGAAAGACAGTTTTTAAAATGTAAATAATATTTGATTTATTTAGTTTTTTCTAATATTTTTGCCACTTTTTGTTTATTTAAATTCTTGCTGGGATGGATATAGATAAATGGATATAGATGAATGGATGGATGATATATAGATACATGGATGGACGGATGAATATAGATACATGGATGGATGGATGAATATAGATACATGGATTGACGGATGAATATAGATACATGGATGGATGGATGGATGGATATAGATACATGGATGGATGGATAGATGAATATAGATACATGGATGGATGGACAGATGGATATAAATGAATGGATGGATGGATATATAGTTAAATGGATGGATGGATGGACGGATGGATATAGATACATGGATGGATGGATGGATGGATATAGATACATGGATGGATGGATGGATGGATATAGATACATGGATGGATGGATGGATGGATATAGATACATGGAGGATGGATGGATATAGATACATGGAGGATGGATGGGTGGATATAGATACATGGATGGATGGATGGATGGATATAGATACATGGATGGATGGATGGGTGGATATAGATACATGGATGGATGGATGGATGGATGGATATAGATACATGGATGGATGGATGGATGGATGGATGGATATAGATACATGGATGGGTGGATATAGATACATGGATGGATGGATGGATGGATGGACGGATGGATATAGATACATGGATGGATGGATGGATATAGATAAATGGATGGATGAAAGGATATAAAGAAATGGATGGATGAAAGGATATAGATAAATGGATGGATATATGAATGGATGGATGGATATAGATAAATGGATGGATGGATATAGATAAATGGATGGATGAAAGGATATAGATAAATGGAAGGATATATGGATGGATGGATGGATATAGATAAATGAATGGATCATAATGAAAATGTATTTTTTTATTAAATTAAATTTATTAATTTTATTTTTTGCAATTATAGATAAATAAAACAAATACAATAATATGTTTACTGTTTTGCAGGATATATGATGAAAGTAAATATAGTGAGGTATGCATGTGGTCATCACCTGTAGATCAGTCTTCATGAGGGACGCTCCAGCCTCCACCAGATAACAGCAGATCGTCCTCTGACACAGAGCAGCAGCCTTGTGTAGAGCCGTCTCTCCTCTGAGGACAACACACACACACACACACACACAGCTCGTGACCTTTGGCTGTTTCAAATCCAAACCCCAAATGAAATCGAGTAAAAGAAGCCTGAGACGCTCCAGCACTACTTACGTTGATTTCTCCGTCACATCCAGGATGCAGGCTGGAGCTGTTCCCCAAAAACAGTCAAAGACAATTAGAAACGTGACCAGAGTCAAAGTCAAAGAATGAAGTCCAACCAACTCACCGTTATCAGTGAGATACTTCACCATGTTTTTGCTGCCTGAGACGACGGCGTGATGGAGGAGGGTGCAGCCGAAACGGTCCTGGACCAAGAGACTGACCCCTTCTTCATGCACCTGGACCAGCTGAGAACATCACGAGCAGAGAAACAGTCCATCGGCTCGGGCCATGCACAGCACTGATGTATCATATTGCTTGAATCGGTTATTTTATGAATACCTTTTCAATGTTGTCACACTTCACGGCATCAAAGAGCAAATTTATTGATTCTGAAAGAAATGGGGAAAAAACATAAGCACTTTTATTGTACTAAATTAATTATAGAAAATGTAGACATTTTTAGCATTTTACTGTATTAATAAAAAAAAATCCAATAAATAAATACAAGTATAGTATATCTATAGAAAATGTAATTATAGAAAATGTATGAGTATGTGTTAATTGTATTATATATATATAGTTATAAATATATTATTACTATTAATATCAGTAATATTAAACTATTACGATTATTATATTATTCATAAATTTTTTTAATACATTTTACTATATACTCTAGTTCTAGTTAATATAGTCTAGTTAATTACAGATGTATAATATATATATATATATATATATATATAATTGCATAATATATTTATTATATATAGAATTATACTTTTATTGTATTAACATTAAAACATTCTAATAAATAAATACAATTCTATATTATATATATAATTTAAATTTTATTTATATATTATATATATATATATGTATGTATGTACCTTGATCACTGTCATTCCAGGCAGAATCTAACCTGTGAAATTAAAATTGAATATTAATACCACGATTCATGAACAAAACCGACTACATTTGTGTGTCTCACCAGCGATCATAATGCTGAAATATTGTATGTACCTCTTTGGCACATTCACTGAGTCCTCATCAAATGTGTTTGAACGACTGATATTCATCATTTTTGCTCCTCTCCTTCAAGATGAAAGACATTGGGCAAAGACAAGCTTATGTAAGATATTCATTTAAAAATGGATATCTTCTGCCCTCTCACTAACAAAAAAATGACACTATTATGGTGCAATGCAGACATGAATATGGTAGTCATTCAGTACCATAGTATATATCAAAGTACCATAGTACCGCCACAGTACTTTTCTGTAAGGGCTGGTGCAGATTAGAGAGTCTCAACGAATCACATAGATAACATGGTTAGCCTAGTAATGACGTTTGCTATAAAAAGACCATGGCATAATATACGGTAATACATATAGTGTCTATGGTTCTCATGGAAACAATCCAAACTGATTAAAGCCCAAAGCCCTGGGTTTGAGCTGTACCTGCACAGGCCTTGCTTTGAGGGGCTCTCTGGATCACTTTGCATGTGTGGGACACTATCCGGGTTCACACTTTCCACTTGGCCTTCAGCATGCGTCTGATGAACCCTGCGAGAGCATAATGGGATGGACAGACAACAGAGAGGTCGATGTGTTTACAATGCTGTCCTCCCGCGTGGGGGGCGGGGGAAACTCATTGTTTGTGAGATGTGTATAATTTACAGTAACAGAACAAGCGCTACAATGAGGTCTGACAGATGGGGTGTGTTTTTTCAGCGCTCTGCTGTGCGTCAGGCAGGGGGAGGGGGAATGTAAACACAGATAAATGAGTGTTTAATAGCAGGGGCCTTTATGAGGGGCTGTCCTGTCCTGGATGGACTCACATTTTAGTAACACACAGATTTGTGGGTGTTCACAGTAGACTTTGGCACAAAAACGCCACTGTCTCTCACTCTCTCGGTCTCGCCATCAGATGCGCACGCAAATACACAGACAAAAAGACGTCCCCTGAGGGAATAGACTCGAGCTGAAGAGCAACTGTCATTTTTCGTTTTCAAACAGGAAGGAACGCGTTCGGTTCAGTCTAGTGTTACACATTTACCGCAAACACTTAAGCTTCTCTATATATGCATGTATTTAGGACCTATCAAGTAGTAAAACATTCTGAATATCATGCCAGTTAAACATATTATTTAAATTGCTATACTAATGTTATTTTATACAGCTAAAAATAAAATAAAATCGATATAATAAAACATATATTAATGTTTAAATAATTTATTACAATTATAGTAGTAATAATATGAACATAGATTTCCATATAAATAAATGAATAAATTATATATATATATATATATGAAAAAAATGACTATTAATACAATTAACTATTACAAATATAATTAAAATAAACATAATTATCAAATATATTCCATGTCAGTTCAACTGTTTACTTAAATTGTTGTACTAATTAGATGTTGTACTAATTGTTGTACTAATATTATTAGTAAGTTTAAATAATTTATTATATTTTTTATATTTATAATAGTTTACTGTATTAATATTAACATGATTTAATATAAAAAATGTATATATATATATATATACACACACACACACACACAAACACAATAAACTATTACAAATATACAATTATAATTCAAGTATATTATGTAAAATGTTTTACAAAGGTTTACTCAAATTGTTATGCTAAAAATATTTTACATATAAAATAGATAACATAAAATATATTTTCATATGTAAAGAATTAAAAATAAATTATAATATTTGAAAATATTTTGTACAATAGTTTACTGTATTATATATATATTTTTTTAATATATAAATAAAGTATAGTTTAATATTTTAATATATGTTATAATAATTATTAATTTTACTAACATTAATATTTATGATTGTTTAATATTTTACTAATAAATAAATATTTCATTATAATTAAAATATATTACATTAAAATGCCAAATGAATAAATTTTTTTCTATTGGTCTCAGATATTTAGACCCCACTATATGTCATATTACTGTATATTATTGTTGTCGAGGACTTCCTACACTTACAAGAAAGTATTGTGATAGAACCACAGTAATGTGATATCATGGTACTGTAATTTGCATATTCATATACCATGCTTTTTCCATTTCCATATTACAAATCCAAAAAACAACGACATAATAATAATACCATCATACTTTCTGGTACTTTTTTGTAAGTGCATTCACATATGTTATTCATAATATAAGAAAATTATAACATAATATAAGGTAATTATATAGAATCATGCTAAATCTACAACGCTTTTTGGCAAAATTAATAAGAAATTCATAGCAAGACACTTTTTTTTAGTTCCTTAATGAAGATGTGCTTTTGCGAGCATGTCTTCACAAGGGGTTTAGTGAGCTTTTGCTGTTCTTCTGGGGACATTTTCTGAATTGTCATGCCCACAGGCGAAGCAAAACCTGCCCACGCATGTACTGTGCTAGACTACAGTGTTAAAATGATCTGTCAAAGTAAAAAGCGACATCGAATTGCATCTTGAGGCAGTGCAAAAGCTGTTTGCAACCCTAACAACACGAGTTGATCAAGTTTAACCACACATTTTGTCATCCGAAGTGTCTCGTTCCAATCTACCTGCACAGAGGAGAAGGCCCGGGAGAGCAGGCAGGGAAAGCAAACTGGTCTGAGCTGTTGGAACATCCCCCAACAGTTTCCATCGCCCCCGGCATTCCGGGCGACGTGCCCACCGTCTCCTTGGTGACCAGCTCCGGGTCCAGGATGAAAAGCTCATCCTGGGAGATCTCCGTCACATAGTTTAGATGCTCCTGCAGAGATATGCAATGCTGTAGGGTAAAAAGGCACAGTGTGACATGCAACACAGATGTAAAACGTCAAAGTTTCCTTTCGTAGGTACCTGACCGCGGTCTATTCTGTAGAAACGGTCTGCAGTCGTAGCTGTAATCAAACCAGAGGGGAAAATGTGATTACGGGGTATGCAAAAATGACGGAAACGTCAAATTCTCACAAATATGATTTAACATAGAAAGCCCAAGTTATTTATCATCATCACACTTAGACGAATTCTATACAGTTTTTTGGAAAAGCTTGAAATGCACTACTTACAGTCAAGGAAGCACCATTTTGGTGAAAGTTTTGGCATGTGCAGTGTGTCTGTGTTTATACCATCCCCCTCCTAAAGAGACAGAGAGAGGAAAAACACAGAAAGTGCAAGTGAAAAATGGCTCCTGTCCAAAACGGCCTCACTGTGTGAGTTCAATTAGTCACAATGTGTTTTTCTGACTGTAATTGAACAGGAAGTCAACGTGCAATGGGTTTCACATGCACAATATCACATGGCCTGAATGGCTGTAATTAAAATGGAAACTAGCGACTCTTAAAGGTAAAACACATCATTTGTGTTTCAGAGACGTGTCAATGTCGCCACAGGAAACAGCTTTCAAGCTAAATTAAATAGATATTCATTTTCTTTCCTAGGAGTGGCTTCAACACAGACGTGTTCTTATTTCGCTAAGTATGACTATGTTAAAGTTGCCATTGCAACCCATTTTATTGTTTTCTAAATGAAGAAGTATTTTCAAGAACAAAAAAACTGGAGGACAGGATTTGAATCATGAAAGAAAAAAAGGCTGTTGAATGCCAAATGGGTGTTATAAAGTGGAACAGCAAAGTCCTTTTAGAGGTGGAGCAAGTTATTATATTTGAAAGTAAATGGACTCAGTTTTGATTTCATTTTGACTTGAAGCCAAACTTTGAGAGTTCCGATCCTCCCCTTTACTTTTGCAAATAAGGAAGGAGGTTTTTGCCAAATCTGCCTGTTGGCACATATTCTAACCAGCATTCAACAAGCTGAAAAGCACCTCATGTAGCTTCTCGATATGCAGCCGACATGTCTCCAAATCACTGTTCCCGGGAACTGTAATTATCCCCATAGGAATCGCTGACAAGGTGAAAGAAAAGAGGAAAGATAAGTTAGGACTGATTTAAATTAAGTCGTATTTTGAAAGCAGAGGCTTTTTCAGGAGTGCATGAGAAGGTTCTTTTTAGAGCTGTGAAAAAGAGAGAGGACGACAAGAAGAGATACTCACAGGCCTCCCTGAGCTGCTCCTTATCATAATGAAGAGCTTCATAATCACACATGCTGATGCGGTTCACCTGGATCTGCACTTTCTCTGGCATGGGCTGCTGACTGTGAGGAGAAAAAAAACAGTTAGATTTCCTCAAGGATTGAATCCAATTTAGATAGATAGATTAGATGA
Source organism: Rhinichthys klamathensis goyatoka (assembly GCF_029890125.1). NCBI lineage: Eukaryota > Metazoa > Chordata > Actinopteri > Cypriniformes > Leuciscidae > Rhinichthys > Rhinichthys klamathensis. Next base: position 1,133,429 of record NW_026607025.1, read on the forward strand.
ATGGATGGATATAGATTAGAATTATTGGATGGATGGATTGAATGATGGATGGATGGATGGATGGATGGATGGATGGATAGATTAGAATTATTGGATGGATGGATAGATAGATTAGAATTATTGGATGGATAGATGGATAGATAGATATATGGATAGATAGTTTAGAATTATTGGATGGATGGAATGATGAATAGATAGATAGATAGATAGATAGATAGATAGATAGATAGATAGATAGATAGATAGATAGATAGATAGATAGATAGATAGATAGATAGATAGATAGATAGATTATAATTATTGGATGGATGGAAGGATGGATAGACAGACAGATAGATAGATTAGGATTATTGGATTGATGGATGGATGGATAGATAGATAGATAGATAGATAGATGGATGGATGGATGGATAGATAGATAGATAGATTAGAATTATTGGATGGATGATGGATAGATAGATTAGAATTATTGGATGGATGGATAGATATATTAGAATTATTGGATGGATGAATGGATGGATAGATAGTTTAGAATTATTGGATGGATGAATGGATGGATAGATACGAATTATTGGATGGATGGAAGGATTGATGGATAGATAGACTAGAATGGATGGATGGATGGATGGATAGAGAGATAGATTAGAATTATTGGATTGATGGATGGATGGATAAATAGATATATTAGAATTATTGAATGGATGGAAAGATAGTTTAGAATTATTGGATGGATGGATGGATGGATGAATGGATGGATGGATGGATAAATAGATAGATTAGAATTATTGGATTGATGATGGATAGATAGATTAGAATTATTGGATGGATGGATAGATAGTTTAGAATTATTGGATGGATGGATAGATACGAATTATTGGATGGAAGGATTGATGGATAGATAGACTAGAATGGATGCATGGATGGATGGATGGATGGATAGATAGATTAGAATTATTGGATTGATGGATGGATGGATAAATAGATAGATTAGAATTATTGAATGGATGGATAGATAGTTTAGAATTATTGGATGGATGGATGGATGGATGGATGGATGGATGGATGGATGGATGGATGGATGGATGGATGGATGGATGGATGGATGGATGGATGGATGGATGGATGGATGGATGGATGGATGGATGGATGGATGGATGGATGGATGGATGGATGGATGGATGGATGGATGGATGGATAGATAGATAGATAGATAGATATGTGGTTGGACTGTACTGACTCATACAGCTGTGGTAGAGAGATTCTTCTCTTGGTCTTCTGCAGCATGTTGGCCTGGTTCCTGAGAGTGATGTGTATGACGGATGGAGCCAGTCTACAGGGTTCTCCATCCACCTGCACAGGAATGGGTTTAAAGGTGGTCAGGATCACCTCCTGGCACTGGTGAAGCCTCTCGCCGTGTCCTCCGACCTGCAGGGTCGCCTACAGAAAGAGCAGCAACATTTAGATGGATTCGTGGATTCATGCAGGACAGATGCAGTGAAACTCACCAGAGAGGTCATGGTGAAGCCGATGACCTCGATGAGCCCGTCGTCATGTTTCTGTGGCCCAAAGTCATTGTGCTCACTCGGGTTCCCCCATGGCATCGTACCAGCACAATATCTACCGGACATAATGCAGAGCTCAGTCAGGATAATCTCATTTTAACGAACTCTAGTCTAGTTTCTCATGTCTAGATTATATTTTCTCCTGGAATAAACATAATTTGGAACTTGGAATCTCTTTTATAATGAGGTTTTCAGGCCAAGCTGCCTGTAATTGTTCAACGGTATGAAATTTGACGTCATTAAGATTTTTTTACATTGAGATTACATTTCAAGACCAAACATGCCAAAATAAAGAGGATCTATATCAAATAGCACATGAATTAATACCAAGATGTTCATACGTTCTCATAGTTACATAATATATTTTTAGGTCAGTTTACCTGGGGATGTTGAGGAACAGGAGGCACTGCAGTTTCATATCCTGCACTTTACTGGTTAGGTCAGTACCATCACACTGGACAGAAAAAGAAAAACAAACCATAGGCCTATGAGGGAACATTGTATATTTTGAGTATACATATATATATTACAAGTTTTGACCGGTTACAGGTTTTGACAAATAGTCTCGGTACCTAACAAATTTAAATTAGACTCAATTGAGTCAGTTTCAAGCACTTGGGACATATTACCCAAAAAGTGTATATGTAAATAAACTCAACTCACCACGACCCTGATGTGTTTGGACAGATCTTTAGAGCTGCCCATTAGGAAGTCTGAGAAGGCTGTCTGCAGAGGAGAGCATGTATTTGAACAAATACGTCACATTTTACACATTACACAAAGAATCAAATTAAATATCTACATGATTTTAATGGACAGACACTCACCCCTGCATAAAACATTTTATTGCGAAGTCGACTGTTGAACCGTTCTGGTTTAGCCTCTGAGAAAAACAAAACAATGTCTGTTTGAATCCTTTCACAAACCACTGATTTTATGTATGCAAACTTTCGTTTTATAAACCATATTCAAATTACACGAGTGAGTGGACACACCTCTGCATTCGTGAAACTCCAATGTCACGTGTGCATCAAATCCGAGGCTGAAATAATTGTTGAAGACGTCAATGGGAAGCTGAAATAGACATGGAGTAGTCATTAGCTCTACCTTACCATTCATTTGAACACAAAACCTGGATTTGTTGTGGAGAAGCTGGAAGGATGGTGTTCTTCTGCTGAAGCCTAGCGCCCTCTACTGGTGTCAGCTGACCTTGTCGGTCTGGTGTTCATCTCTCTCCTCCTCACTGGCCTCTAAATTGGGTTCCACGCTCAGGTTCCATCGGTCCAGCTGGACGATGTTGCCGTCTTCCACATGGGACAAGATCTTGGTCACCGGTTCATCTGTGTAGCCCTGGAAGTCAACAAGTACACACATTTTCAGAAAACAATGAGAAACTTGATGGACAGTGGGGTAATTTTCTCTTGTTCGACCACTTTAATCTGTCAGTATTACCAATTTTATGTGTTTAACCCTCCTGTTGGGTTAAGAAACTGGGTACAACTGGGGGGTCCGATTGGCTTCCATGTAATTTTCTAAAATTGTGACAGTATGTAAAACAGAAAACCTCTATTGAAACTTGTCAGAGACTAAAAAACGATAAAATATGTGAGAAATTTAATAATTCCCATCTATTTCTATTGTGAACTTAAAGGTCAACTTAACCCAATTTTTTTTCGTTTTTAATTAGCTGCACAGACACATTTTTTTGTAATGACTTCTTGCATTGACTATTTGCACACTGAGGTGCAAATGACTATGGGTAACTATAAATAGTATCTAACATTATTTGAACTGTGTAAATAGTATTTATTGCTATTTGCACTTAGTGTAAACAGCCTCTCCCTTTTCATGTTTGGTTCTCTGTGAGTAAAATGTACTTTTCACACTTCTTTTCAGTGCCGCAACAGTCTAGTAATTTAGATCCAAAAAAACAAATGACCAAAAACATCATTAGTCAAATTTATTGACTGTGAAACTGAAAAAAAGAGTGAATTTTACTTAAATGATTCAGAAGACGAGTCTTCAATTTTGAGTTAACTTCGAGACTTCAAATTCACAAACCCTCATGTATTTCAGATTTGAGTGTTTGACAAGCTTTAATAAATGTTTTCTGTTTTACTCTGCAGTTTTCCAGTCGATTTTTGGCAGATTGCATGGAAAACCAATGTAAACCCAACAACACAAAGTTGTAACAGAATTTGACCAGCCTTTCCAAAACAAATCAAGCGGATTAAAGGAGAACTCCAGTCAATTTTAATATTGAGCTCATTTTTTTGTACATTTGGAGTGCTGTCAGTACAGACAAAAACGTCAAAAATCGGTGTTGCCTACACCGTGTTATCCTCTTTTTAAAATTCGCACCCTGTTGACTTCAATGGGGCAAGTTCTAAACCTGCTTTTAGCCTCTTAACAACCTTAATGTGTCATTACAAGTGCACAGCCATGTGAGTGGTGTTATTAAGAGTGACCACGGTCAATCTGACTGCAGTAGATGTGAAAGATATTAATAAAAATGATGTTAATTCAGCCAACTCACATACCTGTATTTACTTCCTGGTTTCGTTCGAAGTCCACAGTAGTCGATTGTCGAGTTCGCGCGCGCGCTTCCCAATTTTAAAAAGAGGATAACACGGTGTAGGCAACACCGATTTTTGTCGTTTTTGTCTGTACTGACAGCACTCCAAATGTACAAAAAAATTAGCTCAATGTTAGAAATTGACCGGAGTTCTCCTTTAAAATCGAATAGGTGTCAAATTGACACCAACACAACAGGAGGATTAAACCACAAATCCTGCTTTTATATAGAAAAAGTGACCTTATGCTGAAAGATTTGTCGTTATATTAAATTATGTAGGAGGACTTTGTAATATAAATTTACAGAGGGTGAAAAGCTAAAATAGCATCTTGAATTTAAGCTTCCAATACAAAAAAAATATACAAAAAAATGCCTATACATTTATGAGAACATTACAACCAAGAGGATTCAGGCTCATACCCCGCCCCAGTTGAGAGTCCTGGCCAGGTCGTTTCCCGTCCCGAGGGGCAGCACGGCCACGGCGGGTTGAGGGTTCAACTGGAGTTCATCCAGCACTGAGAGAATCCAGCCAACCTGTCCAAACAGAGCATATAGAGAACACAACACGTGATGGACCCCATGAGCTTCCTGACCAGGGTCAGCGTGATCAAATACATTTCAATTCAACAGAAGTGTCAGTCTAGGCAATATTTGAAGGATTGGCTTGGATAAAGTGCCGGCGAAGTTAAATTACTTGATTTCTGCTCTTTTTCCATTGTTGAAAGGCATGAAAGGTAATATTCAAAAAAGCATAATAGAGGCCCTATTCATGAATCATGGCTGATAGTACGTCTGCACCATTAGTCACACTGGACGTTGAAGGTACTGTTTAGTGCAATGCATTGTGGGAAATTTTGAACACTTTGACTTTGAGTCGAGTCAAGGCTGCATTTATTTGATATGTAAAAGCTGTAATGTTCTGAAATAGGAAGGCCCTTTGCATTGTTGGAAAATTTGCATACTGTGCACATACTGCATGAACAGTATGAGCGGCAATAATTAACCCACAGTCCAGTTTTATCTAGATAATAGCAAAGATATTTGACTAACCGTTCCATCTCCGCCACAAACAAGGATTCGCAGGTTGGGCACTTTGCTGTACATTTCTAACCTTAAAAAGAAAAAGAGAAACTGTAAGAGGACAAGCTCAGAGCGAAGAAAGAAAGAAAGTATGATGTATCATCTCTTACCCCTCTCTCGGACCTCCCTGAGTCAGGTCAAACACTTGCCGTGGGTTCAGGTACCACATGAAAGAGCGGATGATTTTGGTTCCCTACATAGAAAAGATAAAGTGCTGTTGTGTGGCTGTAAAGTAACATTTCTATGCAATACAAACTCTGTGTCGGTTCTGACCTGGTTTCCGCCACTCTTCGGGTTGACAAACACCAGCAGAGGCTTCATGAGCTGAGAAGGAATCGGTCTCACGACAAAGTGCTTCCATTTGCCATCCTGCTGAGAGATAAATATTCAAATATCATATATATATATGACATATACGTGTCACTTTTATTCAAAGTAGTTCAAAGGTGTTTGCTACCTCTGTGGCTTTCTTGCTGGGTTTGGCCTTCAGAGAGGTTTTCTTCTTTCTTTTACTGCTCTTTAATGATGCCTGTAAACAGGATGATGGAGACAGATTATACAGGTTTATAGGTACATATTCAGTTTATGTGTTTACATTTGAGATGCAGATGACCTCTTTTTCTTGTTAAAAACACTGTCTGAAAGACTTTGTCAGTCGAAGCATCATAATCTTACAGTACTTTGGATCTTTATTTGAAGGATATACATATATAACGTTAAAAAGTTTGAGGTTGGTAAATATTTTTACTGTTTTTTTATCAAAAATACAGTAAAAACAGTAATACTGTGAAATATTATTCTACATTTAGAATAACTGTTTTCTATTTGAATACGTTTTAAAGTGTAATTTATTCCTGTGATCAAAGCTGAATTTTCAGCATCATTACTCCAGTCTTCAGTGTCACATGATCCTTTAGAAATCATTCTAATATGATGATTTGGTGCTTAGGCAACATTTCTTATGATTATCTATGTTGAGAGAGTCGTGCTGCTTAATATTTTTGTGAAAACTGTGATAATATTTTTCAGGATTCTTTGATGAATAGAAAGTTTAAAAGAACAGCATTTCTTTGCTGTCACTTTTGACCAGTTTAATGTAACCTTGCTGGAAAAACTCCCCTTAAAATTCACACTAAACTTTTGAATGGTAGTTTATGTGGACTTTTTATTGCTTCTGACAAATGACAGACAAAATATGTTAACATATCAGCAAAACAATTGGAACAATAAACTCAATATTTTAAATGTTGAAAAAAGTAGACAGTCCTAATAGGACCAGCATATAACAAGCAGAACTTCCAAACAAAATGGAGTCATGTGTCCTATGAACGGGTCAAATAAAGCCAGCTCTCTTCAGGGCAGATGGTACCTGCTGTCTGCGGACTCTGATGATCCAGGTTGGAGGGATGATGACAGCCGCGTGAGCGCCGAGGGAACACGTCTCATCGATTTTCTGCAGCATGAAGCAGGTCACCTTGTTGTGATACTGTAAGACACATACCGAAGTGCATTGATATATATTTTATTATACATTACACTATAATAAACGTTTCAAATGTTTGGGTTGTAAGATTTTTTAATGGTTTAGGAAGGAGTTGATCATTTATTCAATGAAAAATATAGTGAAAAAGTAATATTGTGATTGTGAAATATTATTACAATTTAAAATAACTGTTTTCTATTTGAATATATTTCTAAATGTAATTTATTCCTGTGTTGCAAAGCTGAATTTTCAGCAACTCCAGTCTTCACTGTCACGTGGTCCTTCAAAAATCATTCTATTTTGGTGCTCAAGAAACATTTTCTTATTATTATCAATGTTGAAAACAGTTGTGCTGCTTAATATTTTTTCTGAATTTTTTGATTATAACAATTTGTAAAAATGAAAGGTTTTTACTGTCACGTTTGATTAATTTAATACATCATTGCTGAATTAAACTATTAATTTCTTTTTTAAAAAATCTTACTGACACCAAACTATTGAACGGTAGTATACTGCAACCATTGTAGAAAACTGATTTCAGATCAGATGTGCAACACTTACTGCCTGCTTACACCATGAGCAGCTGATGGCCACAATATCTTTACTGTGGAAGGAGAATTTCTGCTGGAAACCCTGAGGAAGGAGAGTGAAATTAGGGCATAAATGCTTTCTGGATGATTACACGTTTCATATTTTATGAGTGTTGCACTGACCTTTCCGCATTGCCGGCATTTTCCTTCTTGCCGTCTCCGATGGACCCAGTGATGTCTCATGTTTGGAGTCTGAAACACAAATAATCTCAGTTGTTTTAAAAAAATCATACGATAAAGCTTGTTTTTAAGGGACAAAAAAGTCTTACCTCTCTGACATTTTTCATCCCTGGATCTTTAAAAGATGCCTTACACCTGAAGTTAATCTGTTAAAAAGAATTTCATTTGTTGAGATAAAAAGTTTAATACATCCTAATTTCTAATCAGTTTTCAGTTCAACCTAAATGTCTAACCTTCTCCAGCTGATCCATGCATACAGTGTGAACAGCTATTTTGCAGGATGCACATTTGTGGCGAGGAAGAGATTTTTGCTGAGAAAATAAAATTAAACAATTGGCATCCGCTTACTCAACCGGAGTGAAACAGGCATTAGTAATGCATCTGAATATGTGCTTACAACATCTGACCAGTAGAGAGAGCTCTTGTGCAAAAAAAAAAAAAAGTATTAATAGAGGCACGCTTCTATAAATTGTTTTAAGGATAAAAGATGGGTCATCTACCAGGGACTTTGCAAAACAATACGTCTCCCCCACGTAACAGAAATCTCCAGATGGACTGGTCTCAAACCACACATGTTGGCCAAACTGGGCATTTTCCTGCGGAAGACAAATAACAAGAAAGAAGTTGCAAAAGATTATTGAACGATAACTGTGATATGAGTTAGAGATGGGAGTTTACTGCCAGCTGCCACACAGATGAATGAGAATGCTAACGGACTGCCTTCAACAGGACCTTGTTTGTTAAAATACAGATGAGTAACTCACAGTCCAATCCACGGTGTTGCAGATCTCTTTGTTGGGTTCACATTTGGCAGGTATGGAGCCGGATTGGGCTGCGTTATCCTGCACACCAGCCTTGGCGATGGCTTTCCTGAGAAAAACACCATGACAGTGACATTAAAGACTAAACACACTGCCTGTGTCCATCACATCTTAACCAAGTCAATTAGAGCACTGATCAAAAACAATAAAACCAGAAGCATTTACCCTGAAAAGCGGACATCTTATTTTATGCTGCGTTCCACCCGTAAAGCCTTGGGGGTCTCTTTAAATTGCATCTGTTTAATTCTGTATCAATCAATAAGACTATTTTCACCTAACCTGACTCCGCCAGATGGATTTGCTCCGCATATCCATCTGGAAACCTTCCGTTGAAGTAGTTTTGGTAAGGGGCGAAAATACTGGTTAGCTGATTGGCCTATGTTGGTGATAGACGGGCCAAATCAACCAATCAGATCAACGAAGCATATGACGTATCTTTTCCTCTGAGAAAAGCCTCCAGAGCAGTGTTTTGCTCTTCTTTCAGTGAAGAAATACTCTGTAATTCCGATAAAACTTGCTCGATAGCCACGCTGATGCTAGTTTCATCCGCTGAAGCCGACATGTTCTTTAGACTGAACTGTCGCGCTTCTCGTTGCGTCACACCTCAACCCGCCTCAAAGCCAACGCTGATTGGACGTTCGTTTGGTGAACTGCTCCCAAATTTTCTTTAACGGAAAGTATCCAGACTGATCTGCGAGTGAAACCTTGAAAGCTCGCGAGATCAGGATGGTCTCACGAGGCTAATTTTCACCAGCCACCCACAAAGAGCATTGTGGAGCATTGCTTGGAAAGCTATAGGGTTTTCTGCCTCCAATCTGTTTTCTGTACAACCACATTACACTGTGGATACATAATGCTTAGCCTACATTATTTAGCTCACCAAATTTGACGCAATTTTATACTAATAAAACTCAATGTAACTGTTTTATACACATCTATATAGAATCTGAGCATGCTATCAATACATCAACGTTTATGCTAAATGCTAACACGATAGAAAAGAGCAGAAACATCAACGTTCATGCTAAATGCTAACACAACAGACGAGAGCAGAACATATGTTGCCTCTCCTTGAACAGGAACTCTGATGCAAGTAGTATGGCTACACAAGAAGGTTTTCAAGAACATTTATGCAAAGGAAACAGGAAATGCATTTGCTAAGGCAAATATCCACCATTAGCTTTAGGTGGGGCATTTCCAAGGTTTTTTGTAATCCTTTTGTAATCAAAACCTTGTTTGCCCTGACCTTTGTGTCCTAATCCCTACAGAGCGATTCAGTGAAGCTTAGCAACCTGTTGATTAGAAGCCCACTGGGTGATCAGTAGTGATGATGAGTCACATTACCTTGCTATGGTAGTAGCTGTGCTAATGAGTGAGCACCATGGAGCTCGTATCCACAGGACGGAGAATGAAAAGGTCAATGCAATGAAAATCTGCATTGGAACTACCTGCTCTTGCATGCATTCAATCTAATTGTTTGAATGCTTGAGATATTGCCTTGAAAGTAAGTGGAGATTCAGATGTATCTAATCAACAAGCCTGTACATTGTGTTAGATTTACTTGGTCTTCTCTCATTTACTAGGTGCATTCACACTGACAGCAATTTGCAGTGGCAAACTGGCCTGATGTCATTCGCCTCTAATATGAGTGCAAAAAGAAAGTTGAGCAGAGTTCAACTTTAATGCAATTGTGCAATGGCATGATGCAGCAACTGTCGAGCAACTTCTTGGCCTTCAGCGATATAGTCAGTCATTGTGAATGCACCTTTAATGTTACAAGCCTAAAGAAACCAACCTTTTTAACAGAAACCTTTTTAAGTCTTCTCATAATGCACCTTAACAAAGCATTCACCTTGGTTCCTCAAAAACAGCCTGGAGGGCCACTGCCCTGCAGGGTTTAGCTTAAACTTTGATCACTTGTCATTTTCTAGTAAACTGTGAATTAGCTTACTATGGTCAAAAGCTGAAAAATGCTGCCTCCACAGGCAGCATATGGAGGTGGGAAAGCAACAAGGCCCATTTGAATCCAATGACCTTGTCACACCCTGTCTACTGAGGTACCTTCATCTGATTGATGATATCTCACTATATTGTGCATTCAATTCCATGAAAGTTGAGCTAAAAAATAAAGATAGCATATAAAGGTTGTGGTTGGCAGTTTGTGTAAATGTATGTTTTTGACCAACTTTTTATATAATTTCTTCACTGTAAATCCTAATGCTAAAAATAATTAATTGGTTTGAGTTGGGTAAACTTAAATTAAACAAATGAGTTCAATCAAATGAACTTTTTATGACTATTTAGAACTTTCCTTTTCTTTTGAGTTCACAAAACGTACGCAATTTAAGTAATCTGAAATGATTGTTTTGAGTTCTACAAACTACAAACAAATTTCTATTTCCCAGCATGCTTTGCCATGACACTTGAAAGGGAGAGTAAATGCTAAAAGAATTTGTGCAAGATTAATGTTAAGTGGGAGATTTTGTAGTGTTTAATGTTTTGGTATGCTAATTTAGAAGAGTTTCCGTTATGTTGGGTTTTTGGGGGTTTGGTGATAAGTGGAGCATGAGTTTGGTTTGAGCAGATATATGTTAAATGTTCTGTATTGCGGTATTTATTCAGCGATACTATGCAAATGCTATCAAAGCATTGTGTTACCAACTAGCAAGCTAGAATTGACTGAATTAGCTAGTTAAAGCTAGCCAACTTTCCACTACTAAAAATATTTCAATTGAGATTACATGGTAATTTTAAGTTAAATGTATGAATGAGCTTACTCAAATAGTTCAAGTTGAGGGCAATTAAAATGTATGAGTACAAAACACAAAATCTGTTCCAGTTGTGCTTACTTAAACATTGAATTTCTAACTTAAAAAAATTGATGTAACTGATCACCTAAATGTTTTTGAGTTTTGTCAAATTATTCCGGATTTTTATTTAGAGTGTAGTGAGAAATTTGTATTTTAGAAATTAAAAATTCACTTAGTTCAGCCGCTCTCTATTTTGTTGTAGAGCATTAGACCATTATGCTGGAGCCCGTCCGAAATCAATTTCGTGAAGTACCTTTGAATGCAAACGCTGCCTGCAAAGTCATTTGACAGGCAGCAAGGCAACAAGTCAGCAAGGCCTGTATCCTTTTTAGGCCTTTGTGTTTTATGGATGTTTTTTTGTTCTTGCAAGAACATTTTATGAAATCCTACGAAATCCTATGAATTTTGAGCACAACATGATATAATATAATGACAATTAGACCCAACAACAGAAAAGATTTTACATACGACAAGAATCCAGTCCAAGACTCCAGACTGGGATCGTAATAAGCACCCAGGAGAGGATTGAGAGTCGCCTGAGCCCTGTTGCAGGTGGAGCTTCTTCGGTTAGGTAGCGGCATGCCTCTTCCTGGCCAGGGGCTTCCCACTTTCGAGATGGTGGATACACGGCGACGGCGCCTCCTCTGGCTGCCGCGGCAGAAGCGGACGTGCGTCCCCGTCTCCCCGTGGCCATAATGGGACGAGTTCCTCCTGAGGCAGCGGGGAACTCTGATCAACGGGTGGGCCTGGACACGCTCTGCCACCACAGCCAGAGGAAGGCAGTCCGGCTGGCATAAGACAGAGGACTCTTTGATTTCCCAGTCTGACACACTGGCCTCCTCCAGGTGCCCCTTGCGCAGCCCTGAGTGGCTACTCTCATCCGAGTGTCCGCTGGACTCATCGCTGTCACTCTCGCCCTCTAAAAACAGCACATCCGTGTGACTCCTGAACTTCGGGCAGCTTCCCTTAAGTTCCACCTGCCCTGGCAATGGACTACGGCCCTCCTCGTCCTCTTCCTCCTCTTCGGTCATCTGAATCAGGCTGGCCAGCAGCATGGAAGGGCCCAGGAGGTGTGTGTCTATATTGCGGAGCTTGCCTACCTTCTTCCGGCGTACGGCAAAGCGAGGATTGGCTTTCGGGGTGGTGGTGCTGGAGCGCCGTCTTCCACTGCTTCTCTGTACCGGTTGACTGCCAGTGATTCGGGGTAATGGCAGTAGTTGGACACTGGATCGGCGTCGCTGGGCCAATGCAGTGGACGGAAGGCCAACGCTGGAGCGCCGACGGGCACGGCTGGTTGGCACCGCAATGCTCGGCCTCCTGTGTCGACAGGGTTCAGGTACATGGCCGTCGTGCACGGCTTCTCCTGCCTCCTTCCTCTTAAAATGTCGTCTGAAAAAAGTGTCCATGATGGCTGGAAGGATACAGTTCCCTTTCTAATGTTCCCCCTGAGGCTGTTGATTGAAAATTGATCCCGTCAGCATATATTTAGCATTTTAGCACTACGTTCAGAGACTACTGAAAGCTTGTCACACTGACCTCCATTGAGCAAGATTTAAAGCTAATCCTTAAAATCGAGATAATCTAGATGGTCCCAATACAAGCCAATGCTTCCCGACATCATCAAATTTAGGCAATTATTTTACGAAAACACCTCGTCAACAACTGACTAGCATGAATAGCAGCTAGTGAATCTGGTCTACCAAGAATGTCTTTTGGTTAGCTTAGTTAAAAACCCTGATGGGGACTCCACAACACAACGACAACACAACATACAGTATGCTGGTACTTTCAGAAGGAAAGACTAGAGATGAGAGTTCATACTGGTCATTAACATTGTTATGAACGCAGAAAGCAAACTCCGCCTGTCCTAGCACAGATTTTCCAGGGGTTTACGACGGGACAATTTGCCTTACAAATCGTGTTGATACTAGCAAAGCCAGTTGCCTACAAAGGCGCATTGTGAATCCACAGGTGATGACATCATGCCATCATGACGTGAAAGGCACTCAAGGAAATGAAGCTCTGCTGGGCTAACGTCCTGATTATCACACGGGGATGTCCGGGGCAGATTATAAGGGCTTTCTGTAGTGACTGCCTGTACTAATTATAGTAACGTAACTAGTCTCATCTCATTAAGAGATGGATATGACCTAGACAAAACTCTCAGGGTAAGGAATGATACTTATTGATGATTTTTTTGTGATGAAGTATTGTATAGGCACTCTATTATTAACACTAAACATGGTATTGCACTACAGTAGGAGTGACAGTACATTACATTGAAAAATCACTGACAATTGTCCTAAAAAGAATGTGTGTCCGCACCAAACACTTTTCCATAGAAAAAACAACTATTCTTGCTCATCACGCAGGGTATGGAAGTGAGACTCAATCAAGACTAATTACTGTCAGGGTCATATCTAGCAATGGTATGTAATTAATGAAGTGGGTTTTTTTTGGTACCAAAAGATGAGTTTGATCAGCTCCATCTAAATCTTAAAAAAAAGTGAGACAATAATATCACGATTGTTTGTCACTGATTACATAATGATTAGTGGTTCTGTTTGTTTACATCGCGACAGATTTAATTAAAAGCACAGCCTTAGACTATTTTAAATATTTCTAATAATAATTTTAAATTACTTTAACACAACTGAAGTATCTCTTAAAATGTCAAATTATCAATATAATCCCTTATAAAATCCCTTATATGGAATATATATATATATATATATATATATATATATATATATATATATATATATATATCGTATGGTCATTATACATAATTATATAATTTACATATAATAATAATTCATTTTTAAAATATAATATTATTTTCAATATAAAAATAATATAAAATGACTATTTTTTGTATTACTATTTTTTTATTAATATTATTCTATTTAAAAACATTACTATATTTCTATTACTTCTTAATAGTATTCATAATAAAATAAATATTCAATTTGTAAAATTATAATAATATTTCTCAATATAATTAAGAATTTGCACTACTAAGCTGTCCATATCATTTGTTATTATACCTGCATTTATATTGATTTTATAATACACAAAGCATATGCAAAAAAAGTACTCAATATAAGAACAACTGGTCCAAACTCACTGCTAAATGTCCACATAGAGTACAAACCTCACTAAACACTAAGTTTTAAAGCTTAACTCTGCATTTCTCTCCAGATATTAGCCAACATCCAACAACAACAACAACAACAACAAAAAAGATATTATACGACCTGAGAGTTTAGCTCCTGTCTCCTTCCCTGACCGTCTCCTCACAGTGAACTGACAGAGAAAGTCCAAGAGATGAACAGGTGAGACAGCCTCCCCCAACACACACACACACACAACACAGCACACAGACAGAGATGAACAACACAACTCAAGCCTACAGGAAGAGAAACATCCACCCACAAACAACACGGCTCACTGGGAAGCAGCAGCACACATCACATAGGAAAGAGCCATCGACTAGGCAGGAGGTAGCCGGTAGGAGGGAATGCAGGGTGCATCGAAGCCTCCGGTTTAAAATAATGACCAATTATCAGCTTAACCCTGGGAGTTTGTGCAAGACGTACACGAGCACAAACTGCCGCCATCACTTCCTAGATCACGTTATACAGTCTTCCTGGCACATATTATGTGGGGCAGACACCAGGTGCATTACAGGAAAACAATTAGTGGTTTTATGATAATTATCTCCCTCATGAACATTTTGCAAAGCTGCTTCCGCTTTTAAACAGACTGTTATGCATATTGCTTAAGAAAAAGAGGACATAGCACCAATTCTGGCGCAAAACAACCTGCGACATGCAACACCCACAGCTGTGAAGCTGATCTATGAGGTTTAACCCACGAGAACGCTATCAGGTTTAAACAGCATGCCGTTTTTTTAACCATTGTAAAGCTAATCGTAAAGATGATGGCTTTAGTGAGGACACCTTGTGTCTATTCAGGTCCTCTAATAGGACGACACGGCGATGCCACTCCACCCCAAAAGCACAATGAGTGTCATTTCCATTTCAAGGCCCTTGTGCTGTTGCATTATGGATCAGCGCAAGAGAACACCGGTGAATGCGCTTGAATATCAATTCGACAACGTATAACAAACATCGCAGTTTTGTTCGTTTACTGTCGGTCTTACTTTAAACACTGAGTGTCAATACGAGCCATTTGATTGTGCTCCTTGTTCTTGGGCGCACTTCTGTGCGTGACGGATGCTCACAGAGCTGGCGAATCAGTGTGGAAGTAATTACTGTCTTTTAAGTGATGGAGGCGAGAGATCTGCTGGCTGTTACCATGGAGTGGGACATCATGGCAACCAAACCTGCTTAGCTGTCCCTTAGTCACTGTGAAAGAAGCCCACCTCAGCTTAATTGACATTTTATTACAAAACAAATTATTCTAGGGAACACGCTGTGGTTAAAGTCAACATGATATCAAATTTAAACCCATTTACAACATTTTCTTCATGTGTTCTTAAATAATCAGTGTGAATCAATGACAGTCGCATCAAGTTTGTCCTCGTAATCTTTTATTCTAGGCCACAATGTCCTCTAGTATACCATTTAAATGTTTGGGGTCAGTAAGATTTTTTTTTTTTTAAGAGTTGAGATGAACACTTTCATTTAGCAAGGATGCATTAAATTGATCAAAAGGGACAGTAAAGATATTTTATTATCATAAAAGATTTAAATTTCAAATAAATTATGTTATTTTGAACTTTCTATTCATCAAATAATAATAAGACAGTCATGTTTCCTGAGCAGCAAATCAGCACATTAGAAGGATTTCTGAAGTATCATGTGACACTGAAGTAAAGATGCTGAAAATTCAGCTTTGATCACAATAAATTACATTTTAAATTATATTCAAATAGAAAACACTGTTAAAAAATATATGATTAGTAAGCTATGACAACATGTGTTTTTACATTGCTTTCACTCAAAATAAGTTAAGCAATTTTCTACTTTTTTATGTTATACAAGATTCAACTAATTTTTTTAAAATCAGTCTAATGTCATTTAAGTTGAAATGACTTAAACATCCAAGTTGATTGTACTTACAAATTTAAGGTGCAAATAAATGCACCCTTGGTGAGCATAAGAGACTTCTTTCAAAGAAATATTACCAAACAGCAATGTACATCTATTTATTTTCCAAAAGTACTATTCATTTATTAGCAGTAAGAAATGAACAGTGGAAAAAAAAACCATCTGTGTGTCCTGCTTGGAGAAAAATGATTTGAATTTACCAGCTCAAATCTATAAGTCTGTAACAATTACGCTACAGTCCACCACCTCTATTATTATTATGATTATTATTTAGCATATAATAGAAAACCAACTTTAGTCAACGTGAAATCAAAACCGACCCCATTTACTTGCACATTCATGGTCTCATTGCGTCCGATTTATCAGTGTATGTTATTTCAAGCAAATCCCTCTTCCTTTTTTCCATGTTTCTGAGCAATCCTCTGATGTTGCAGGAAAGGTGAATGTAAGATTGAAGAGGAAAAGGATGGCAATGCCACCACCTGCTGGATAGGAAACACTGAGACCACCATTTAAACAAAAGATGCTCCATCCACATACACACTTCTCAGATCTATCTATATAATCCTTGCAGAATCTGAATTAAAAAGAAATTGCATTTTGTTTTTATTTAGTACCATTTAGCTGCAATGAGACATATCTCACAAGACAAAATTTTACACAAATGATCTTTTTTAAGTTTACACAGCCTTTTCCTAATATTTTGCGTCGCCACCTCATGCGCAATGACCGTTTGTGGATTCTGTGATTTGTGCAAATTTTATAATTATTTTATCTTATGATTTTTGTTAAAGAAGATAACATCTTAAGGATTCTCCAGGGGGGATGTGAATATGATCACAGTTGTACTGTATGTGAATAAAGGTATCAATGGCCACACAAAAGAATGAGAAATGGTATTTACATGTCATCTGCTTTTGCGACATACTAGAAATATTTGCATTAGATTACAAAAAATGCAAATGTCAACAATCATGCCATGCCACTGCACTGATGATAAGAGAAAAATCCCTGATTTTGTCAAGTCTTGTTCAATTCCATCTTTGTTCTGCAAAATCGATCAGTTCCTATGATTGCACTTCCTCCAACACAACGGTCAGACCGCAGACACAACACAACAGTTTTATGTCTCTCACCAGAGAGCGCTTCACAAGCAACAAGACAGCATTTACTGTATGAGTTGAATGGTTTTTTTCCTGTTTCTTGGCATAGCAACATAATGGAGGTTATTTTTAGAGACTATTTCAAATTCCAGACTCATTTCAGGAGTACGACGTCATTTCCTGTCAGTTTCTCATAGGGATATTTTTTATCGCGGTGAATGTTTATATGGCTGTCAATGAATGGGACACTAAATATAACTATAGCTTTAATAAGATTTTCCCAACAAATAAGCAAGAATAAACCTGGTTTCCTCCATGGTTCCTGTTCTTTCCGTCAACAAAGCACTTGAATGCGAGGAGCTCGTAGTCACGACTTCAGAAGTGGGAAGTAGGAAATTCCCAATAGCACTTGCAATACACACGTTCACTTTCCCACACACATTCAGTCACCCACAAAGGCCTACAGATCTTAATAAACCCATCTTGAGACTCTGACCCTGATCCATACTTAGCTCCAGCATAAAACGAAACGTTAAAGATAGCTGCAGAAATGGGCCTGTTCCTCCAAGGGGCGGAACAGCGCAGCCATGCAAATGAAGTCGTGCGAGACGCGCTGCTGGGTGTGAGTGTGTTCAAGGAAACCTGTGTCTACTTATGACCTGAAAAAAAGCAGTTGTTTGATGCAATCTGCACTTTTACCTGGCCGTTTAGATGGACAGAACTTCCTGACCCTAGGAATCCAGTCAGAACTCTCTGTACCGCAGTGATACACAACCTGTGTCCCTCAGGTGTCCTAGCCGTGCATGGCATTATCAGATTACACACATCAACACAGCCGTGAACAGGTGCCTCATCATCACACAGAACAGGTGGAGTACAGACACACACACACTTCGATGGATGGAGGACTGGCTGATGGAGAAATGGTCCTTTATTTTGAAATATTGACAGAATAAAGTCAATTTCTATGTTTGACAGCTTTATATTTTAAAACTACAGCTATTGTAGTCATTTAGTCAAAAATATTTACTAAAACATAATTATTAATTAGGCTAACACTAACAGGATTAATATGATTTGACTACAAGTATAAACAAAAATATGTTTTATATTTTTTTAAGAAAATATTTGATGCTTGCCTGTTCAAAATTCATCCACAGTGGTCCGAGATTGTAGGTGGTTGCTAGGATGTTAGTATATGCTATATAGTAACATCCGTTAGTTGCTATGTTGGTTGCTAGGATGGTTGGAGTTGCAACCATCCTAGTTGGTTGGGATGTTGGTTGCTAGGATGTTGGCTGCTAGGGTTTTCTGGGTGGGTTTCCAGGTGATTGCTAATTAAACCAAACCTAAAAAAGTCCAACAAGTTTTTTTTATTTATGCAGCACAAACATAAAAAAAAAAAGTTATGTGCGAAATTTTAATACTTAAAGGCAGTGCTCATCCAGAAATTAAGGTTCTGTCATCATTTACTCGTCCTCATGTCGTTATGTGCGAAATTTTAATACTTAAAGGCAGTGCTCATCCAGAAATTAAGGTTCTGTCATCATTTACTCGTCCTCATGTCGTTCCAAACCTGCATTTCTTTGTTGTGTGGAACACAAAAGAAGACATTTTGTACATTTAATACTGTTTTTGTCCATGCAATAAATGTAAATGGGGTCCAAAACAACATTGGCCCCCATTGACTTTCATGGAATAGATGAGAAAAAAAGAGAGCAGAAAGTCATACAGGTTTGGAACAACATACAAGTGAGTAAATAATAACTTATAATAAAACAATAAAATATTATGAGAAATATCTAGTGATGCTTGAAAAACTATCAAAAAATAAAAAAACTAAACTGCCCGGATGAGTGCCTGAAGCCCTCACAAAACCAGACTAGGTGAATTTTTCTCAAACTCTCACTTGGAAAAACTGGTTTTTCATGCTTAAAATGGAGCAAGGGAACTTCTATTGTCTGTAGTGCAATAAAAGCCAACTGCAAAACCTGCAAAAACATTCCAGAGTCAAACTTGCAAAGTTGCATTGTGTCTGATTGGATACTTGTCTAATCGGTTACTTTTCTAATCAAGTTTTGTTTGTTTTTCAGTGGAAAGCAGAAAAGCAGGATCTGCCAAAAGCTTTATTTAGACTGCTATTATTTTCAACACTGAATTAGAGAGTCCATAAAATAAAACACAAATAGCATATAAATAAACTTCCATTGTCTGTAGTAGTGCATTGAAAGCTAACTGCAAAACCTGCAAAAACAGCTTCTGGCTAATTACGTGATGTGTCTGGTGGGATACTTTACTTGTCTAACCAAGTTTTGTTCGCGAAAGTTTTTCACGGTGGAAAGCAGAAAAGCAGGATCTGCAAAAAGCTTTATTTAGACTTAGTTAGAAAATTCTGGTAGGGCTCGCAGGTCAAGAAGTTTGTAAAGAGCTGATTTGACTAGAGGTGTAAACAGAAAATTACACAAGAATCCGCAATCCTGAGGCTGACGGTCGAAAATTACACATGCCAGTCAATCCGACTTTGAAAAATTCTAAGGTTCTTTATTGGCAGCTATGGTTCCATAAAGAACCTTTAACATCAATGGAACCTTTCCATTGGACAAAAGATTCTTTATAGTGGAAAAGGGTTCTTTCAATTGTTCAAATGTTCTTAAAATTAACCAAAAAAATCATCTTTTAAGAACTAAGATGCTTTGGGGAACCCTAAATGATGCCTCTATTGCATCAATGCAAAAACCCTTTTTGGCACTTTTATTTTTAAGGGTGTAAAGATGAAGGTATTAAGCAGCATTAAGTTGTGAAACAGGAGAAGTCTTAAGAGTGTGTTCACACTTGTAGTTCAGTTCGCTTGGTTCGCCTGGTCCGGATCAAAAAAATATTAATAAATGAATAGCATTCACATTGGCATTTTTAACACCGAACCTAAAAATACCGAACCTAAAGACATAGGGATATGTTCCCAACCTGATTGGTTGGCTTTTATTACGTATATTTCGTGACCGAACATCCAAAACAATACTGTGTTCTGGGTTAAATGCACTCGTTGTATGTGCGTAGCCACATATGATGGTATTTTGACCAGCTGAGAACTCGTGAAGAGCTTATAAAATGTGTAAAGGAGTCAAAACAGCGGCAGGAATCCCTCCATCACACACATAAACGAAGATCTGCTGCGAGGAGACGTGGTTCTGATGCCTGTAACGAACTGTGATGGGCAACATCGCGACTATGATGAGAAAAAACAGAGCATTCTGTCCTTTTTAGGGTCACATCTTACGACATCATGTCCCATTTTTGGTTCCTTTACATGTCTTTGGTCGGTGTTGCGTTCATATTTCATTCGAACCGCACCAGAGTTAGTTTGGAAGCGGACTGAGACCCATCTTTTCAGCGGTGTCAGTCTACTTGTTTGGTGTGCACCAGGATTCGGATGGCAGAGTTCACACTTCAAAATGCACCGCACTAACAGAGCAATCGCACATGCCACCATTAATCTAATTTAGGTCAAGGACTTTGAAAGAAGAACAGAATCCAACCATCAACAACAAAACCTGTCCATTCAGAGGTCAATGCAGGTCATATACTAAGGTTGAACTGACTGGCCAGTTCAAAACCCACTATAGGCTGACTTTAACCCTAAAAGAATCCATTTGCAGTTTTTTAGATTACAAAAATATGTAGCCTACTTTTTACCCTTTTGACAATTTTGAACCATGCAAAAATGCAAACCCCATCAGAATTCTCATCAAACATGACAAGATAATAGTGAGTGGAAAAGATACAAAAAGAAACACACACTTCTGTTTTCTCCACTATCTCACATCCTCATGTTATTAATGCCTTGTCTCAGTTTTTCACAGGTACACACACAAGGTAAAACGGGTTAAAATCACACAGATCTAAGTCAACTCAAGGTGCACGAGGTCAGGAGTGAGGAGCACAGGTGTACACTGTTCTCCCAACAGGTCGGACAATTATAGTGCGTAATTAATTGCTTCTCCAATCCATTAAAGGCATCTATTTCCAGATAACCACAGGAGATCGGAGGATTAATTTAGACGCCTGATGAAATTTCCAAAGCGCACATCACCTGAGGTGATGTCATGGGAGTTACTAGTTAACGTTTTTAGGTAGAAATAGATACATTGAAGGTTTGGAAAAGGTGTTTTACAAAGTGTTTCCTAGAAAGATGAAGCAGGTGGTGCCTTTAACCACAGGGCTGGTCCAAGCAAAACACAAGTTTAAATTGCAAATAGACATCAAACGTGCTGTTTCAGTCACGAACGTTCAATGTTAAGAAAGGGAAGAGACACCACAAGTTTCAAATATGTATAATATTTGTCTTTAAAGTTGGGCAAACAATCCTATTATGTTAAATTCAACATTGAAGTTTAGAGTCCATAAAATAACGTAAAATAAAATAATAAAGCCTATAATTCAAATAAAATAAACTAGCCCTTTTTGGCATTTTTAGTTGCTCAAAAAAAAAAAGATATTATTTTTGGTAACACTTTAGTTTAGGGTCCAATTCTCACTATTAACTTATTGCTTATTAGCATATTACTAGGATGCTGGCTGTTTATTAGTACTTATAAAGCACATATTAATGCCTTATTCTACATGACATTTTACATCCTTTAATCCTGCCAATATCTAAACTTAACAACTACCTTATTAACTATTAATAAGCACTAATCAGGAGTTTATTGAGGCAAAAGTCATAGTTAATAATGAGAATTTGACCCTAAACTAAAGTAGGACCTTATTTTTAATTTACATTGAAATTGAGAGTCAATAAAATAAAATAAAAAAGCCTACAAATAAAATAAAATAGCTTATAATTAAATTGAAATGAAAAAAAAAAGGGTTGAATTTAAAACAGACTCCAGACGTTCTGTTCCAATCACGAATGTTTGGAGTAAAGAAAGGGAAATAAAGACGTAATATTTCCGTTTTGATCAACACTTAAGTTGCGTGTCTATTCACGATCTCAAACACCTCACCCACCTTCTACCAAAGATCCGCAGTCCAGAAAAGCTCTTGGTGTTGTTGGGACAAGGTTGAGCCGCAGGGGTTGTGATGGACAGGTCAGAACACGACGAGGAGGCAGAATCAGGACCTCCGGGCTCTTCACCGTCCAGGAGAGCCTCCAGGGGTCGGGACAGCCCCTCCACCTCTCCCTCTGGGTGAGGGTTTGACAGCTCCATCTCAGATGTGCAACCTGACTCCTCCTGTCGTGACGGTCACAGGAACCCAGTCCATCAAAGTCTCCATAGCAGATGAAAAAAAAAAAAATGCAAGAGAAACTTTCGAAGACGAGGTTCAGAGGTGGTGTGGGTGGAAGTGAACTCCACTGACAGTACGGCTTAGTCAGGCAATCGTACAGAACAGCACGGCACAGCACCAGGAAGTAGATCTTGTATTGCGGGTGCAGTTTTGACAGTTAACGTCCCTTCTTTTATCGTCCATGGGCAACAGCCGCTCGACTTCCTCCTCCTCCTCCTTCACGGCTCACCTACTGCAACTCAGCTGCTTGTTTGGCAAGAAGCTTCCCTCTGAGCAAACTCTCTCTCTTTCACTTTCAACACTTGAACCGGGCATGTGTGCGCAATCCAGGAAGTGTCAAACAGGTGTAGGACTCTCAGACGTGTGGCTACCTGCCCGTGTACTGCTGTGCAGCCTGACTGGCTCGTTGACGTTCGAACACACACTTTTATCAGGTCTTCTCTCTCTTAACACCTCCCCCGCACCACGTTCTCCCTTCACTGGTCCAGGTTAGGACAGGAGTGTGTCACCATCTATTGGTAGATCAAGAGAATTGGTGAACGCCTCGGTGGTAAACCATCACAGGAAGCAGTCGACAGTGCACACAAATTTAAATCACACTTTGCATGATGGTATTACATAATACGTTTCTACTTGGGGAAGAAGGTCGTTTCTTCAAATCTAAAGGGTCAAAGTGCAAAAGAAGAGTACGACAGGAGTTTTTCTGCATTATATCGTCAAAGTGGGTGGTTTTGTTCACATCTGATTAAGTCATCACTGTATTTCTGCAGTACTGTTCTAACTTTGGAACAGAAGAGCGGATCAGGCCTCCCTCCCACTCAGACTTTACATAAAGACGTTTGGAGCGAGGCCCACGCCGCGCTCACTATGCTATGCAGGGACTACATCCAGGCATCGGTTCATATACAAGCTTGTTACACACACACACACACACACACACACACACAAACGTCTTGAGTTGCAACTGCATTTCTGTTTCAACCTCTGTTCTTTTGTCTAAGGACGAAATTAAAGCTTTTATGCGGCACAGTTAGCAATTCTAACCTCAACTGTGATGTCTAAATTTGTTGGCAGTTTATAATTTGATACAAATATTTAATTTGATGTACATACTGGAATAGAGTGGCAAAGTGAAAGTGCAAGAAAACACAATATTAAAAGCCTACATAAACAAGCCTGTTGGGGGAAAAATATTTTAGTCTTGTTATTGTAAACTAAATATATTTAAAAATGTTTACCGTAATTTAAATAAATATAAATATAAGATGAAAACCTAAAAATTTGAAATGATGCCTACTGAAGTAATAATATTATATTTTTTTATTTAATTATAATTTATGCCAAAAATTATTGTTTCCAGACCGACTGTATTACAGTAATTAGAATCATAGGAGAATTCCAACTCAAAATAAAACATCTGGATAAATACTAAAGAGTTTTTTACTAGGGTGAAATATGACTCTTTTTGTAAGATTCACTTTAAGTGAAGAAAGTAGTGCTGACAGAGCCGCTGATATATTCCGGTGGAATTTTGAGTGAGGACACAGTAGTGTTAACTTTGTCCTAGTTCCTGTGAGGTTAAAGTTCAGCGCATTTCACACGTGTTCCGATCTCCCCCGGCAGCAGAGGACAAGAGAAGAGCTCTTCTGCTATGCACCATCCACAGAGATGATATTCATATAAGCACATGGATATAATCCCCTCCTACACACTGGGTTCAGTTAGATAACATACTGGGCTGCTCAGGTAGGGAAAAATAGGCAAAAAGTAGGAGGAGAAAGAAAGAAAGAAAGAAAGAAAGAAAGAAAGAAAGAAAGAAAGAAAGAAAGAAAGAAAGAAAGAAAGAAAGAAAGAAAGAAAGAAAGAAAAGCCAAAAAAGGAAAAATTCATAAAGGAAGGATAAAATGGAAATAAGAATATATAAATGCATTATATAATAAATGTACAGAAACTTCATCCTTAATACTTTTTCTTGCAATCTCAGGCCCCCGACTGGTGAACGTGATTTCACTGAGTGCAAAATGTTCCTGGATCAACATTTAATCAACCAATCAGATTTGAGGGACAAGTTATGGGTAGGGTTAGGTTTAGGGTAGGGTCAGGACTACATTTCCAGACAGGAATGTTGTTCCAGGAATATGTTGATGTCTTAAATAATATAATATAATATAACATAGTGCTAAAACCAATTAGAACACCAAAGCAATTGCTTGGCAACAGCCTAGCAACCAGCCAGAACACCCAGGAAATCACATAACTGTGCAAAAAAACAAAAACAAAGAACACCTCAAGGCAGATGTAGACCAGAGGCAGGGTTATGTTAGAAATGTTCCTTGATCAACATGTTTTGTTGATCCTGGAACAACATTCCTGTCCCGAAGTTTAGCACTAACCCTATCACCCTAACCATAACTTCTCCCTAAAATCAGAGAGAAATGATAGATGAATAACACTGATGTAGAAGCACCTAACCCTGGTTGTAAGCCTAAACTTGACGTAAACTGTAAACTTGTCCCTCAAGATTGGTAGTTTGGAATGTTGTTCCAGGATCAACAAAGATGTGGATCCAGGATCATGTTGTACTTGTCAAATCACTTTCACCGCAGAGGTATGTCTAAAATCTCTTCTAGTATTCAGTCTAATCTGAATGCTAATTTGAACAACAGAAACAACACCATGTGAAGAAATCCTTGTCAGTTAATGTGATTGCAGCTGTTTTAGCCTATATCTGAGATTAAAACCCTGGTGACACCTGAAACACACCCGCACTTCCTGAAACACACCCGCACCAAACTATTGTCAGTGTGTTATTTTTAAACTGCTATTGATACCTAACAATAACCGATGACTGATGTTTGGGAACTATACTTTACAGACCGTGACACATATGTTATATTTCCATAATATGACATTTAAAATAGCTCAAGGGAATTTTAGAGCATCATTCATCATAAAGGGGACTCGAAGCACGGTGAGTCACATGATATGCATGACACAATGCATTCTAATGTGTATTTGTGATTACAAGGAACTAACTTAAACCTAAAATTAAACCTAACCTAAAACCATTTAAACCAAAAATCACTGCAGATGAATATCAATCTTATTAGAGATATAAGGTAAAAATGTATGTAACATATAATACCCCAAGGTACATAACTGATACAAAAAAAATATAATAATAATAAATATCAATCAAATATAATCAAATGTGATGCTATAAAAATTATAAGGTGAGTCCTTACATACAAAAAACATAATTTTATAAATATCTTATTGTAAAAGTATCACCTCTTGAATAGAATATAGATTCTCACTCAAATGAATGGGGCATTTATACTCTTTGCTTCTAAAAAATATTTATACAGCATTTTACACACTGAATTAATGAGGCATTTATAAAAACGTGAATTTGACACTAATGTATAACGCTCAAAATTTTGGAAGTCTCTTATGCTCACCAGGTCAAAACAGTAATATTGTGGAATATTATTACAGTTTAAAATAACTGTTTTCTATTTTAATACATTTAAAAAAGTAATTTATTCCTGTGATGCAAAGATGAATTTTCAGCATCATAACTCCAGTCTTCAGTGTTTTTTTTTCAGAAGCGTTTTAAATCAATCATGGGTCATTTTGACCAAACTGCCTTCTAACATCTAACATTCAGCTTCTGCTACAGCGCTAGAGACGATGATATATTTATGGTCAAAATGTTCTCGTCTGTCACAAGCTGTTTCAGGCAGGTGGAGAGATGTGCAGATTTGATTCTAAAAGCAACTATAGATCACCCAACCTTAATATGTTACCTTCATCTATGCTTGTGTGTGTAATAGTAGCAGTAGAAGGTTTAATCGTGACTTGAATCGTGAAACTAACTACTGTCCACAACAGAGCAAAGAAGAGTCCATGAGCCACAGCTCATTTCCTTTTATGCTTCAGCTTTTATGTCAGTCTGCTTTGAGGTTTGGCTGAGCCAGGACACTAACCCAATCCTGCCTGATGAATTCAAAGTTATTTAGAGACGTAGGTTTTGATGTAGAAGAACAGGTGTTGCTGGAAAAACCTTTGTTCTAACAAAACATCCTCCCTACACACACAAGCAGAACACCCGCTCCGAAACGACATATGGAAAGTGACTGACATGACTCACTGTGATCATATTATGCCTGAGGATACACTTTCCTTTCTATCTATCTATCTATCTATCTATCTATCTATCTATCTATCTATCTATCTATCTATCTATCTATCTATCTATATATCTATCTATCTATCTATCTATCTATCTATCTATCTATCTATCTATCTATCTATCTATCTATCTATCTATCTATCTATCTATCTATCTATCAGACTCAGAGCTCTGCTCAATGTAAGCTATTGTGTCACATACAACAAAATTATACTACAAAGCAGGAACTCTGGGATCTCATTTTGCCTGAAAGGCTGGTCTAATGTCATTTGATGCTTTTGATTGTGTGCTGATTACTGTGACCTGTTTAGATTCATCAAAAACATCAAGAGGCGAGAGAGAGGAAGAGAAAAGCTGTTTGATTGTGTGTCCATTACAATTAAACCACAGAAACAACAGATGGGCACAAAACAGACATCAGTAGGTCATTCAAACTCTGAAACAAATGTTTGCAAATCCATTTTAGGCCGGATTAGTTTTAGGCCTTTAAATACAGACTCAATTTTGATATGATACAACTGGTTGGCAATGTATTATGATACGTTTTATTATTCTTTTCTTTCATACACTTGATGAAAACGTTAAGTGTCGCTTAGGCCTACTGCTGGATCAGCCCAAATCAATGTGAAGTTTCAGGCAGGTTAGGTTACTTCTATGTAAAGACTGCTTGAGATATGCTTTTTACCACAATTTCCTTTCTGAAGTAAGCCTACAAAAGTAAATATCTGGCTTTCAATACTTTAAGCAGCTGTTATCTTTATAAAAGCCCCAATTATGATGAAGATAGTCATCCTTTGACAGTCGTGAAATGTCACAAATCAATGCTTTCGCAGAGATATCCATATATATGACTATAGATTTCCATAAGAGTACATCGCTTTAGATAATGACACAGTATCACAGTCGACATACTGATGCTGAATGTGTTTTATTAGACTGCGGTTTTTGTTTAGTAGTTTTAGTAGCTTAGTTTTCAACTGGTCACGTGATTGCATGGCCGAGAGCTATCTACTTTCTCCATTTAAAATATACATCCATATTTTTTTTTTTGGGGGGGGGGGGGGGGGGGGTGCTATTAATTTATTAAGGTTTAAAATAGTTTATTTAGACAAAAAAAAAATACTGAGTGCATCGTTAAATTGCACTTCTCAATATCTGTCACATGGAGATTGACTGTTGCACAATAGCGCCCCCCGTTGGTCACTCTAGGACACCTGGCAGATCTACGGTAAGAATACTACAGCTCCATCCTCCTACACTACCGTTTTGCAGTGTACGAAGCCTACACGTAACCTTGACACTGGTTACGACACTATACGAGTGCAAAAAGTATGTAAGTGTGCTGTTTAAAAAAAGAATCGAGTAGGCCTACATTACAATAGTCACCTGTACTTTTCCCCCATCCGAGAGCATCAATTTCTTCCGGCTGTATAAATGCGCCACAAATGAGGAAGTGGAGCAGGAGCACCCTGTCTTTGGAAAAAAAGAAGAGCAAGAAAACACTTTGATCAGATCAGATCAGATCAAGTTTAGGCTCTCCTCATACTCAGTGCAGTTTTTTTAGCTTTCGCTAGTGTCGAGTTTTAGTCAGTACAATGGCTCCATCTACTGTTCACTACAGGCAAAACGCTTTACACAGGCAGAAAAGGCCAATATATCCTATTCATCATATTATGAATGTGCCAAAACATTCAAGCCAGGCTGTAAAGTAGACTTCATTTCACAGCATCTCCATATTTAAGTGGAATAAATGACTGCAGAAACGTGACAGACTGAATAATGGTGTAGCAAAGCAGTTCAGTAGAAGGTTTTAAAGAAAAAAAGCCATGATGGATGAAAACACAATAGCCTACACTGCTGTTTTGTGTCAAACATTACATGAGAATACTAATGAGTTGGTGATTTTCTTTTCTTTGTGGAGTTTATAGAGGGGAACTTATAAATGTGTCAAGCTGCTTACCGTGGACTGAAGTTCCCAAATACTTTTGAAGATTGATTTTAGGCTTTAGAGTCTATATGTGATGTTAAAGTCATGGTGGCATTTAGAGCTTTGCAGGAGAACATTATTAAATTGGGCGTCTTGAGACTAGTGAAAGGTGGCAGCAATAAATGACAGTACAGAGTGGAGAATAAAAGGGTCATGATGATTCGATAAGCCGGTTATTTAATATTTTATCTTTCTGATCATCAGTGATGGAGAGTTTTGTGGCCAAGCAACAACCTGTCTTTCAAATTTGTTAGATTTTTTTTTTAATTTCATATTGTTTTTGAACAGTGTTTTTAGATATTTTTATTATTATGTTTAATTTAAAATGTACGGATGATTATTTATTTTCTTGTATGTTTATTTATTTTAGAGATATAAACCATGTTTTTTTCGACACATTTTAAACGTTTTTATTTTGTATTTATTTTTAGTGTATTTGTATTTATTGTATTGCATTTATTTTTAAAATTATATACAGTTATATTAAATATATTCTTAAGCTAATTTTCAATGTTTTTAATTAATATAAAAGTACATTTTAGGTAGGGATATTTCCTTCTATGCCTTGTTTACTTAAAAAAAACAGCATCGTTCGATTTATCCTCTTTAGCTAATCAACACATGTTTGCTTATTTCTCGCGAGATTTGCGTGCAATAGTTTTAAACGCGTGTAAAACCTCAAACTGAGAGTTAAGTTCAGATAAAAGCTCGATTTGAGCATTTGAAGCTATTTCTACCCCTCATATATTTTACAGACACCTGCCACATAGCGAAATCCTTTTGATTCTCGGGTGTGTCGATTCAGCAAAAAAATCTGCAAAAAAAGCCTATTCCGAGCAGCAGCCTCAAAAATATGTCATGGCGGCCCAGAAAAAACTGTTAACTCCTGACAATTTCATTGGTTAACGGAGCGGCCATCTCTTTTATAACATGGTAGGAGATATTCGTTTGCGTAGATTTTTGTGTAAATGTATTTCTGACGCTCTTTAACAGACATAAAGCGTCGTGGTGGCGGTGCACGTGCGCTCGGTTTGATCAAAGAACCGCTGTAAAACACTGAGCCGTGTGTGACAGAGGCATTTACTTTGGCTGTAGGGGGAGTGAAGTGTCAGGCAGACATGGTGGTCTGGATGGGGGGATGCAGTCACTTCTTTTGCTGACTATTTATCCTGTGAAACCTGTAGTACTGGAACGTTTAGTTGAATATAGATTAGCTACTCCTGTGATTTCTGTTGTAATGAGAATGAAACGAGTTTAATTTTGTATTGGCTGTTCATTGCATGTATGAAAATATGTTTTGGACTGACATAAATGCTCATAAAGAAGAATTGGAACTGGGTCGAAGTGACAGTAAAATATGGCAATGTGCAAAACATACTATACAATTGTTAGTAGGCTATATTTGGGGTAGTTCTATACATTGAATTAAAAAAATAATGTGTCCAATATATAAATTCCTTCAAACAATGTTGTTTCGTATAATAGTTAATAGGTTGCAGTGACTGGTTTGGCAGACAGAGTTTTTCTAAATAATATCACAAAAACAGAGTGTCACATCATCAACACATGTGCAAGGGAATTTATCTGGCATATATATATATATATATATATTGTGTATGTGTGTGTGCATATACATGAAATTCTCTAGCTCCAACTCAGTTTTTCCCCCCATTATTTTATGACTTTCAACAATAGCTACTGTAGGCATTGTGCTGTGTATAAACGTAAAGGCAGAAAGTCTGTTAGAGCATGTAAAACTGTTGTTATTAAATAGCCTATAATGTTTCTAGACAAGTAAAGCAGCAACTTTTCCCTTTTTGTTTTATAACAGTCTAGCACTTTTTAAATTGGCCATATTGTTTACATAATTTAACCAGTTAGCCTATACTTTGTAAAATGAATAATATTTTGAATTCAACATCTCTCTCTGTATTTCTTTATGGTAATATGCATTTATAAACATTACACTAATAAAACACTTATTGTGTTGTCTTTGAGAGTATATGCACGAGTTCGACTGAGTTGACTGCCACTTCTCTTCTCCAGATGAGTTTCGCCGAGTTTACATCCGGGTTTTTCCCTAGGCAATGGGAGACGCACTACCGCTGTTCCTTAGGCAAAGTGAAATAAATTCGCCGCACCGTCACAAAAAGTAGTCCTCTTCACAAACACGTTTCGAGGAAACTTCACGTCCACTTTTACACCAAGCACGTGCACTTTTACAGTAATCGCGATGTCTCTGAATCGTTTGAATAGATGTTTAAAGTATTTGTGCTTTTTGACGGCTACTTTTCCTGCCCCCTTCGTCTCCCTCTTCCTGCGCGGATGAATCTTCGGGTGCTGCGGCTGTGGTGAATGAGATTGAAGAAGAGTTCTTGTTTTGTATCTCAGTTTCTCTCTTTTTTACACACACAAATTAAAATTAAACAAACAAAAAATAAGGTCGTTAACCTAGCTAAATTCAGCCCAGATGACCGCGACAGCTATGTGAGCGATCGGATCGGACTGAGAGCTCGGATTGTTTGTAAATATTTATTTAAATAATTTGTGGGGAGAGAGAGAGGCACTACTGCTCAAGTGAGTAGAGGAGGGTAAGTGCACCTTGGGATCTTTTTTTATTATTGCAACTTTTATGCGCCTCGTTTTTGGACTTTAATCGTTCGTAGATTCTTCGCCGCTTTTCCAAATCCAAACCCCGTCTCGATCGGGTAGGTAGAGAAGTCAGGATCCCGATGATTTTGGAGCAAAATTGCCGCTTATTTCTAGGAGTTGAGTGGTGTATTTCTAAGTGCAGCGCGTGAATCGAACGTTCCGCGCGTTTTGTTATTTTGTAACATTTTAAACTTCGCTGGATACATTGTTGCCGCAACGGTTGTTTCCAGCTCAGTGGAAACAATGTATCCGATGGCAGCGTGGGGATGAAAGGGGGAAGAATGAAGATCTTTTGCTCATGTATGGCTTGAATTAGTGGTTGCGGCTCAGTCGAGTCCATCTAACTGTAATTTGTGCTGTTGGCCTGTTAGCTTTAGCAGAGTTAGCCGTAGCACAATATGAAAGCTCCTTATATCCAGCAGCAGGTTTGTAAAAAAAAATACTCCTATTTTGGTAGTTTTCACCGCTTTTCGTACCTGGACTTTTCATGGGTGAGTGATAAAGTGATGCTTTTTATAACACTGCGGGTTTTTTGCTTGTTTGGAAAGTGATTTTCTTTTATGTTGCTTTTTTTTTTTTTTTTTTTTTTTTTTTGGTTGGATGGTGGAGGCTGAGTTATTGGAGCTGATGTGTTTTAGCTTGCGCCAACTACAGCCAGATTCTTTTAGAGAGAGAAAAAGAAACGCAAAACGCTTATTGTAGTGGATGAAACATGCATAACCACCTCCTGTATGAATATTTGTTGAAGTATGCTGTGGGTAAACATGTGTATCATCTTCCGTGTTTCCCTGAGGTTTATAATAGTGGCCTAATCAAAGTGCTGCTTAACTTTTCCTGTCATTTGCACATCCCTGATCAGATGGACTGAACTAAAGCCGGGTTTTATGTATAGATCGGGATCATTTTGGATCAAACTGTACCTTAACTGCCTGTCAGACTCTTTTGCACATTATTGTAGTTTTGCAGGTGGCATATTAAAGCTTATTTAGGATATCTGTCATGTATGAATATTTCGTATTTAGTCTTTGTTGGATAATTTTGTGAAAACTTTAAGTACTTTTTAGCACAGGTTTAGTGTCAGTTTACTAGTTTACAACGGGTTGGTGATGTTTGTAAAACTCTAGTAACGTGTTTACTTTTTTGTTATTGTTTAACTGTTTTTATCTACTTCGCTTTTCTGCTCATGTTTGGCTTTCATCATGCTTATATGTTGAACTGATTGTTGATATTTTTTAAATGTTTGTACAACTTTACTCTGTTTTCACCCTCACCTGACATGTTCAGCTCTTTCTTTAGGTTTTGCTTTCCTTATACATATAACGTTAGTTTCACTTTTAATGTTTTTGTACTGTGGCAATCAAACCTTTTAGGCCTCTATGATTCCATGTAACGTTAGCGATGTATGTAATGCGTTCAATACTCACAAATTTGCACAGGAGTTTTGTTGTTCATGCCATTCTTGAATATCAAGTAATTATGCAAAACAAAACGTTGCTGGCTTATGTAACATGACACTGGAAGTATTTTAGTCCTATAGTTTGTGTCTTGTCAGGTGTAGTTGTGATATTGTGTTACCTTATCCAATTCTGGATACTATTTATAAAGGACAATAATTCACATTACCCTTATTATGCCTATTTTTAGCCATCTTTTATCAGTTTGCTTTAATTTCAGCACTCAAATGAATCAGTTGTTTGTAGGTCAATTAAAACAAGATTGCCATTTGTTACATGTATAGGTATTTGTGTAAAATAACAGCTATTTTTTTTTTGTAGAGTACTAATATTTATTAAAATGTATTACAAGAATGTTGTTCTGACTTATTCTCACTTTTATGTAATTCAGATTGCTGTGTTTTACTTTTTGAAATATGTAGTATTGCTTATATATTTTCCAAAGCACAACCAAAAGTTTTATTCTTCTAGATTTAGGAGTTTAGCTTTGACCTGGGTTGGTTGTATAGTTTTACAAAGAAGATTTCAACAGGTCACTGAAAACTTTACAGAGACAAGAAAAGCCTCTTACTGTACTGTATAACTTTCATATCGCAAATCAGAACCTGGTTTGAATTGCAAATTCAAATGTAAATATATTAATTTTTCATTACTGATGCAAATTTTGTCCGCTCATTTTATTTTTAATATGCAGGGTTTATAGTCACCCTTTTTTAAGACGTTAGCTGGTGCTTACTAAAAGCCAGTCAGTATTATGATTCAACATAAATCTCTCATATGGCATCATTGACGAGATCAAATTTTCGGTCTAGTTCAGAGGGATTTACCTCTAACTAACCAAAGTTTCATGATTTGAATGGTGATATCTATTATTATATTATTATTACGGTTGTTGTTGTTATCAGTATTATTATTACTATACCTAGTCTTATTACTACAAAAAATGTTTACTATTTAATAATAATGTGACTTGCAAGTTTCAGTAAATTATTACAGAGACTTAAGGTCCGTTCACACAAAGAACGATAAAGATATAGTTCTAAAAATCATTCTAAATACAAATGAATAGCATATTAATCCAAAATACAACTATAACGATATTGCCACAGAGAAACGTTATCATTGGAATCACTTTTTAGAACTTTTTTTTTTCTTCAGCTGATGAACAATAAAATCACTGACAGCCCATCAGTATCCACCTGACTTTAAAGAGTGAAAGCACACCAAAGAGACCAGCAGACGACAAAACGACTATGCTTTCTCAGAATAAACAGAACGATATCGTGCGCTGGTGTGTATGCTAATATAGTTATCGTTAGTTTGGGTTTTGAATGTTTACATATAGTGTTGTTTCCTGGTAGTTGGCAGCAGAGATGATAACCACTGATCCACCTCAGCTTGTATCTTTCTGCTTGTTAGTATTCGTTTTCATGAATATTGGTGCTGGGTCAGGCTGTTATTGTTTTTATTTATTATATTATAAATATATGGACAGTGTGCTTTTAAAATACATTTTAGGATGAAAACTTCCTGGAAAAAGGTACCTAATATCAACTTCAGTTTTCATAATCACTCCCAATTTTTGTGAGCACCCAAGTTGACATGGTTTCCTTTTTAAAGATGAAGTGATTGTAATATATTTACTTGTGTGTTATTCTAGACTATTTGATCAAAGACTTGCATAGTGACTCATGGACTTGTTAATTTGAGAGGTTGTCGTTTCCTGTGCATTGTAGGCTGAAGGTCCTGAGATACCGACTTCCGTGTGGTCATGACAGATGTCATCGCTGGCGAGTATAGGCTTTGCTTAAAGGGTTAGTTCACTCAAAAATATAAATTGTCATCATTTACTCTCCCTCAGGTCGTTCCAAAATCTTCAGAACACAAATGAAGATCTTTTTGATGAAATCTGAGAGCTTTCTGTCGCTCCATTGACGGCTACACAACTGACACTTTGACGCTTCAAAGAGATCGTAAAACTAATCCATATGAATCGAGCGGTTTAGTCGTAGAAACTCGATCGCTTTATATGATGAACAGATTGAATTTAGGCTTTTATTCACATAAAAAAATTGATCAGCTCAACCAAACCTGCTTGACAAGTGAGAACAAACCTCATTGGTTCTTGCGGAAGCTCAAACATGATGCGTGATGAACCTCATTGGTTCTTACACGTCAAGCGAACATGTAGCTTCCGTTTACCACAATTGATGTGTGCGTTGATGCATGTTTATATGTAAATAAAAGCCTAAATTCAATCTGTTCATCATATAAAGTGATCAAGTCTCTTCAGAAAATTTGGACTAAACCGCTCAATTAAAGGTGCTCTAAGCGATGTCACGCGTTTTTTAGGCCAAAACATTTTTTGTCACATAGAGCAAACATCTCCTCACTATCCGCTGGCTGCCTGTCCCCTGAACACACTGTAAAGAAACGCGATCTCTGTAGACAGCCCAGGCTCCACAAACAGCAACAAAAACAAACTGTGGCGACCCGCTCCACGAAACATAACAAACTGTTCCAGCCAATGACCGACAAGAAGGATTTGGGGGTGGGGTTTGGGGGGTTAGTGTGCGGATGAGGAGGAGGGAGGGTCTAGCTAGCCTCCGTTTTGTTTGACAATAGTTCGAACGTCAACAAGAAGTGAAGTCACCCAGGATCGCTTAGAGAACCTTTAATATGGATTCGTTTTTACGATCTCTTTATGAACTTCATGAAGCATCAAAGTGGTAGTTGCGTAGCTGTCAATGGAGGGACAGAAATCTCTCAGTTAATTTAAAAGATCTTCATTTCTGTTCCGAAGATGAATCAAAGTCAAAAGGGTGAGTAATTAATGACCGAATTTTCATTTCTGGGGGAACTAACCTTTTAATACCACAGAACTCCATTTGGCAGGACTGCACAAAGAACAAATCCAATGCTTGAGTTTTGAGGAAGATATTTTTAGGTCCGCGAAGATGCCGGGAGATGCACAGGGATGCAGGACTTTTTTGTCGTGGGGTTCATAGACGGGATGAGCAATTAGAAGCCTGCTAAATGCTGCGCTTGCAATGTTGCCCCTTTTTTCACAGACTGTATAAGAGAGAGAGAGGGAATTGGAGTGTCTCTCCCCAATCTAATAGGCTCTGTTTGTGTGTGTGTGTGTGTGTGTGTTTCATCTTGTGCAGGGAGTTGGAGAGAGCGCGTGAACACCAGTCTCAGTGCCAGCTGGTAAGTCCTCTAATAGCCTCTGTTATAATTGTCCTCTTGGCACAGGGCCGCACACCAAAATCAATGAGAGTGAATGAATGTCTGTAACACTGCCTCCGATCCACCCACTGTTACTCTAAAGTCTTTGCGTCGAGGTTGTTCTGTTTTATCCGACGGGCAAAACAGTCCTGCCCATCTTCTCGATTGTCAAGTTTTTAATCCTCCACCAACCGCAGTTTTCCTCTCTCCCAGAAAACTGCTTTCCAACAAGAACCTCTATTGAGTTTTTTCCTTCTTTTAGTCCCGTTTGGCCAAGATACTTTTTGAACTTAAACAAGAGGTTCTTGCAAGTGCGGTGGTGTTGCGGAATCGCTCTGGGAATACGACCTGAATAAAGCGTGTCTGTTTACCACCACCTGAGACATCATGAATCATGCCTCGATTTAGAGAAGTGCGTTTTTCCCTCAAATCGCATTAGATACCGACTTGTGTTCCCCCTTGTGGTGCTGTTGGATTAAGTCAACCTCCAAGCATCGCGCAAAATAAAGGTTAAATATATAACATAAAAGAAGAAAAAAAAATCCAATAAGTCTCTGAAATGTCTTTGTGTGATTTCTCTAGACAGGCTGTAAGTTTCCTGGGACTCTCTTTCTGGCGAACTGGATCAATGATGGAATTGCAAACATTACAGGAGGCCCTGAAAGTGGAAATACAAGTCCATCAGGTAGGAGATCTTGCAAATGGGCTTCTAATCAGTTAAATTGTGTGGGGAAAACAATTGTGAAGTGTCACTGTACTCTCATTACAAGAGTTAAAGTCGCAAGCCAATGCCGGAAAGCTCCTCCATTGCTATAAGGACAGAAAGCAGAGGCTTTTCGGATGATTCAAATGATTTCGGAGTCCGGGAGAACAGGTCTTCAGGTCCACCGTTGCACTTGAGCATTAGTGTTAAATGAAGATATGTTTCTCTCCTTGTCCCTCGCAGTCAGAGACGGCGTGTCCCAGCAGGCAGAAAATTAGTCTAGCTGTCTGAGTGGGGTAAGAGAAAGAAAAAAGACAGGGAGGGAGGGACGGAGAGAAAGAAAGAGGAGGAGAATCGGGTTCATACTGGGCTGATAAAGCGTTAGCCATTACTTCAATTGTAACGAATCATCTTAAGCAGGTGTTCTTTTACATACTGGAGGTTTTTTTTTGTGTGCTGCCGTCTGGTTTTGTCTTCATATCGCTTGGAATATTTGACAGGCAGGTGGAAGAGGGATTTGTTGCCTCATCCGGGGCAGCTGAACGGGTTGTTTTGTGGTCTCGCATGACTCACTGTTGCCTACTGGTGGACTGCGAAAACTTTGAAGAAACATCAAATCACTCTTGGGTTTTTTTATATTAAAGTGGGACAAGATGCGTCATGATTTGTCCATATATTTCGAAAGAGCCCATGATGTATGATGTGCTTGTGAAATGTACAACGTACGATTTGTTTCTAAAGTTTAGTAAAATGAGCTTAATTTTAAAACCTATGTATTTATTTTACGACATATATTATACATGTCGCCAATGTATAAAATCAAGCTAAAAAATAATTTGAGCTAAAGAAAAACCATGCTAATAATGAATTAATAAATGATATATTAAATAATAAAAGTGGTCTGCACGCCTTAAGCTTTACTTCTGAAATTGTTTGACTGCATTTTACAACTGGTTTATGAAAATGTGAATTCAATATTTTTTAAAGGCTATTTTTTAGAGGCTGTGGCAGAAGTCCTGAAATATAACTAGGGGACAGATTTAATATCTCATTTCTCCTTGTCTAGAGGACAACTTTGAGTATAAATTAGCACGCTTACCCCACTCTCCCCTATCTTTTTCTCCTTTTTAAAGGCATAGTTCATCAAAAAAATAAAGATTCTGCCATTTACTCACCCTTCAAGTTGTTCTAAACCTCCATGAAGTTATTTCTTCTGTTTAACATAACATAAAGGAAGAATACTATGGAAGTTAA
This sequence comes from Rhinichthys klamathensis goyatoka, assembly GCF_029890125.1. Classification (NCBI taxonomy): domain Eukaryota; kingdom Metazoa; phylum Chordata; class Actinopteri; order Cypriniformes; family Leuciscidae; genus Rhinichthys; species Rhinichthys klamathensis. The sequence goes on from NW_026607025.1 coordinate 1,171,467, forward strand.
TGGGGACTAAAAACTGTTTAATTACCAACATTCTTCAAAATATCTTCTTTTGTGTTCAGCAGAAGACAGAACTTGTAAATGATGACAATTTTCATGTTTGGGTGAACCATCCCTTTACTATAGCTGTCAGTCAAAGATTGATTGATTTCCACATCAACTGGAATTGACCATTTTCATATAAATTCCCTTTGTTCATTGCAAATGGTAAATGTTTGTTCTAAATGAACACATTAAACGGTGTCTCCACTAACCGTTGTTAACTGGAAGACAGTCACAGAAAGCCATTGGCAGGCTGCCTGCTGCTCTGCTTTTGTTTGAACGTGAGGCTGTAGTTCCACATGTGGCCTGAAGATGCCACACCAAGTCTGCAACTCCCTCCAAAACTGTTGGCATAAGTTTTGACTGCAAATTCTTGTCTTCTCTTCTGTTGCCATAGAAACTTGTCGCCCAAATGAAGCAGGATCCACAGGTAAATATTCTTTATGACGTTGCTCTTCAGAAATAATCCTCCGGTTTGTTTGAGGACTTTAACATGATTGACAGCTGAGCACTTATATTTTGCATTTTAATAAGATTGTGTGGTGTTGTTTATGTTGTTTAAGTGTTTTATTAAACAAAGGTTCAGCAATTCTGAATTATTATTATTATTGAATATGTCATTGTTGTTCAAAATAAGTGATTCTTACTCTTATCTTTGGTGTTTTTAATAGAACGCAGATCTGAAGAAACAACTTCACGAGCTCCAAGCGAAAATCACGGCTCTGAGTGAGAAACAGGTAAGATGTTTCACAGTAGTTGTGACATCACTCACTGCTGCAAGTGGTGGGAAAAGTGAAACATGATTCAAATGCTTTATTGCCTATGTGTCAATGAGCAAAGTTTGATTATGTGATTTTTGGGTGTAAATGTAAAAAAAAAAAGACAATTTGACTACATTAGGCTTGATCTTTTACATTTACTTGAACACATGAACTAATGCAGTGCAAAGGATATGCACTTAATTTATAATGTGTAAATGAATGTATGTATGTATGTATATATATTAGGGCTGGGAAAAAATTAATCGTGATTAATCGCATCCAAAATAAAAGTTTTGTTTACATAAAATATGTGTGTGTAGTGTGTATAATTATTTTGTATATATAAATACACACACATGCATGTATATATTTAAGAAAAATGTGTTATTAATATAAAAAATATGTATATTTATATATAATATAAATGATGTATAAATATATATACAGTGTATACATGCAAATATTTCTTAAATATATACATGCATGTGTGTGTATTTATATATACAAAATAATTACACACACTACACACACATATATTATGTAAACAAAACTTTTATTTTGGATGCGATTAATCACGATTAATTTTTTCCCAGCCCTAATATATATATATATATATATATATATATACACACATACATACATGCATACATACTTAAATACTTACCTACTTACCTACATATACACATACATATATATATATATATATATATATATGCATTTTATCCTGCTGTTGTTCCCAAAGGGATTGATGGGAAAAACTTTTTTTAGTTAAATATGATTGTTTCTGAAGGCATATTGCCCTGATGTCAAGCAGTGACTTGACTGTTTTGTGCATGTTGAAGCCAGTGTTATTTAGTATTATTTATATATTATTATAGTTTTTATTAAGATTTTCAATAAGCTGTTTTTTCATATTTTATATAATTTTTTATAGGTTTTTTTAATTTTGTGCTTTTAAAAAAACACAAAAAAAACACTATTAACTATTTATTTAAATTTTAGTTCAGTTTTAGTGTATATTTATTTCCAGCGCTATTTTTGTGCTTCTACACTTAGCTGCCAAGGAAATTTTAGTGTTGTTTTTCATTTATCTATATATATATATATATATATATATATATATATATATATATATATATATATATATATATATATATATATATATATACACATATATATATATACACATATATATATATACACATATATATATATATATATATATATTATATTAGTTAGCAATAATCAGTGCTGGGTAGGATGTGATTTATATGTAATCTGGATTACGTAATCAGATTCCAAAAATGTTTTTAAATACTCAGTGCCTACAATGACTCATACTACAGTTACTTTTTATATTGATAACTTGTTTACTTAATATTCACAAAATGGCAGTAAATTATTCAGAATTCATTGATTCTCCATAATTATTCTTTTTTGTCATTTAAATGTGCTTTAAAAAACCGTATTGCTCATATATGTTCAGGAAGTCTTCAGTTTTGTGGAATTGCGCACACACAGTCCAGCCACTAGTCAGGCGACTGTAATTACATGGAAAATTTTGAGGTTACACAGCATAAACAAATTAAATATTTAATCTTTTTGTTTGGTAATGTTTTAATTTGATAGATTTTAAGGTTAAAATAATTAGCTTTTTTATCAATTTACGAACCTCCTGCAGTTCCTTCCCAAACCCTAGTATGGGAAACCCTGAAGGAACTTTGTTGTTTACAAAAAATTGAATAATTGTGTACCTTATTGATAAAAAAAAATACAAAAAGTGAAAGAAAAATTAAGTTAGGTCAAAAGTAATCTAAAAGTAATTAAAATGTAGTCCGATTTATGTTTATTACTGAGTACAATTTTCATCATGTAATTTGTATTCACTCTTAGGCTACAATTTCTAAGTAATCTATCTAGCACTGGCGATAATAGCCGGGTTTAAAGCAGGGTTTACTTTTACTTTTCAAGCAACATCAGAAGAACACCAGTGTGTTTCAGCAGATCTGTGTGTGCAGTGAATTTTGATTTGTTTACTTGAAAGTTGTTTTGTTGATTTCCTGAAGTGTCAGTTAGACCTTGTGGGAATTATAGTTTATAATGATAAAATAAGATAGAAAATAAACACTATATATTGAATTATTGTTTTTTGCGGTAGAGGAAAGAGCAGCCAGCAGGAGAGGCCTAGCGTCTGCGTGTTTAAGAACTGTGGCAGAAGAGCTAAAGCATGCAGCCTGCTGTGTGTGCATGCGCATGAGTTTGATGTGTGTGTGTGTGTGTTGGGGCTTGTCTCGTCTCCTGCTGGTGAAAACACTCCAAAATTGTCAGAGAGTTTGAGATTTCACTTATTCGGTCGCTTCTTGAAAAGTCTGCACAAGTCAGCACAGTAGTTTTGGGGCAATGTTTTACTTCTTTCTCTCTCTCTCTCAATCTCTCTCTCTTTCTTTCTCTTCCTACTCTTGAAATTCTCCAGTTAGTTTCATCAAAGAATCGTCCCAGTTTACTGACTCGCAGATCATTGGCTTAGCTTTGAGCTTTTATCCTTCGAAAGAGATAGAGAGAAAGAATAGATCAGTATAAGTACACATGATTTGAATTTTTTTAAAACTCTGTACTCAAATGTGGAGGGCAAATAATGTATGTGTATAGCTTTAGCCAAGCCAGATGAGGATTATAGAATGAGATGATGAAATGGTTCGGTGAATGCTAATTCAGTTCTCTCATGAACCCTGTCAAGAACCTGGCTAGTTCACATTTCACCTCAAAATTTATATTAAATTACCATTATATTATATTAAAGGTGTTGTATGTATTATATTTTTTTAACTGTACTAAAGCATTAAAATACCATATGTTTGCAGATATTTAGAGAAAATTGTATGCTCACATACTTGTTTCTCAGAAAAACACGGTTACAGCCAGTTATTCTACTTTGAAATGTGCATTCCGTGTCGGAATGTCTTTTTTTGTTTTGGTCACTGTGATCCCGGCCACTGACAATTTACCCAATAGTATTTCAGCACTCCAGGTTGCCAGTTGGTGAAAAACAGCAAAGACTATTTATATAGGGACATGCCACTTCCTCAATCCTCAATACAACTATATAGGGAAAACCCGTAACGCCAAAGATGGCGGTTGTATGCACATGCCCTGCCCCTCCTGCTGGAAAGCCAATCGTCTGCTTTTAACAGTCAAGCCGGGAAACATGTAAGCCTATCGTCTGGTTCCACTGACGCATGCGCACAGTTGAGGTTTGCGTCAGCAGAGACGAGAACCCTTGCGCATGCGTAGTAAACGTATAACCTGTGGAGAAAAAGGCCTTTTAAACCTTATTTTGGGGCAAAGTCATCAAACCTTTTCAGCGATTTTTATCATATTTTACTGCTGTTTCTATACATCCAGTTTTTATGTCCCGGTGACCAGTGAAACTGCAGTTCTGACTCTCTGCCCATTCATTTAGATAGGAGCCTGGTCTTGTTAGTCCCAAATAGCTGCCCGGAGGCGTTGCCAAGATGGCGGCCGAGTGGCATGCCTTGCCTAAAAGGACTTTGAAAACAGTGAGTATTGTAGCCATGGAAGCCAGCAAACAAACTAGATCAGAGATCGCAGATTCTAGCCAACCTAAAAGGCCTCTGCATCCATTTAAAAAGCTCTATGAACAGAGGCATTAATTAACTGCGCTTGTTCCTGTTGAGTGTCCTCAATCTGGGAACCGCCATGAGTATCGAGTCTGAGGAGGAGGGGGCGGGAGAAATAACTCTCTCCAATATTTTGAATTTGGACTGCATTACCCATTTCAACCGCTAGCTGTCAATATTACATACTGCACCTTTAAACTCACACACACACACACACACACACACACACACACACACACACACACACACACACACACACACACACACACACACACACACACACACACACACACACACACACAGATAAGATCAGTCTCAGACTTTGACCCAGATTGTATTTCAATCAAAATATTTATACATAATGTATTTAGTTTTTGCAGAATCAAAATATCACATTATATTACAATAGGGCTTTTTTTTTTTACTGGTGAATATACAAATGCATTTCAGTGATGAGATTTTTTGGGGGGTAGAAATGTGATTAATTGTCATGAAAATGTCACAATACAACAAATCCTAGTAGTCCTAAATGTAAGCTTTATTTTTATTTTGGGCAAAAATTCAGTTTAAATTTGGAGTGAAATATGACCTGCGCAGGTTTTCGTAAGATTCATCTAATTTATCCATAAGGTGCCGTGTTGCCTGTGTGTGTGCATTGTGTCAGGTCGAAAGGTTGACGCTTCCTCAGACTCCTTTTCAACTCTTTTGGCTGTGAATACAGTTTGTCTGCCTTTAAATCTCAGTTCCATTCATATGAATTGTAAACTCTTTCCGAGTACATTTTTATTTATGTGATTTTAGGCTCGATGTGAGGCCCGCAGCTGGCACGGCGGTCTGTTACGTATGTAAACTTTCTGCTTGTGAGTCTAAGGCAGCTACTATGTGATTGATCGTCCGCTTAAAGAGAAAAATAGTTTTGTCAAAATTATTTTTGAGGAAGAGACTTTCATTTGATGTTGTGCTTAGCGCAGGGGCTTTGTTGAGGAATGTGTGTGTGTTTCCACTCTCAGAGGTGCGCTTTGGCTCCAGAGGACTCTGAGGCAGCAGAGTGTGTGAGATGAATTTCAATCACATTTTCCCCTGTATGTGTGTATAGGGCTCAGTGGGCCTTTATAAAAGCATTTCCAGTGTTGTTAAGATGGTCTCGCACCTGAAGGGTCTTTTAAGGCACAGCTTAGCTTCACACCCAGAACAAAGAAAACCAGGGAATTTTGTGACTAATGATCTATTATTAGAAACCATTGCGGCTAGATATAAACAGAACATTGAAAAGACGAGAAGGGGGGGGGGGGTCTTTTCATTTTTATTTCCAAGAAAAAGTGTGTACGTGTGTTTCAGAACAATTTGACATGTTCTGGTTGTTTCTCTGTAATCACCATTTCCTCTTAACACACAATCAAAATGTGAATGCGAATGGCTGTATAATTTCCCTGTAATTTCTCTCTCTCAGAAAAAAGTGGTTGAGCAGTTGCGGAAGGAGTTGCTGGTCAAACAGGAACCCGAACTCAAGCCACAGACGTTCCCAGCAACCGCAGACGGTAAAACCGTGCTGCTGACGCCCGCCTGTCCCCCTTCACAGCCGCCCACAGGGCCTCCACACAACCAGGGGGCGCCACAGGTACCGCTTTGCACTCCAAACACCACACAGTTTCTAGACAAATGTGTAGAACGACTCTACACTCAAAGGTAATTCGCAGTGGAATATTTACCCACTACCGGTGAGATGTGAATTCAGTTCCTCTAGCGCAGCACAAAATTAGCCGATTAGCTAGTTTACCCAAAAGGTTTATTGAAAAACGATTGTCCTGAGTCATCTGTGCTGCTCTGTTCTAAAGGTGCACTCTGTAATTGCAGACTCACTAACCGTTGTCCCTGAAATAAGCTTTGAGTTTGTAAAAAATAAGGGCAGAGTGACCTTAGAAATTTTGTAAGAATGGTATGGATTTTATATAGTTAATAAATAATGAATGACCTCAAACTTCTTTTGTATTGTTTTTTCTGTGCTGAGGTTAGAAGACCAAATACTGTGACTGCTTTTTAACATAGTATTTTTAAACTATTGAACTTTTAATATCTTTAAAATCCACATGAAATGGCATTTACAAACCGTTTTATTTCTGTAATGTGGAGTATTTGGTAAAACAGAATATTCAACAGAAATAATTACTTTTTTTACTAAGTATTGTATTTCTAAGTGAATATTTAACATGAAAAAAAGTGGAACTATTGAAAAGTTGGGTTACACTTTATTTGAAGGTGTCCGTGTTACAGTGTAATTATACATTTAAGCACTGAGTAATAATGTACTTGCTTGGGGTTGCACAGACCAATAGACTTTAGTTGACTAGTCGCTGATCATGTGATTTTTTTTTTTTTTTTTTTTTTTACACAAACGACATAGCCGCCTTGCAAAAGACAGAAGACCTACAAACTGTTCTGTTCTTAATGTGCTATATATTCTCTAATTGATAGGACTTACGGTTTTCTTATTATTTACGATCAAAACTAAAAAAAAAAATATTTACATTGGCTGTAATACTAATGCTGTCCTGAAGAGGGGGCAACAGGATAAAAAATCTTTGAAGTCCACTTTTACGAATTGTACAAATAAATGCATATATACAGTATATAAATAAATAAATTATTTTCCCACAAGTTAAGTTTGTTTATACCATCTGCATACTCAAAATCTATCAGGTGAATTCATGTTTTAAACTGTTTATTATACAGGTAAGATAATCGCTTTTCTGAAATAAAGTGCTGCTACATTGTAATATGCACACGGCAATAGCTCGCACATCATGTGCAGATCACACACACAGTACAGAACATTCAGTAGTGCAGAAAATTGCTGTCAGCTCTTGTTTTAACAGAAAAGTGCTAGCATATATTTCTTTCTGTTTTTGAAGTAACTAAAACCCACAGATTCACTATTAGTAGAGAAATGGGTAACGCTTCCTTTTTACAGTACAGTACTTACGTGTACTTACAGTGTACTTACCTAGAAAGTACTGGCTAATATAAGGTAAGTACATGGGTTAGGGGTAGGTTCAGGGTTAGTACCTAGTTATTACCCAGTCATTTTAATTACTATAATAAGTACATAGTAAGTACATGGGTAACAGGACTGTAAAAGGAAGCGTTACTGAGAAATGCTACACAGACATTTCACACACTCAGTCGCTCTTTCACAAATGCTTTCAAATAAATGTAATCTTACTGTGCTACTTTATCTATATCTGATTTAGAACGAGCAGAAAACTAAGAAATATAACGACCCATAGACAAAATAATTGATAAAAATTCTTTGAAATGTCGCAGCTCTGCACAAGGTAACCCAAGTTTGAGTCTCGGCTCAAGGTTCAGGCTTCTCAAAAACAAACATCACAAACTTTAGCCTCTAGTTGCAAATTGTGCAGTGTTGCAGAGCATTCCCATCTCTTCTGTTTTTATTAATGATGTCATCATTGACTCGACTTTAATCGCATAACAGTCGACTTAAAAAAATCTGAGGTCGTTCAACCCCTAGTACTTACTATAGTGTTAGGATAAGGGTTTGGTTTAAGGTTAGTTGCATGTAATTATGCACAATTTATAGTAATTATTGTTACCAAAAGTTGTTTCAAGTTGTTACATTTTGATTAAAGGCAAAGACAAAACATGTTCCCCATCCACTGATAATTTGTACACAATAACTGCAGAGAAGTCTAAGAATGTCTATAGCATATATGTATATTTCCTGCTGACTTTAATGCCATCTTTTGTGTCTCCTCGTCCTCATTCATTGCTTCCCTCAATCAAAACCTACCCCCCACCTCCTCAACTAGAAGACTCTCACCATGACGCCGGTCATAACTGCAAAGACTCTACCTCTCGTGCTGAAAGCTGCCACCTCCACCATGCCTGCTTCCATGGCAACACAACGCCCCACAGTCGCCATGGTCACTGCCATCAGCAACCCCCCGAGACCCGGCGCCAATTCCGACTCCCAGAGCACACCAATCAACCTTCAGGTGGCCAGCAAGCTACCCAATCAGGACATAGATGCCGGCACACGGATTGTGTCCAAGAATGTTATTGTCGTGAGTGTGAATCAATGCTAAGGTTTCTTCCGCTTCACATAATGTTTCCATATAACTTAAATATAACTATTTTAAATTGAAGATCTGTGTTTGCATAGTTTGCTGTAGACTAGTACTAGCCAGACCCAATTTGCTCTGATGTGTTTACAACAATATGTGTATGTCTCCAGTTAGTATGAATATTTAAAAAAATAACTGCCTTTCTGACAATGATGTGCTTGGCAGGGGTGTATGGTGACTGCAACCAGAAAGAGGCCAATTTCCTCTAAAAGCAGACAATGTTATGAATTTCTCTCATTTCAATTGCTGAGTGCCCAATGAACGGCTGGTTTTGTCACAGGTGCAGGCCACCACCAACTCTGCCCAGCCTATCAAAGTTCCCCAGTTTGTCCCTCCTCCTAGATTGACGCCTCGACCCACCTTTCAGCCACAGGTGCGTCTCTGTTAGACCTGCCCCCCTCCCCTTATGTATATGCAGTTCCACATTGACGCCACCAGAGGGACACACAATCTAGTAAAGGCTCTGTGTCTGTAAAGCCTTTGTTTACGGAGACAATCCAATTAAAGTAAACTTCTCATCTTGAAACAGAGTTTTTAAGATGGGAACTGAAATCGCTCGAACACTGTCACCCAAACTTCTAAAGATGAATTCTAGAGAATTACTGTTCCACACCTAGAGACTCAAATTCTGCTTTTTTCCTCACAATAAAACTGACTCTCACCTTCTCCTTCCTAGCACTGGCTGTTGCTGTGATACTGTCTGCTCAAGTGTTTTTTTTTTTCTTTGCTTTAGGATGCTTACACACTAGAGTTTATGCTGTCATAGATTGCTACAAATCTGTTGATTTCAATGGGGTTTTCTTTGTCTTGCAAAATATAAGAAGAAAAAGGTTCGAAAAAGTGGCACTCTGTCATGCGACTTAAAGAAAACGTATAACTGCACTGCACTCTGACCTAAGCATCTGTTGACCAATGAAAATTCAATTAAGTCCACTGTATTACTGCTGACCTGCTTCTTTCTGCATTCCTGTTTGTCAAACACTCCGCCAGAGCTTTCTCAAGTGTGTAAGCTTCCTTAGCATCGTGTCTACACTGGACGTGACCCAGAAGTGCAGCTACAGTTTGATTCTTACTACACTAAAAGTTTCCAAGCTACACAGCATCTTCAACAACAGTTGTATTAACATTTAGTTGAATAACTTTTCAACAGAGATCTGTTGGTAATGTATGAAAATGTACTCGCTGTATGCAAGTTGCTGATCACGTCTGGTGTCGACGGGGTTTAAGAGTGAGACAGTGTTTTGCTGTTTGTTCCTTTATAATAATGTTGTTGCTTCAGTTTTTCTGCTTTTGTTCTTTTGATATTGCTTTGGCTGACCCTATCACTAACCCCACCCCCTTAAAGAGTGACCGTATATAACCTTATACCTCAAAAAGCTACGTAATGCTGAAGTGAGCACAGATTAATCCACTTGAACCCATCATTTATTTACCCACAAGTTGTTCCAAACCTGTATGCCATACTTTCTCCTTGGAACACAAACGAGGATATATTTAGAAGAAGAAAAAACTGTCAGTGGTGCAATGTTTCAAAATGTTTAAAATGTCTTCCTTTGTGTTCCACAGAAGAAAGTCAATACAGGTTTATAATGACATGAGGGTGAGTAAATGGGGCTTTCGCACCAGAGGAAACTTTTCATAGTTCCTAGAACTAATGGCGGAAGTACTCGCTTTTTGCCGTGTTCACACCGCAGGAACTTGGAACAATGTTAGTTTGTTTGCCCCTTTTGAGGGAACTAAATTACCTCCTACTTCAGAGTCAATTGGAACTACCAGTGACGTAGGTGTATGTTGATTGGCCGAATGCACGTGAAACACCAGGCAGCACCCACCATTTTGTGTACACAGATTATAGCCTATACATTTACTACATGGAACATGGAAAACAGTGATAGATGGACCTTTCAACCATTTACGCTAAGGAACAAATCCAATGTGACTTTGAGGGGACCAATCAAAACATGATTATGTATTTCTGCTCAGCTAGCGACACACGACAAACGCTAAGACTTTTTCATATACTGTTTACTTTCTTTGTATAACAGTTCTGTCTGATAACCTATTAGACAGGACTGTTAAACAGATCGTAAACTAATGAAAACAGAATGTGAGCGTTGCGCGTTCAGGCTCTAGCGCTCTCAGTGAAATAAAGCGTTCTCCCGTCGAAATAAACGTCACGACAACAAAGTGCGGCTTACATTACTTCAGAGTTCCTACTGGCGGTGCGAATGCAACCAGGAAAATGGCCCTAAAGGAACATTTAGTTCTCTAGTTCCTATAACTACCGGTTCCTATAACAACGGTGCGAAATCCCCTACTGATGGCAAAATTTGGGGGATGAACAATCCCTTCAGGGGCTCTCAAAGTCCACTGTCTTGCAGAGTTCAGATCCAACCCTAATCAAACATACCTGAACAAGCTAATCAATGTCTTCAGGATTACTAGAAAGTTACAGGCAGGCGAGTTTGATCAGGGTTGGAGATAAACTCTTCAGGAAAGTGGACTTCGAGGGCCAGAGTTGCCCACCTCTACTTTAAGGGATTGTTTTGGTGTTTCTAAATTGAGCTCTGCACACAATGGGACATTTTTCATCCACTTTACCAGAGATAAGTGTTGGCATTACTTGGTCTCTTAACCCAAAACAGCATGCATATTAAGGGCATGGCAACGGAGTGGCTGTCATAATCGATTGGTTTGGCAAGACTGTACCTGCTTAGTAACCCAGCACCCTTTTCTCCATTACATAGGTTCGACCAAAACCCCCCATGCCCATCAATGTGCCCATCGCTCCCGCTCCTCCTCCAATGGTGGCGGCTCCTCTAATCCAGCGGCCCCTGATGCTCACTACAAAGCTGACATCATCTCTGCCTGCCTCCACTGGGCCCATCCACCAGGTGCGCATTGTGAACGGACAGCAATGCGCCACCATTGACAAGACCACGACCGCAGTCACGGGCGGCACCACGCATGTCACAGGCATTGTCATCAGTCCTGCCCAGGCACTTCAAATCAGCAACCTTAACTCAGACTTGAAGGTAAGAGCACATTTTTAATTAGCCTGCTTGTTTGCTCCAGACATGCAAAGTTATCCAGGATAACTTTTTATCTATTGTTCTTGCTCTAAGAATCAAACATTCAACTGACTGGAGTGCATTCCTTGTGTCTTGTTCTCTACATCAGACTGTGAAACCACAGGGAGGACCAGAACGGGTGGTCACAAAAACACCACCCTCATCCTCTCCTCCTCTTCCTCCTCCTCCAGCTAAGGTCAAACGAGAGGAAAGCCCACAGGTACTGTGCACCTTCACAGTTAACAAAACCATTCTGTCTCAAGTCGAAATAAAAAATAATATATATTTTCTTCCTTCAGAAACTTGCCTTTATGGTGTCTCTTGGGTTGGTTACACATGACCATCTTGAAGGTAAGTCCCATTGGTATCAATGATATAATGTGGGTTTCCACTAAATTAAAATTACCAGGACAGGATGTTTTGTAACCAGATGTGATTGGAATGTCCTTTCTCTCCAGAGATTCAGAGCAGAAGACAGGAACGTAAGAGGAGAACAACAGCCAACCCAGTGTACAGTGGAGCAGTGTTTGAACCCGAGGTACAAACATTTTTTTGTAGTTCGCTCCTCCATCTGGTCTGATTTTAAGAAATTGGAATGTACTTCCACCTCTTCTAATATTCTGACTTCTCTCGAATGTCTCAGAGGAAAAAGAGTGCTGTCACTTACTTGAACACTCCACTGCATCAAGGCACCAGGAAGAGAGGTCTGTACTTGCCTGTCTTAGTTGCTTAAGTTGATGTATTGTAGCCCTGCTGCTTACATGTACCGCCTAACAGACACCTAATAGACACCTATCTGCTTTCTTCTGCAATTCTGCTTTGTTGTCTTTGCTTGAGCTTGATCTTTCTGCAGTCCTACAGCTGTCCAGTTGACCTAAGATGACATGTATGATGTTTTATAGGATAAAGTTGGTGGTTGAGGAACTGCTCCCTCAGTTTTGTGTAGTTTCCAGAGATGGAGACTTTTGGTTTGTCTTGGACTTGTTAACGTTTGATTTAAGACTCCAAAATCAGAGACCTTTGTAAAATGTCAGTAGAGTCAGTACAGGGTGAAATATGTCCTCCCAGTCTTGCTCTACTTTACCTTTGAGTCTCTTGTGTGCTCTTTGCACACTTTTTTTCTTTGAAAATACCCTGTTATTTGCTCTTGAATTTCAGAGCGGTGTTTCAACATGATTGATTTAGCTGGATTTGGCCTTGAAAGACTTGACTTGAACATTGACTTGAACTTTCCCCTTGGACCAACTTGGGCTTGGTCTTGCAAGACTTCACCTCAAAGGCTTGACCTAGGACACTACCTTAAGTACTTGTCTGAACATGTCTGTTTCCAATAATAAGTATAGACAAGAAACTTCTAATATTAAATAAAAATGTCAAAGGGGGGCAGATATTCTTCTGTGGTGAATCCAAAGACAATGTTGTTGATCCTATCCTGATCTTCGACATCTTATTGAGTTTGTGAAAAACTTGTTACTTGTTCCTGTAGGCAACATCTGCAGAGAAATAAATTGAGATTTGAGATTAGATGTCTATCTGTTTGTGGCTTAGACTCTTTCACACTCTCTCTTTTAACTCTTTCTTTCGCTCATTGCTTTTCAAATTCCCTGCATGCTGCTGTGGTCGTCTGTTGCACTAACTGCTTTTTGTGACCCTCCCTTCCATTTCCCCTTCGCTCTCTCCCTCCTTTCCTGTTTCCATGCTAGCCAATGAGGATCCCCTCTCTAAGGTATGTTGCAACTAGAAAATGCCATTATTTTATTTCATCTTTGTGTTTTTTTTTCTTTCTTTTCCCTTTTTCCTCCTCCATTTTTCTGTTCCTTTTGGTTTTGTTTTTTTGTTTGTTTTTCTTTTCTTGTCTGTCTCATTTCACTCAGGTCGCCCTCCTAAATACAGCACCACCATCACCAGCAGCACGGCGGTGCCGGAGCTGGGCTGCAACCCCCTGCTCTCCCCCACCAGCAGCCTTCCCGCCTCCCCAGCCCCTGAGCGGCCTGACACGGGGGGCTTTCCCCTCTCTGTCCACCCTCATTCTGTCCCCCAGCCCAGCCCCAGCTCCGGGGATGTAAGTAGCCACCTGCCAAGTCTGGGCGACCATGTTGTTGACAGCCCCCACTTTTATTATTGTTCTAGTAGAGTTCTCTACTTCACAAGCTGCCCCTACCCCCCCCCCCCCCCCCCAAACCCTCCACTGCATTCATCCTGTACACCTCAATGTGTACCGGAGCAAGGTAACTCCTGTTTGTTAGAGTCCAGCATCCACCCGGGAAAGAGAAAGACTGACCTACCAGCACTGTCATTCATGTGTTTATTTGTTGTATTTGTTGAAATGGAGCCAGCAGTCTTACAAAGTGAACAGTCTTTCTCTACTTTCCACACAAATATCAGGCCTGAAGTAATTCATTCTAGTATACAATTTTTAAAAAGCCAAAATACCCAATACTGATAAATACATGATACATTTTAATAGTGATTAACATAGGTCCCAATAATAATAATAGTAATAAAATACTAGCTAAATATCCAGTGCCCCGACTAAGTGAACAATCCAGTCACCAGTGATCCACTAGATAAATAAATCCAAACAGCAGTCAGTTTCTCTCCTCCCCACCCTTCCCGCTATCATCTAATTGGTCCAGACCAGAAGGGGGGCGGTGGTACTGACACCTGCCGTTCTTCCCGACAGGGAGACATCCATGAGGATTTCTGCACTGTGTGCAGACGCAGTGGACAGTTGCTCATGTGTGACACATGTTCGCGCGTCTACCACCTCGACTGCTTGGACCCACCCCTCAAAAACATTCCCAAAGGCATGTGGATCTGTCCTAAATGTCAAGACCAGGTAAATAATAGCAGCACAATGAGCCCTCGGCCTCTCCTCTCCCAGGCTAGTCAGTGATGTCTTCTTTTAACTGGAATTCGGTCCTTTAAAGCACATACAATGTTATATAATTAGAAATGGGAGATCGACTGAGAGGTCAAACTCCCCTTTCCCTGCCAAAATAAAGTGTACATTCCTCCCCCCCCCCCTACACAAATTGAGTTTCTTCAGGCGTTAAGGCTGTTTCGTCCTTTGTAAGCTCTTCACATGGTTCGGTATTGATTGTGCCTTTTTTCCACCCATCATGTAAGTGTAAGACAGCATCCAGCACTCCCATTGAAGTTCTGTTGTTCATCACTGTTGCCATATACAATTGATCTCAGTTTCTCTCATGTCTTTCCAAAGGTCAAGTGTGCATAGCACTGGTCTGTTATTGAGAGAATTTCTTTTACAGATTCTGAAGAAGGAAGAGGCCATTCCATGGCCAGGAACCCTGGCAATTGTCCATTCCTACATTGCTTACAAAGAAGGTACTGATATTAAGATTTTCGAGTGTAGAAATCTGTAAGTGGTAACATCTAATATATTTCTAACAATTTTGGATTAAAGTGACTGTCATGTATAAATCTATGTTGTAGGCCATTCAATTTATGGCTGTTTCGTCCCTGTCCAACAGCAAAAGAAGAAGAGAAGCAGAAGTTAATGAAATGGAGTGCCGAACTAAAGCTGGAACGAGAGCAACTAGAACAGAGAGTGAAACAGCTCAGCAATTCTATAACAGTGAGTTATTTAATTATTTTCCTCTTTCAGTATTTCCAGATTCAAGATTAATTATACTGCTGTACTACGTCTCTTTGAAGGGATGTTTGCCTCAGAAAAACAATTTTAAGGCAAACATTCAGCTTTATTTTCTGGCTTGTCACACACTACACTGTAGTTCTTTTTGAAGTTTTATTTAATGATTGTCAGTTGTATTCCTAATGTTAAAGGCTAGTTTAGCCAAAAATGAAAATTCTGTCATCATTTACTCACCCTCAAGTTGTTCCAAACCTGTATAAGTTTCTTCCTTCTGCTGAACACACAAGATATTTTGAATAATGTCGGTAACCAAACAGTTGATGGGCCACATTGACTTCCATAGTATAGAAAAAAATCCAATGGAAGTAATCAACTCAGTAACCCATCAACTGTTTGGTTACCGACATTCTTCGAAATATCTTTTTATGTTCAGCAGAAGGAAGAAATTCATACAGGCTTGAAACAACTTGAGTAAATGATGCCAGAATTTTCATTTTTGGGTAAACTATTCCTTTAATGTAATTTCATAACATGCTGTGTGCGATATGTAATGCTGAGTTCCTGTTCTTTAACAGAAATGCATGGAGACTAAGAACAGCATACTTGCCCGTCAGAAGGAGATGCAGTCCTCTCTGGAGAAGGTGAAACATCTGGTCCGCCTAATCCAGAGCTTTAACTTGACTCAGCCCATGGAGACGGACATCCTACAGGAAACCAAACAGGACTGCACAGAGTCAGGGAGCATCAAAGACTCAAAGGATGCTACTCAAGTGTGTGTGCAGGAGAGTCCCACAGAGCCTAGCGTGCAAGTACCAGTCGCTGTAGCAGTCCCTGAAGTGAAGGCAGAGCCAGAGGTGGGTGAAATGGCAGAGCCAGCGGCCGCAGTCACACCTGAAGCTGCGTCAGGTGAATCGGGAATTTGTGTTCCGGAAGTGCCCAAAACCACAGTTGGTGACGATATAATGGATACGGTGAAAACAGTGGAGGCTGCGGAATTGCCTCAGGTCAGGGACGTAAAGACTAATGGAGGAACAGACTGTGATTGTACCGGCTTGAACCCGGAAGAAGAGGAGGGTACTGTCGATGCCGCAGATTCGGTCGACTCTGAGAACATCCCTCCCATTGACAGTAGTTGTGCAGAGGATGCTGGGAAGATGGAAGTGGAGCTGCAGGAAGATGGAAGTCATGGCGTGAACACCAACAACGGCAAAACCTCAGAACCTTCTCAACAGGCTTTGCCAGCCCCTCTAAGCAGCGTGGACAACCCCAAATAGTTCTCATCCTCACCCTAAACACACTTACATCACCAAAACATTTAAACAGATTTCCTATTGCACCTTGGACTGGTGCACAAAGTTGCCAATCTATACGTATATATATATATATATATTATACATATATATATTATCTATATCCAAATAAATGTCGTTTTTTATTTTCTTTCTTTTCTTTTTCTTTTTTTAATGCATATGCTGTGTCAACAGTACGGAGAACTAATCTTGGTTCTTGTAGACCAATAGAGCCCAAACTTGTGGGAGAAAGGGTGACTTAAGAAAGAGTGTCATGCCAATTATTAGATTTAAAAAAAAAAGTAGTTTAATAATATTAATAATAATAAGGATGTTGATGTAGGATGAGGGTGATGGTGATAAAGATGATGATTTATCAGATCAGACCAGTGTGTGCCTCCAACATGGGGTTTGTTTCATAGGTTGTCTTAGTTGTCTTCTCTCCGGGAGGAGAAAGGCAGGGCAGACATGTCCAAAGACTGCATGAATATGCCCACACCCTGTGCACCTCCAGCCAGGCCTGAGTGGACTGGCAAAACCAAATGCTTCTCTTTCCAAACATGACAAAAATCAACGCATCAGTATTCGCCAGTGACAAGGCAGAGGCAAAGAATCCTGTTGCTGGCGTAGGTTAGACTAAATCAGGACTCGGCCAGGACTGCGTATAGCAACCCCTCTAATTTCTCTCCTCCACCCGACAACTTCTTGTCCGCATTTCCCAGTTAGCAGTAAAAAAGTGTCCCATCTCCAAGTCATCTCAGGCTAATTAGCAGTAGAGTGCTCTGCAAAGCCTCTGAAGATCTTTGACAAAGGGCTGGAAGAGAAAGCTACGCCAGAAGTCACATCTCAGAAACTGCAACAAATCATGCGTGGTAGATTAGTCTGAAAAGCAATGGTGGTTCTGTGTATTGAATGAGTCTTGTTCTAAAGTCAGTGTGTGTGTGTGTGTGTGTGTGTGTGTGTGTGTGTGTGTACCTGATGCTGTATGTGGATTTGTTTTTGTTTTTTGTTTAAGAAAATATATTCAGGTCTTCCTAGTCTTCATTGAAAATAAGTGCTTTTCTGTTTCATGAAACAGTTGTTTATCAATGGTGTTTAAAAATGGCATGAATTATGCAAGCAGCTTTCTCAATCTCAGAGAGGCACATTGCATAATGAGTGCCTGTTTTTGAATTCTGAACTGCCAAATGCTTTAGTTTTTTTTGTTTTTATTCCAAAATAATGGAAATATCCTCTTACTGTGTTTAGTCTAGAATATAATGGACTAGCCCCATCCCCATTTTTCCAAAATCTTTTTTTCTTTTTCTTTTTTCTTGGAAAAACAATAATGACTAAGTCACAATTTGCTGTCTTAAACTTGAGGGTTTGATGTATGAGCCAAATTGAGTAATAAGGAAGTGACAGAAAACCCTTTTTTAAAGCACAAGCTTTATTGCAGATAACTAAAGCAAACGCACTAATAACCTCTTAAGAGACTTTCCGAGCAAAATTTTCAAAAGCGCTTAACTTTTCTGTTGGTTTTTAAAATGTTTGCCAACGTAACGTCTTGTAAGTTGGAAAACAGTGGTCAGTTGCTGACGTACAAAGTGGGAAGCACTGTTTAGGACAGTCTTCTGCTGGTTTTTCTTTGTGTTGTGTAGTATCTTAACCTGTCCCAGGTAAAGTTAAGTCTTAACAGTGATGCACGGCTGGCACCTTTTTTATGTTTGTCAAAACAGCATATCCCTTTTACCTTTGTGATGACAGCCACTCAGGCTAGGATTGAACAATTTAAGCATATCAAATTCCACGTATCCGTTTAGGACATCGTTGTCAGTGCTAATTTTCACTATACCATGTATGCAGTGCTTATTTATTTGGGGATTTCAAAAGGACGACGCATTGCTAATTCTGACTGTTTAACCATGAGAGATAACTTACACAATATGGATTCTGTGCTTGGGATGACGTTTACGGTTTTGTCTTTTTTTTTTTTATGATGGATTTGTCTTGTGTAGTCAGGCTTTCATGGCTTTAAACCCCAATTCGTGGTTCTTAGTGGATGGGGTCTTGGTTATATCGACAATGTGCTGCAATTTCTCACAATCTACTGTGAAAATTCACATACTTATCCTTAATACATTCCCATAATGCCCTCTTACCCTTTGAGCCAGGATTGGGTAATGATGGATAAACATTCATATCATGGCAACCATTATTGTGGCATACCGACATGAATATTTAATGCCTTCCAGAAGTCACCATTGTCAGTCTGAGAATATTTCAAGAAAACTACTTTTACTCCTTCCTGTACAGGTGCCCAGAGTGCCTTCAACCTTTTACATACAGAATTTAATCTCCTAGCTCACCTACATGTCTTTCCCTAAAAATATCGAATGAAACTGGTCATATTTCCCCCTCTCTGCAAAATGTCACTCATTTAACCTCTATTAGAAGCACATTTGTTGTAATTTCATTGGTTAAAGTGAACTGGTTGTAGTGATGTGCTTGTGTTGGTCTGGTCCTGTTTGTCTGTCTGTTTACTAAACCTACTTATCTGCTGTGAAGTTAAAGAGCCCCTCTAGTGTAGGCAATATTTTAAGGAGTTGCCTTGAGTTTTTTTAACACTCTGAACAAAAGTATATCTTAGTGGTGCACAAAATTGGTCTAAAAAAAAGAAAGAAAAAAGTTCCATTATAATGTTTTTAAATAATTCATTGGTTTATCGGAGCG
This sequence comes from Rhinichthys klamathensis goyatoka, assembly GCF_029890125.1. NCBI lineage: Eukaryota > Metazoa > Chordata > Actinopteri > Cypriniformes > Leuciscidae > Rhinichthys > Rhinichthys klamathensis. Next base: position 1,190,735 of record NW_026607025.1, read on the forward strand.
CTCTGTGCCACCAAAATATTAAGTGTGTGAAAGTTGTGGCGAAAAAGGCATTTTTGGATTGACGTTCATTGGAAAAGAAGTTCTGGAAGTTTAGGAAGTCATGGTTTCCTGTCTTTATGCACTTTTTATAGGAATCTCCTAAGTATTACTATGTTTTGTTTTCCAAAATACATAATTGTCTGCTCATTTTAAGTTCTCTTTTAGTGTAAAATTCAGGAGATTTTTTTCTTGTATCACAAAACAGGACTGTTCAGGCCAGTGACTACAACTTAATGTCATACATAACATGATGTGCACCCTTTCTTATTCACTTCATCTCTCCTTCAGTCACTGAGTTAGAATACTGGACTTGTACCTGAATCAGGTATTTAGCTTTCAGCCTTGACTATTAGCAAGGCTGAACGGATCAAAGAAAACCTGCAGTCTGATTGGATAGACTCAAACGCCCAGAACACCACCTGTCCAATCAGTTCAACAAAAAGCATGCCTTCTTATGCAACTTTTTTATATAAGTTTTGTCAGACTTTTTTAATATGCATTTAGTTCTGAGTTTATTTTGTAAAGATTTTTATGTGAACTTTGTGTCACTTTCCTTTTTACATGTCTGGCGAAGATGATGCCAAAACGAAACAGTATACATATGTACATCTCTTAAATACACATGCATTTTTTTTGTTTTTTTTGTTGTTTAAATTATGAACAATATACACTTTCACAATGGCATCTGTAGAAAATAGTTAATTCATGTACAGTTACAGATGGGAATTATTTGCTGGCCACAATTCTGGGCTCTTTGGAACATGGAAATGTGGCATTTCAGCTGTGTATGAATCTCATGGACCGGTACTTTCATTCAAGTCTGCCTTTGCTAGCACACCATGCTGAATGTTATTGTTATCTTGGGGGCGCTGGGTGGGCGGGGTTTGGGGGGGGTTCCAGTGGTTGTGAGAAGATATTTATGGTCTTACATGGCTTATATTGCAGAGTGCATGTAATCTGTTGTGGGTGGGGGTATTTAGAAAGAAAGGGGAGGGAACTTCAGAAAGCCACGCATTCAAAGCATTCAAGTTCTGTATACCCAAAGAGATTGCAAACATGCATTTTACTATTAGGAAGCCTTTTTATATGCATCCGAGATACATATCATTGAGGGGTTTTTTTCCATCACGGTTCATTACTGCTTTAGCTTATGGCTCCGACACGTGGGAAACGCTTTCCGCCAGCTTTCTGAGTTGTCTGTATGGCTTTGCAATTTTGGTTTTCGAACTTTTAAAAGGCGAAAGGTTGCGGTGTACATTTAATGCATAAAATCGTAACATTTTAGACCCATTTCAGCTGTTCATCATGTCACCTTGATCTTAATAGTTTGTAGATCATCCATATTCTTTATGGTGCGTTATAATTCCACAGTGACAAAGAAGTCATTGTAGTTTCAATGTAGTTTCCGTTCACCTTTCATACTACGTCATGATTGTGGCCTTGTACTGTTGATGCATTTCATTTCTATTGTCGTGACTTCCCTGATGTTGTGCAGTGTGTGTGTGAGTGAGTGTGTTTGAGCAGGTGTGTGTGTGTGAGCGATACCTCATCTACAGTCAACTGTCAAATTGGAAAACATTTTTGTTTACGCGTGCAAAAAAAGAAAAATCAAAAAAAAAATCTTCCACTTGATGAAACACAAAACAGGATACATTGTAGCGACATGAGTTATTTAAAAAAAAAAGTTCACCTGGTGTGCTGAACTAAGTGTAAATGGTTTTACACAATATGAATATTTGTAAAATTGTTTGTATTTTTTCATAATGATTTTAAAAAGGAGTGTGTTTATTTTTTGACTTTTTTCTGTTACAGAGCTCTCTCTCTCTCTTTGGTCTTTTTTCTCCTCGTTTGTTCGCCTGACATTGTGAGTGAGTCAGTTGGTTTTTACCTCTCCTGTATTGAGCCTGTGATGAGTCCTTTGTATGCAGTGTTTTGAAAATACTGTAGGGAACATGGGAAGAAATTGATATTAGGAGCATTTGATCAATTTGTATTTATTTATTTTATCATTTTGTTAATAAATTGACAAAGAATATTTGCCTCCCGTTTGTCTTGAATTAAATTTGGCCTTTGCAGAAGAGAGATTTGAAGTGTCAGGGTGGTGGTTGAGCTCAAGTGCAGGTGAATTATGGACTGTTAAGGCCCTCCAACCCTTGGAAGACAAATGAAGATTTTTTTTTATGAAATCTTGAGAGCTTTCTGTCCCTTCATTGACAGCTACGCAACTACCACTTTGACGCTTCGAAAAGTTTCATAAAAGTAATTCATATGAATTGAGCAATTTTCTGAAGAGACTTGATCGCTTTATGATGAACGGATTTAATTTAGGCTTTTATGCACATATAAACATTAATCAGCGAACACAAACAGAAGCTTAACCAAACCTGCTTGACACGTGAGAACAAACCTCATTGGTACTTTTGGAAGCTCAAACGTGATGCGTAACACGGGAATGAACCTTTTTGGTTCTTGCATGTCAAGCGAACATGCTTGAGCTTCCGTTTATATGTGAATAAAAGCCTAATTTCAATCTGTTCATCATATAAAGCGATCTTGTCTCTTAAACTAATCCATATTAATTGAGCGGTTTAGTCCAAGTATCTCTTTATGAACTTTTTGAAGCTTCAAAGTGGTAGTTGCGTGGATGTCAATGGAGGGACAGAAAGCTCTCAGATTTGGATCAAAAAGATCATTTTTGTTCCGAAGATGAACGAAAGTCTTACGGGTTTGGAACGACGTGGGTGAGTAATTAATGACAGAAGTTTCATTTTTGAGTGAACTAACCCTTTAAGATACAGGTGAAACTCGAAAAATTAGAATATCGTGCAAAGGTTTATTTATTTCAGTAATTCAACTTAAAAGGTGAAACTAATATATTATATAGACTCATTACATGCAAAGTGAGATATTTCAAGCCTTTATTTGTTATAATTTTGATGATTATGGATTACAGATATGAAAACCTTTTCACAATATTCTAATTCTGAATTTGGGGTTTTCATAAGCTGTAAGCCATAATCATCAAAATTATAACAAAAAAAAAAGGCTTGAAATATCTCACTTTGCATGTAATGAGTCTGTATAATATATTAGTTTCACCTTTTAAGTTGAATTACTGAAATTAACTTTTGCACGATATTCTAATTTTTTGAGTTTCACCTGTATACAACTACCACAAGAATGTCCTCCAAATGCACAATTGTTATATTTTATATATATATATATATATATATATATACACACAACCAGTTTTGTTTAAAAAAAAACAGCTTCACAGTTTGTAGTAGTAACTGAAGACATTTACTTCAAAAACTAAATGCTTATGTCCTGCTCTACAGTCCTGGATATTAGACTAAATACTAGACTAAACCGTTGAATATTGTATGAAAATTGCTTCAGTTCTTCCACTTCATTGCTGCGACCTCATATCAACCAAAACAGCAGCAGTTTCAGTAGTAAAATGAAGATGGGTAGTTTCTTCTATTGCAACATTCAATTTATTTTTGCCATTTTAAACTGAACGAATTGCAGAGACCTGTGCGTTGAAAAAATATATATTTTTAAAAAGGTGAGAACTTGGCGTTTCGGGAGGCGCGTTCAGAAAACGAACGCGCGTGAACCGCTGCCTCATACAACTTCACGCACAATCTAACTTTCCCTTTCCTGAAATTTCGTGCCCGGTCTGCACAAACGCCGCTTTCTTCCGTTTTCCATGTCATTTCCTGTAATAAAAAGATGGTGGTCATAGCAGAGAGAAGCAGCTGACTGTGGTACAAACATTTGGAGATGATAAACTTTGCATCGCCCGGGACTAGTGAAATCCCCCCGTGCTGTTGCGTCACCGCCGCGTTTCTCTTAGCGGCCAAAGACGAGACGCGCCACGGCTGAAGAAGACCACCAAAGACCCTACGACGCACTGCGTATATTCTCAGACGGTGAGTTACACTCACTAGCCAATGTGGCCAATGAAAATGGCTTCCGAAAGCGTTAGGCAAATTGCCAGTTGCCTTGCAGACGCTAAAAGGAGACCGAGCGTGCAGAAGCGTTGCGTACCGTCATTGTCATCACTCGCGCTTGATCGTGTGTGCAACGTTTACCTCACAATGTTTAGAAGAACACAACTTTGCTGCAGTTTTGTCTTTCAAGGGAGTATTGTTGCCCTATTTGTTTTCCTGCACTCGTCTCTCTCACACAGCTCTTGTAGTTTATGAGTGATGGCCGGTTTGGCCAATCAGAGCGCTGCTCTCTGACTGAAATATTTTGGAAGTAGATTTTGGAAAGGAAACGTCAGCAGAACGCAGTGAGGCTTCTTGCGGTCACTTTCCGAGTTTACTCAGCGTGCGTTGTGGTTATCGCGTAATGCATGTTTTCATGAATGCAACTTAAGTTAACATGTATAACCAACAAATGCAAATGAGATGACAAGGTAAAGCCAGCATGACGTCACGGTGCCCAACTGTATTTGGGTAATAACATTGGCATAAACTTCTCTTCTTTTTTTTTTTTTTACTCCCACAGTATCAGGATTTTAGACTACAAATTATATACAATTGGCAAATTTTGAGATTAGTGGCTAGTAAAAATGGAATATTTTTAAATACATTATTTTATATATTAAAAAAAGATTGCAAATTATATCATCAACATAAAAATGTGAGTTAAAAGTTTAACTGATGAATTTCAGAACAGAAGAACATGTCGAAGTGAAACGGGGCACACAGGAGTTTCTCTTTCCTGCCCAGATGGCAGATTCCTGTGCTGTTCCAGACCACTCTTCCATGGAGGCAGAGGCCGAATGCAGCACCAGGTCAGTCTTACAAAGTGTGAACAATAGGAAACATTTAAAGAGCAATTCCTGTGCATAAAAGTCGAAAATCTGTAGTAATAAGCTGTTTTTCTACCCATTTACCCTAGTGCCTCAAATGAGAAGTCAACTGAAGAGCCAAACAAAAAACCAAAAGTTGACCATGAGCACTGTACCAGTTTTTATTGTAAGTATAATTTACTGTAATAAATATTTACCCATAATTTACTCACCCTTAAGCCTTCCAAGGTGTATATATCTTCTTTCATCCAAACACAATCGGAGCTGTATTAAAGTGCCCCTATTATGCTATTTTAAAGTTTCCTTATGTTGTTTTGGAGTCTCCTACAACAGGTTTACATGCATCAAAGGTCAAAAAAATGTTTCATTTTCACATAATATACATTTGCACATCATTACATCTTCAATGATTCTCAAACGACTCGTCAGATGAATCAATCTTTCTAAATTCCTCCTTTCCGCGAGCTACTCTGCTCTGATTGGCCCGACAGCAGTCTGTTGTAATTGGTCTACCGTGTACAGCGCACGCGTCGAAAACAAAAACGCCCATTGCCATTACAACGTCAGCTGTCCTGAACTAGTTATTCAACCCGAACCTCTATCACAAGGACGACTCGAGCAAGACGTTTCTCAGTGATACACTACTCAGTTTGAGGTACATTGAGATTTTGTAACTGTAATTCCTCCCCATCAGCATTAACAAGTGCATGTCCATTAACAAACCGATTTTACTTGTACTTATTTATTTACCGAGTATTTTTCTAATTTATTGCGGTGAACATGTGGAAACTGCATCAATAACAGTGCATACATTAGCCGAGCTCTAGCGTGAGTGACTGATGTGACATAAACGTTGGTAAAACAAATCTTGCTCCATGCTTAATCTTTCCTCAAAGTAGTGAGAACGACAGACAATCTGCATTAATAGACACAGTTTTAGGCCCACAACTGATTAGCAGAAGTATTTCAGTAAGACAGTAATAATGTGAGTTAACCAGTTAGCAGGAGACCAACACAATATAAAACTCAAAACAAGTATTTTGAACACCATCTTTCAAGAGCAAGTGGTTCTCAAATCCTGCATTGAACTCTGAGATTTGAGAAGCAGTCGTCAGTAAAATAAAGGGAACACAGCTAAAGTTTAGGATTACACTGCTTGTGGTGATGAATTTTAACCTCTGATTTTTCACATGCCCGTCCTTGGGCAGTGAAAAAAAACTGGCTTTACCTTCACATTGTAGAGCACAGCGTCTTGTCTTCTGGACATGATGCAATCCAGTATCTACAGGAATCAGCTGCAGTGTTTGAGGTTCAAGTTTTCCCTGGTGTCTGCGCGCGCAATAAGTGGGCGGGCAATATGCTAATGTTTCGTCTTGACGTCACAACGAAACGGCTTATGACTCGTGAAAAACGATTCATTTCATTGACTCAGTCTACTCTTACTTTTGAAAGACAACAACGTTATATACCGTGCACCTTCAGATTTAAAACTTTGCAGCATGTTTTCATTCACTTAGAGCTATGTTACAAACTACATGAAAGGTCATTTTCAAAAATCCATAATAGGGGCACTTTAAAAAATATTTTGGCTCTTCCCAGCTTTGTGATGGCATTGAATAGAGTTTTTGAAGCCCAAAAAAAGCACGTCCATCCCTAATAAAAGTAATCCATACGACTCGATTGATACGATTAATGCCTTCTGAAACGAAGCGATTGGTTTTCGTAAGAAAAATATCCATGTTTTTATTGCCATTTATCAATCCACTGGAGTGGATGCGCTTTTTGGGCTTCAAAACTCGGGCACTATTCAATGCCATTACAAAGCTGAGAAGAGCCAGGATATTATTTAATATAACTCCGATTTTGTTTGGCTGAAAGAAGAAAGTCACATACACCTATAGGCTTGAGGGGGGAGTAAATAATGGGATAATTTTCATTTTTGAGTGAACTATTCCTTTAAACTTATATAGAAGTACTGTAGGTCTTTGGAAATTTGATATCAGATGAGAATTTTATATAATTATGCTGTTACTTATTGCTTATTATACAGTCTGTGAAGAGTGTAAGAAGTATTTCTTGGAGGACTGCCCTACCCATGGGCCGCCTGTCTTTGTGCCGGACACTCCTGTGGCGTCAGGGGTGCCCAATCGGGCAGCTCTCACCGTACCCTCAGGCATCGAGGTCCGCCGAGATGGTGAGAAGGTGGATGTCTGCTGCATGGATGAAAATATACCAAAGGGGGTGCTGTTTGGTCCTTATCAAGGCCAAATAATGACCTCAGATGAACCTTCAGGGCCATACTCCTGGATGGTAGGTTATGTTGTATGTTTAATCACCAATTAGCATAGTTGTATGTATTTGTATTCATTTTTAATGCAGGTAAAAACTATTTTAATGTCAAATGTATTTATTGCAGATTGTTGATAAGGACAACAAATATAAATTCATTGATGGGAGTGATGAAACTACAGCTAACTGGATGAGGTAATATTATGCCACTTTAAATCCTCTTTTCTTTTTAATTTCTAAGAAAATTGTTCTATTGTAGTAATCAAGTGTTCAAAATGCTGTTCTTTTAATCACCTTGTTTGAATTCATATGATTGTTCTCAGTGCTAATTTAGTTTATTCCTCTCAGGTTTATTCAGATTTCTTCAGAAGAGAGTGAAAAGAACTTGAGTGCATTTCAACATGGCAATCAAATCTACTTCCGAGTGTGTCGGAGACTGACGGTGGGCGAGAAACTTCGTGTGTGGCACAGCAGCGAGTACATGAGGCGACTGCAGAGTGTGTCTCGGGACAGCATTGACCGCAATCTAGACACAGGTGAGACACCTCTTGCTGGTGCTTGAGAAAAAAGTAAGGATTTTGAATTAGGTCAGAGGTTAAGGAATCTCCGATTGCTTTTTAAGAGGCTGCTAATACAGTGCAGAGCTGAATGCAGGTTAAATAAAAAAATACTTGGTTCTTTCAATATAAAACGCGTGTTGTTGAACACTAGGTGACAAGACTGAAAACTCACAAGATTTCACAAAAAATTTTAACTGTAGTTCAGCCAAAAATGTGTAGTGCATACAAATTCTTATGTTGTTCCTTTATGACATTCTTCTCTGAAATACAAAAGGAGAAAGAATTGTACTGGTCCTGCTTTACTTTTCAATGACAATTAATGTAGGCTGGAGGTTTCAAGCTTCAAAAGGGATCCAAAGGCATCATAAAAGTTTCATAAATGTGCTCTATATTTCAAGTCTTCTGATAGATTTGTGTGAGGAACAGACCAAAATATAACTTATTTCATATTGAACATTTTTGATCAACAAAAAAAGTACCCAGACGAGATGTTCCGGGCCTGCAATGGTTTAACAGGTAAGTGAAATGGGATTATATTTTACATACAAAATCTTTTTACTCATCCTGGTTTAGCCTATCATACTTTTTTCCAGTTTTATATTTTACCACACAGTTTTATGCTGATAGTATTCATTTTCCTTATCAACCATTGCGGTATTGTATTGCAGGAGTGAAATTAGAAGAGCACGATGAGCCCAAAGGTCCAGTGTTGAGGTCTGCAATGCACGGTAGAAGGACCCTAAGTAAGCATGGAAGTGATGAGGCAGAAAACCAGCCCCAGGCCAAGAAAAAGAAGATTGACCTCATTTTCAAAGATGTTCTGGAAGCATCTCTGGAGGCTAATCAAAGTCAGAACAACCCACTGAACAGCACCTTGTCTTTTCCAAGAGCAAGAACAAATGTCTGCCAGGTTTTCAGCCATCCTGACGGTGAGTGTAAAGTGTCAGTCTTTGCCTCTGGATTGGCTTCCATGGATCACCACGAGAGTGGCTTTGATGCCAAATGTATTAAAATGGAAGACACGGAAGAAGATGCGACCCTGACCGGCGAAGGACCATCGACATCTTTCTGCCCGAACTGTGTGAGGCTAAAACGACGAATCCGTGAGCTGGAGGCTGAACTGCTCCGTCTCAGAGGACAGGGGCATGTTGAAATTAAGCCTGTACCACCATCTGAGCCCCTTCCTAGTGAGGACCTCAGAGGTAGGTTTGCAGCTGGGATGAAACGCTACCATGGATGAGAGAGAGCCTGTCTGCAATAAATTTTAACATTGATGTTTTTTAAAATATATGGCTATATAGACCATTTTGTCTCTTAATCCATCAACTTTTGTCTTTTTGCCATTGATTGTGTGATTGCCGTATTTGTCAAAATGTTTCAAATGGAAGTTCACTCTAAATTAAAAGTTTTAATAAAATTACTTTATTTACTTTTTGAAACCTGCCACTAAAGTTTAATTTTCTGCTTGTGTTTGGTTTGTTGTTTTTCAGAAACAAAAAAAAAAATTAAATTTTTTTTATAATCATATTTTTAAAAAATATTTTTTTTTTTACTGTATTGGTTGATGTAGAACTTGAGATAAGGTGTGCTTATAATAGGTATGGAAACTCTGAAACCTTCATTCACTCCAAATCTAATCAGTAAAGAATTGTTTCTTGAATTTTAACTCTGCGTTATATTTGTGTTCAGTTTAATGTTATGCTCTGTTTGCTCATCTGTTGTAGACTCCATGACGCCAATCCCAGCGGTGCTTGAAGAGGATGACCAGGATGTTGATTCTGCTGATGAATCCATTTCTGCTGACCTCATGGTGGCTGCGGATGAGTCTTCAAAACTCTCGGTGGGCTCAGGTCGTCGGATTCGCCGCTTCAAACAGGAGTGGCTGAAGAAGTTCTGGTTTCTCCGTTATTCACCCACACTGAATGAGATGTGGTGCCACGTGTGCAGACAATACACCGTCCAGTCCTCCCGTACCTCTGCTTTTATAATTGGCTCCAAGCAATTCAAGATCCACACCATTAAACTGCACAGCCAGAGCAATCTGCACAAGAAGTGTTTGCAGCTTTACAAACTTCGCATGCACCCGGAGAAAACTGAGGAGATGTGTCGTAATATGATAACACTCTTCAACGCTGCCTACCATCTGGCTTTGGAAGGACGGCCATTTTCCGATCTGCGACCCTTGGCAGAGCTCCTCAAGAAGTGCGACCTCAAAGTGGTGGATCAGTACATGAATGAAAATGACTGTCAGATTCTCATCCAACACATCGCTCGAGCATTCAAAGAGGATCTGGCTGAGAAGATTCGCCTTTCGCCCTTTTTAAGCATCATCATGGATGGACAGCACGACGATCTCCTGGCTGACACTGTTGCCGTTTACGTCCAGTTCACCACCACTGATGGTCTTCCTGCCACCGAGTTCCTCTCCCTGCAAAGGCTTTGCGGGGGCAACGTGGAAGGCTACCTTCAGGCCGTGGATCGTGCCTTTGGTGTCCTTGGGCTAAGACTCCAGGACATGCTAGTTGTTGGCTTGGGAATAGATGGCTCAAACATCTCCTCTAGTCTGAGGGCAAATCTTTACATAGCCATACAAAAGACAATCCCTTGGTTGTTGTGTCTTCCTGTGATGATCCATCGCCCCCATTTAGAGGTTCTGGATGCCATCAGTGGTAAGGAACTGTCTTGCTTGGAGGATTTGGAGAACAATTTGAAGCAACTGCTTAGTTTCTACCGGTATTCTCCACGTATGATGGCTGAGCTAAGGTCAACAGCCCCAACTCTGTCCGAGGAAGCCGAATTTCTTGGGGATATAAGGGCCGTTCGTTGGATCATAGGGGAACCCAATGTTCTCAATGCCCTAATTAAGGACTATTTAGAGGTGGTTGCTCACTTGAAGAGCATAAGCAGCCAAACCCAGAGAGGTGATGCTGCTGCCATCGCTCTGTCTCTTCTACAGTTCCTGTTGGACTATCAGTCCGTGAAGCTGATCTATTTTCTGTTGGACATCATTGCTGTCTTTTCACGACTTGCTTTCATCTTTCAGGGGGACTATTTGTTGGCGTCACAGGTGGACGCAAAAATTGAGGATGCCATTCATGAGATTGGTCAACTGGTGGATTCCCCAGGGGAGTACCTACAGGAGTTTGAAGACAACTTTCGAGAGAGTTTCAATGGTGTGGACCTCAAGAACTTGCGGGTTGCAGAGTCCAAGTTTCAGTCCATTCGAGAGAAGATCTGTCAGCGAAGTCAAGGCATCCTGGCCCAACGTTTTGATACACGTAGTCGCACAGTGGTCCAGGCTTGTCAGGTGCTTGACCTGGCCTCGTGGCCTCTTAACAGGGATGTTCTTGGCGCATATGGAGAGGAGGAGATCCTTGTAATTTTTGACCACCTGGAGACTCTTCCTTCATCCGGGCGCAAACTCTCTCGAGAAAGAATAGATGCCAGAGGAAGTCTTGTGGTTGAATGGAGGGATCTGAAAGCTGATTATTGTAGTGTGAATGGTTTTAAAGAAGTAGTCAGCCACATCTTCAGATACAAGCAACGTTTTCCTCTTCTCAATCACATCCTGCAGGTTGTCAGGGTCTTGCCAACGTCAACGACCTGCTGCGACAAAGGAAGAGGTTCATTGCAAAAAGTGCGCCGAAATAGCCGTTCCAGACTGACTCTGGATCAGATCAATGATCTGCTCACCTTGGCCATTAACGGACCGCCTATCGGTAACTTTGATGGAAAGCGAGCATTGGACAGCTGGTTTGAAGAGAAATCTGGGAACAGCTATTCGCTCTCAGCAGAGGTGCTAAGCAGAATGTCCACCGCCGAACAAAAGTCTGTGTTGCACAATATGGATATAAATGCAGAGTATTATCCTGATATGTGACTGATCAGAGCCAATTCCTCAGCCAACATGATTCCAAAAAAGCCATCTCATTGGAAAAGGGCTGATCGGGACTATAATGTGATTGGCCAAGTAGTTTGACACTGGCCCTGCTGCTAATGGCCTAGATCAGCGTCTTCTCTAAGAGTCGGTATGAATGCCTTTGCAGGTCGCAGGCACATGAAACACTTTAAAATGTTCATGTAAATGGTTGTGATGTGTTGATATGTGTTTTTGTTCCAAAGAGAAACTATTTTCTAGTCGTGAGGATTGTTGCCGTTAAGTGAATGTTCGACTGAGCACCATTTCATCAGGCGTTGGTGAATGAAGCCTCCTTACAGTCTTTTGTAATCTCTGAAAATGTCACCTTCTTGCAAAAGCTGATTTAGCTGAAAACTTTCTGGAAAAACTGTTTTATTATTCTGTCTGCAATATAATTCGAGCAATCATTCTGTATTTGTATGTAGACTTGTGTGTGTAGGAAAATTATCTAACAAAAAGTGCTTAATTTTTTAGCATGTTCTTTATGCTGGTTATCGCTAATCGGAATGGAAATAGCCACTATTTTGCCATGCAGTATATTCCTAACATTTTTGTATCTTTTTTTTTTTTTTTTTTAGATGCCCTTTAAATCAGGGGTCCTCAAAATCCGGTCCTGGAGGGCCACTGCCCTGCAGAGTTTAGTTCTAGCCGTAATCAAACACTCTTGAACAAGCTTATTAAAGTCTTCAGATTTACTAGAAGATTACAGGTGTGTTTGAGCTAAAGTCTGCAGGACAGTTTAGAGGAGCCCTGCTTTAAGTTTACCATTACTCTTAAGATTACATGTAAAAATGGTTTGAAAACATGTTGATGTGCCATAATACTTTATGCAATCAGGCACCTGTAATGTGCAGTTTACACCTAATCTGATTTAAAGTATATAGCCTAAATATGCAAGGTTTGAATTCCTTACCAACAGAAAAAAATGTCATGTGCTGGTGTTTGATTTCTGGTACATGTTTTATGTACAGTTACAGACAGCCACTTCAGGTCTCCTTATAAGCCAGTTCAAATGATAATATAGTTAAATTTTCATTTCGGTTTTACTCGATTTTACTATTGATGCTGTATCAAAGCAACAAATATATCATATGTTTACTTTTTAATGCTGCATATAGGCAGCCTAAATAGTCTAATGACTGAAAATTTAAAATGATGAATATTTCAGTAATAATAGCCCCAAATATAATCACTCTCTGTCTTCATCAGCCATACTTTTCTTCGGATTCAAATGCTTGTGCATGACGTCACCACTAGTAGGCGACACTGTACAACAATTTACCTTTGGCAATTTTTTTAGACATTAAGTACCTGAAAGAAATTCATTTTATTTTAATGTCATACAAGAACAAATATTTTGTATTTTTGATTGTTATTGTGTGCATTCATGTAATTTACCAGTGTGCATGTCTTATGGTCAGCAGCATTTTTTTTTTTCACTGACTTTTAATTAGTTATTTTGCCGTACCTTGCCTTGCCACTAAATTCCATCGATTATACCTGTGCAATATATATTTTACAATTAAATTGTATGTTCTTAAATACAGGCAAGTTTAAAACTTACTTAAAATGTTAATTTAAACAAAACTCTGGAATTTAGAGGTTCCCAGTGTGATCAAGCATGTTTTATAAAAGGCCTATGGATTTGCCCTTTTTATTTTGTTCTAGAAATTTCCATACTTTTCATTCATAACTATTTTAAAAAGTAATTTCTCAGGGTCAAAAAAAAAAAAGTGACCAGTTGAGATCTATTATTAAAATTAAGGCTATTAAAGTCATATTTGCAATGTTGTAGTTAAAATTAAACATGAGTTATGTCAGTTTTATTCATATAACTGTTAAAGCGTCATTATTATCCATTAAGAAAATATTGTAATCTGTGGTATATCTCCATCTATCAATCTAAAAAAAAATACATGCAGTATAATATGCTGCATTCACGCCATGTCTAAATTACCATGTTTAAAGTACAGTGGTCACATGGTACAAGTAGGCGTTCCCAGTTTACAAGTTGTAATTACGAGCTTTACGAGGACGTGAACGTTTTTTACAAGTTGAAATCTCTTAATAGGTAATTAAGACATGGTGTGAACGTACCTATATTAAATAGTATTGATTGTTCTCACTTTATACTACGAAATGGTGCAGTTAAATGCAGTGTTCTCTAAAGATACGTTAACTTTTAACTATCCACATGCACAGTTAAGACTTGACTACCTTCCATGTGCTGCAAGGTTTTACATTGATCAAATTTTCTAGAGAAATTAAAACAGCTTGTCTTTTTTTTCAAAATAGATTTAGATTTTGCACGTCTGAAAATTTAGCATGTTTAAAGCTTTAGAAAGGTTGTATTTTAGGGAAAACATTTTGATAAATCCATTTTTTTATTCTGTTTTAATGAATGTACATTTTAAAAGCTGTGCTACGCTAAAGATTATTATGTTTATAACTATTATGTTTCAAAGTAGTTTGCATTTTTGTTAGCATTTCTCGTCCCAGTGAGCAATTGATGTCAAAGCATACCCACATCTGAACTCATTTGGAATAGCAATAGGATTGTGTAAAGGATTAATAAGTGCGCTGCCAAAAATCAAAACGTTTTGTTTCATTTATGCATGTATGTGAATGCTTTTGAATGTTAGACTGTTACCTCACAGTGAGGTATGCCATCGAGTGAATCTTCTCTTATTGTGTTGGGAGTTATACGCCCTAGCTGTGTCAAAGCTAGCGTTTGCTCGTCTTCAATGGTGAATTCTGATCAAATGAGCCAAAGTCAAGCCTGATTTTGTTTAGTTAAGGCTTTCATTTTCCTTTCATCAAATACTACGCGTACCAAATGTAAATGTTATGCTAGATTCATAATTTTGTGCTTCTTGATTTACTTGTCATGTAATCACAATAATGTTCATTGTCCATATTATGAATTATTATGAAATGTTTTTCAAACAATTATTGATGATCTATTTTTATGTGGGAGACATTAGGTTTAAGGCCTAAGGAACAAAGTTACTTCTGATTTCAAGTTTATTTTCTAACGGAATTAAATGAAATAAGTGAATGGTAGCTCTATAATCTCATTCAGTTTCTTTTTGCCGAGAAATATGTCACTTGCTTGGATTTATACATCATACACACCTTCTTCCTGAAAACATAACACTGGAAACTCAAGAATATGAACTACATGTGAAATGTATTACATGTGAGAATGTGTACATGTATTATAGACACCCACTTAAAATGACAGCATATGGAATCTATATTCAACAAATAATGGTTTAATAAAGTTTTTTATGTTATTTTCATTGTCATGGTCATTTTTTCACTGGTTTCTTAATTGTCTCACTATTCATAGATAAAGATATGATAAGATGACCTTGGGTTTAAAGGAGTCATGACATGAGAAATCAAATTTGCCTAAGAGGTCTTTGTACCATTAAAACATCCTGCAAGTTTCATAGCTTAAAACGTCCTCATTATAAACAAAGCATTTATTTAACCCTCTGGGGTCCTTCATTTCAGGGTCACACTCAGGGTCTTCGGGACCAAATGGTCCGGAAGGGTTTGATTCATATTTATTAAAAGAAAATCATATATAAATTTTTTTACTTGTTTTTTATAAAAAAAATTCTTTTATTTTTTGGTGTTTTGAGAAAATTTTATGATTTATAATTAATATTTATGCAATAATTATGACCCATTTTTTTCCCATTGAATATAATATAATTTTTATATAAATATGTATTTAAAAAAAAAAAATTTTTAAAGCTGTATTTCATTTTAGAGTCAAGCCTAGGCCTCATGAAAACAATTTTTGAAATGAGATGGATGCCATCTGCTGGACACACTGAGCATTTTTATCACGCAATAGCACATTTTTACCACTAGTGGATTTACAGCTCTCTGTAGAAAGGGTTCAGAATTCTTGTGAGTTTTGCACATCTTTGACAATTTTTTTCTGGTTGTTGATTTTAAAATATAATAACAGATTCTCAAAGACTATTTTTGTCTTGTTTTTTGTTTGTTTGTTTGGTTTAAATGGTAATTTGAAGTGCCAGTTTTACTTTATAATACAGATTATTATAAATATATAATACAGTGTGTGTGTGTGTGTGTGTGTGTATGTGTGTGTGTCTGTTTTGCACTCTTGATGTTTTAGAGATTCACCCCTTCACTGTTGAGTCCTTTTTTCTGCATCCTGGCTGATTTGTAGATTGTATGCAAAAAAAAAAAAACTGACAATTTCCCATTCATTTCCTATGGGGGTCATTTTTGACCAAAGAGCAGAAGTGTGACGACCACTTAGCATGCTTGGATCATGACCTCAATATTTTTTGTTTGTTCACATACCTAATACCATAAAAGTCACCTAGTTTCGTAACATTCCGATGAAGCTGTGATTTTTAAAAATTCAAAACATATTTATGTAATCTGAATTTATTAGTGTGTTTGTGTATAAAAGTGTGTCTGTGTGTGTGTGTGTGTGTGTGTATGGATGTGTCTGTTTTGCACTCTTGATGTTTTATAGATTCACCCCTTCACTGTTGTGTCTTTTTTTCTGGATCGTGGCTGATTTGTTGATTGTACGCACAAAACAACTATGTATTGTCACATTTTTGTCAATTTCCCATTCATTTCCTATGGCGGGTCCATTTGGACCCGAAGACCCTGAGTGTGACCATTTTTTTTTACAACCACTTAGACTATTCAAATCCTGTCCCCAATTTTTTTTGGGGTGTTCATATACCAAGTACCAACAAAGTCACCAAATTTCGGACCATTCCGATGAAGCTATGATTTTACACATTTTTTTATTTAAATTCTTCGGGTCCATTTGGTCCGAAGAACCCTAGAGGGTTAATCAAGCTCCAAAAACGACTTGTTTGGATATTGTGAGATTTGTGATGTCACACGGGCAAATACATTTCCATATGCCTGCCTCCAGAGCAAGACATTGACGAATAGTTATATAACATTGCTTAATAACGTCTGAGTGCCTACACTGTATGTGAGTGTCGCGTCGTGTCAAAAGCAAACAGAACCCATTATAATCACAGACGCTGTCTACACTGGATACAGATCTGTCGACAACAGGACAAATGGAAGAGTGAAGTGAAACGTGTCCAGTTTAAACAGCTCGTTTGTGTCTCTGTACAGACTTTAGAAGGATCCCAGCGTCGGAAACAAGTGGATGGTTTATTTTAATGGCGTCCCGAATTGTGCCGGAGGATTATATGTTTGTTCGGAGAATTTTGTTTTGTAAAATGAAGAGTTTGCAAAGAAACTTTTGTTGAAAGATGAAGCAGCTAAACTGATCTTACTGCAGCTGCATTACAAGTGAATGATTTCATAATGCTTTGCAATCTGTAAACGATAGATGGCTAATGTTTTCACTTTGATACTGTTTCCTATGCAATGATGTTAGCCAATCATAACAGTGGCCGTTTAGTGACCAGCCTTAAAGGAGACGCCCTTTAAAAACGGATCATTTCGGACAGAGGGTCACAATGAGGGTTGAAAAAAAAACTTTATTAACATTATAAGTGAACTTAGAGGAACATATTAACCCTCTGGGGTCCTTCATTTCAGAGTCACACTCAGGACCTTCGGGTCCAAATGGGCCGGAAGGGTGGGATTAATATTTATTTTAAAAAAATCATATTTTTTTTTTTTTTTACTTTTTTTTAATAATATTTTTTCTTTTCTTTTTTGAGATAATTTCTGTTTTGAGATAATTTCAAAAATAAAAATGATTTATAATTAATATTAATGCAATAATTATGACCCATTTTTTCCCCATTAAATATATTAGAACTTTTTTTTTTTTTTTTTAATTCAATTCAATTCACCTTTATTTATATAGCGCTTTTTACAATACAGATTGTATCAAAGCGCTTCACAGTGATAACATGAAAACAATATAACAAAAACAATATAACAATATAACAAAGTTTGTTTCTAAAAGAAAATTGTGTCAACGTCCACCTAAGTAAGGCAGATCAATAATATTATTGAATATTAAATGTCCCCATAAGCAAGCCAAAAGCCAAGGCAACAGTGGCAAGGAACCAAAACTCCATCAGGTGACAAAATGGAGAAAAAAACCTTGGGAGCAGGGCCGTGCACAGACCTTTTGAGGGGCATGTGCTGAAACTGAAAAAGGGCACCCCCCTCCCTTTTTTATATCAAGATTATTTAGTAAGCCTAAATAAAAGGAGGAAATGGTCACATCTTCATGACAAATTCAATACAAAAAAAATAATAGTCTCAAAAGCTTTAGATGTATTCACTATTATTAACAACCATAATAATACTAATATAGATAATATAGATATACAGGGCTTCAAGGCTTCTTTAAACCATATTACAACAGCAACCTTCTGTGAGCCATGCTTGAAGATGTTTATGACTTCACTGTGATGTCCCTCTCTATGGCTATGTGGAGAAGGTCTGAGAGTCTCTCCTCTGAGCAAAGGCTTCGGAGTTGGTTCTTAAATAACCTCATTTTTGAAAAGGATCTCTCCACAGTTGCAGTTGATGGCAAAAACCGGACACTGTGGAGGACCAATGTTGGTCTCTTGAAGGTCTCTTATTCACTACACTTTCCATAAAATAAGCCAGCAATGAAAAAATTATAAAATAGTGTGAAAAGTACAGTTGCAGTGAAAAGCATTTCTGAAGGATCACATGACACTGAAGTCAGCTTTGACCACAGAAATAAATAACATTTTAAAATATATTCAAATAGATAATATTTGAATATAATCAAACAATTGAATATAATTGAAAATATCACAATATTACTGTTTTTGCTTATTTTGGATCAAATAAATTAAGCCTGGGAATGAATGAAATCACAAATTACATTATGGATGATAAAATATAAAGATTTCACAGTGATCTTCTGTAATGTTTTTTTTTTTTTTAGTTACTACTACAACATTACTGTAGTAAAACCATGTTTTACTACATTTATACATGTGAGGACGACCGGAGAGTATATAAAATACTATAGATTCAAGAATTAGACAGCGAATACGTCCATATTAACAGCCTTGAATTAACCATAATTTAATATTATTACCATAACATGATTAAATGTTAATAAATTAAGTGTATCAGCAGCAATCATAAAGCAAAGAACACATTTCTTAGAAATATATGTTAGGTAGGTGACGAGGATCACTCGTCGATTTGTGTAGTTCCAGTACGAACAGCGCGGGGGCGCACCTGTGCTTATGATTTTCCGATGGAAACGGCGCCGGCGGCATCATTACATTTTCATCAACAGCTTACCAACTAACGTTAGATTGTTATAGCTATATAGGCGCTCAGTTTGTCCTGTTGTAAAATACATTTGGTCAAAATCGCATTTTATAAAAAATGAAATGCTGCTGTGCTGTATGCACAGGCTATAGGCTATGTATTGGCTATGACTATGGCAATATTAGCATATAGTCCTCTCTCTCAGGTCCCACATATCTTAGTCAGACATCAAATAAATAAAATATGAGCTTTTATAGACAACGTGTTTAGTACTTATTCAAACAACAAGATCTTAGTTTACCCTTAAAACTTCGTTCAGCTGCTGTCTGCTGTGCGGCCGCTGCGGAGCTTCAGCTCATTCAGTCACGATAGAAGGGGTGGAGTTATCAGCTTTACTGACAGTTTGAGGATCGAACAAGATTTACACAAGCTCTTTTTAAGATCTTTCATCGGCTAAATATTTTTAAAACAGACAGATAGACTTAAAGGATGATCAATAAATAGCATTGATTTATATTTTAAAAAACTAAAAAAACACCATCACCAAAAAAAAGGGCACTCCGGCAAAAAGGGCATGTGCTCTGCACAGGTTGAGCCCTACCTGTGCACGTGCCTGCTTGGGAGAAATCAGACTCAGTCGGGGGGCCAGTTCTCCTCTGACCAACGAAGGAACAGTGCATGATTCGGGCAGCATTACAAGTCAGATTGGATCGGAACATTTAGAGTATTTATCCATTTCCATCTTTTGGAAGTCCAAGTAATCACGCCGGTATTAAGACGAGTTGTTGAGGATCAGTGCCGTCCACCATAGAGGGTCCATATCGCCCGTGCTGAGTCGTCACTTCACAGGCTTTGTGGTTGGAGCATCTCAAGTCTCCGTGAGAGGCTGGATACAAACTGGGGCTGACGAACGCCATTTTCTCGGGACTCGCGTCCCGAGATAACAGCAGAAAAGGAAAAAGGGAAAATAATTAGCGTAGCTGCTGTTCATAGTGATGATTTCCATAGCACAGTCGTAAATGATAAAACATGAAGACAGTGACTCTTGCGTCCCAAAATCACCCCCCTCCGTCCCCCACTCAACTCAGCCCAGCTTACTGACCTCTACATCCCTCCTGCTGCTGAGACCTAACCACAATCTCACAATCTCTCCGCAACCCAACCATACGCGCCAACCTGTTGACTAAGGCTGTCGAGCCCCACTGGTGCGTTAATATGCAGTTTCAGTGGCAACGGTTCCATATGGCATACCACCTACCGCAAAACACAATCTCTGCCCAACCACCCGTCATTCACGCAATATCCACAGGAACGTAATGACTGTAAATACTATGCAACCTATACAAATAACCTACAGTCTCTTCAAGTTTTATAGTATTAAATGCATTTGATCTGATTCAGCAGTGGTATAAAAGGTAAGCATTATGTAAATGCTTGGCTAAAGAGATGCGTCTTTAATCTAGTTTTAAACTGGGACAGCGAGTCAGAGCCTCGAACAATATCAGGAAGGCTATTCCAGAGTTTAGGAGCTAAATGTGAGAACGCCCTCCCTCCTTTAGTCGACTTAGATATCCTAGGAATGACCAGAAGCCTCGAATTTAGTGATCTTAAAGAACGCGATGGATTGTAGGGCGATAAAAGGTCCATTAAATACACAGGAGCTAAACCATTTAGGGCTTTATAGGTCAGTAATAGTACTTTATAATTGATACGGAACTTGATAGGTAGCCAGTGTAGAAATGATAAAATTGGTGTTATATGATCATATTTTCTTGACCTAGTAAGAACTCTAGCGGCTGCATTTTGCACTAACTGTAGCTTGTTTATTGAGCATGCAGGACAACCAGCTAATAAAGCATTACAATAATCTAGTCTCGAGGTCATGAATGCATGGACTAACTTTTCTGCATCGGAAACAGATAGCATGTTACGTAATTTAGTAATGTTTCTAAGGTGGAAAAGGGCAGTTCTTGTAACATATGAAATATGATTTTCGAAAGACAGGTTGCGGTCTAGTATAACTCCCAGGTCTTTTACCGTAGAGGATAAAGTAACAGGACATCCTTCTATATTAAGGTTGTATTGTAAGTGGTTTTGTGGGTAGTTTTTTGGACCAACAAGTAATACCTCCGTTTTATCTGGATTTAGTAGCAGGAAATTACCCGTCATCCAGCATTTTATATCTTTAAGACACTCTGTCAATTTTGATGAGTTAGTGTTTTCATCTGGCCGTGATGAAATATATAATTGAGTGTCATCAGCATAACAGTGGAAATTAATTCCATGTTTTCTTATAATATTACCAAGTGGCAGCATATATATTCAGAATAGCAGAGGGCCTAACTCCGATCCTTGCGGCACTCCATAGTCTACTGACGTTATCTTCGATTTTTCCCCATTTAAACAAACAAAATGGTAACGGTCCGATAAGTACGATCTGAACCAGCTTAATGCCTGTCCCTGAACACCAGTGTAGTTTTGTAATCGATCCAAGAGTATTTTATGATCGATAGTGTCAAACGCAGCACTAAGATCGAGTAGAAGTAGTATTGAGATACAGCCTTGGTCAGAAGCTAAAAGTAAATCATTTGTAATTTTAACTAGCGCAGTTTCTGTGCTATGATGCGGCCTGAATCCTGACTGAAATTTTTCATATATCTCATTTTCTTGCAAGAAAGAGCACAATTGAGCGGACACAGTTTTTTCTAGTATTTTAGACATAAATGGAAGATTTGAAATGGGTCTGTAATTTGCTAAGTTATTTGGATCTAATTGCGGTTTCTTAATAAGAGGTTTTATTACTGCCAGCTTGAATATTTTTGGAACATGACCTAAAGATAAAGACGAGTTAATAATATTAAGAAGAGGCTCTTCCACTACAGGTAACACTTCTTTCAGAAATTTAGTTGGTATTGGATCTAATAAACATGTTGTTGGTTTAGATGCAATGATAAGTTTATTTAGCTCTTCCTGTCCTATATTTGTAAAGCGGTGTAGTTGTTCCAGAGGGGCAACATTTTAAAGCTGTATTTCATTTTAGAGTCAAGCCTAGGCCTCATGAAAGCAATTTTTGAAATGAGATGGATGCCATCTGGTGGACAAACTGAGCATTTTAAAAATTCAAAACCCATATGTAATCTGAATTTATTAGTGTGTATGTGTATAAAAGTGTGTTTGTGTGTGTGTGTGTGTGTGTGTGTGTGTGTGTGTGGATGTGTCTGTTTTGCACTCTTGATGTTTTATAGATTCACCCCTTTACTGTTGTGTGCTTTTTTTCTGGATCGTGGCTGATTTGTTGATTGTACGCACAAAAAAACTCTGTATTTTCAAATTTTTGCCAATTTCCCATTCATTTCCTATGCGGGTCCATTTGGACCCGAAAGTCCTGAGTGTGACTATTTTTTTTTACAACCACTTAGACTATTCAAATCCTGTCCCCAATTTTTTTGGGTGTTCATATGCCAAGTACCAACAAAGTCACCAAATTTCGGACCATTCCGATAAAGCTATGATTTAAAAATATATATATATTTAAATGCTTCGGGTCCATTTGGGCCGAAGGACCCCAGGTTAAAATAATTTTAAAAAACGGCATGACCCCTTTTAAAAAGATGATTGTTGCATGCAAAAAATGTTTTCAGATATTTGAAATGTAGTGTAATTAACTTCACAGGATAAAAAAAATCTGGAAACTGAAACTAAAAGCACTTGCCGAAATTGACTCTTTCTTTTATTTTTGAGCTGGATTAGCCAGACACACACACAAACATCCTTTAAAATGCTGCACTGAATGCCACAGCCCAAACAAAGATCAAGTGCTCTTTGTTGCTTGTCTGACCACAGCTTCATTGTTCATCTGTGCCTAGATTTCGGTCCTTTAAACACAGTCCCATTCCGGCATTGTGGAAAAAGCCAATCATCACGCCTTCTCCTGGATATTAGCATTCTGACACTTTTCTGTTCCCTTCGGTAACGTAGGGGAAAAAAGCAACAACATGAGTATTTGTGTGGGCTGCCACACAAACAGCACCACTTCACTGTGTTTAAATACCAACAAATCCATCAGCTTAACACCGATTGTTCTGCTGTCGCCAGATACAGATTCACAGTTGTATTTTGTGTCTTTTCAGATTCAGACTAAAATAAGGGCGCCATTGAGATGACATTTGAATTGAGTGCTTCCATGACTGCAGAAAGGCTCTGGGAAATGTGACACTGGCCTTATTGTCACCACCAGCTGCAGCGTTGGGAAACGTAGCAGAAAGGATTGGGTTTTAATTCTCGTGGTCAGTGGTCTAGCTGTACAGATAGAGAGACAATTAGATTCAACTGAAGTTCAGAACATCGAGAAAGATCTTTTGTTTTAAGATTCTGTATACCATCTTTGTAAAGGCAAATTATGATTGTGCTCTATTTTAAGTCAAGAAATAACCCTCTTCTGGCTGTGCAAGATTAGATAAGCGAAATGCAAATGGTTTTTGAAATGCATTAAGATATGAACAGATTTCTGACCTCTAAACAATTGAATGGGTTGAATTTGAGCTTTTTTAGCAGGAAAAACTCACTGACTACATTAAAACCATGTTTCATTTTGCACATTTTCGAAGGAACACCACTGACATTATAACAATAATGACCAAGTCTAATTTTTAGGGTCTGACTTTTAATCTGACTTGGCATTTAGGAGAAACTCCATCAATGACATCATTCATGTAGGGCAAGGGTGAGGTTGGGCCAGAGCTCGAGCAGGGAAGAGGTGGCGCGAGGAATTCTTTTGGTTCGCTGAAAAGCACAAGCTTGGACGTTTGTAACATCTGAATATATTTTGAGCAGGGTAAGTGATATTTAATACAATTCTGATGCTGCTGATGTTTTTCATATAGCTTTCATTCAAGTAAATACACACAAAAAAGCAGATTTGCCTTTTCATTTCCACCAGTTTTCGTTCTGTTTAATTTCAGTTTATATTGTGATTCATTAGGAAGGTTTTCTCACGATGAAGTGCTCTCTTGGACTTTTACTGCTGGTCTGTTGTGTGTCTCTTAGCTTCGGTAAGTTAAATGCATATGGCGCTTATTGTCGGGATGGTTTTGTGTGGCTTTGGTCATGACCTCAATGCTTTTTATTCGAAACAGGCGATAAGCATTATGGAATGCGATTCTCCTCTGCAGGCTCGTCTCTTCAATGCTACAGGTGTGAGGATTACACTGGGGGCCATTGCTCAATCCAGCAAGTTTGTTCTTACGAGGACGCATGTTTATATCTTCATGAGAAAGGTGGGTGGATAAAGTACATATCCTCCTCAGACAGAAAAAATGTTTGGCGTTTATATTTTTAGTTATTTTATAGTAGTGTAGACATTTTAAATGCAATTATTATTCTGTTTTTGATATATTTTATTATATTATATTAATTATATTATTATCCAAAATGTACTTTAAGTCACTTAAAATATCTTTGCTTTACATATAAAATATCAAACAATCTACAAACAAGTGACATTATAGAATTGTTTTTATTTTATTTTTATTGAGATTCAACATTAGATAAACATTTATCAAATTTTGAAAATAAAATCAGGCCGATGGGGTGTTACGCAATTAACCCATTTTTCCCATTTCAATGTAAATTCTTCCAGTTCACTGTTAACAAATGCTATTAACCTTTCCATTTTGTAAGTGTCCATTGTAATTTCCATCCATGCAGCTAGACATTTTCTAAGAACTAACTTCACTTTTCTGAATCACTCTTGCAATATGTTCTAACCATATGATGTTGAGCAGAGTTGGGTGAGTAAATTAGTTACTGTTTAAAACTGTACTTTATTAATTAATCTAAAATATAATCACTTACTTAATATTACTTAATTAGTAAATGAAATGGCCATTGTGGTATAATTCCCCTACACACCTGAACACTATCACTTGGGAAAAGGGTCTCTAGTGTTCCACTAACCTGCAGTAACCAGACAGATTCCAGACAGTGCCTTTGAATATGCTTTAATCACGGTCGGGAGGACCTCGTATCAATCACAGAGAATCCCCTCGACAAAGAGACTACAACAATTTGTGTAGAATCGGAGCATTGCAAAGGTGGCATGATTCATTACATCATTTTTCTACAATATGATTGGTTCTTCATATGTATAATTCAGCCAACACTGTTACTTGGTAAAAGCAAATCTGGATTTCTTGATTGCTTCACCCTGTTCCTCAAAGTCATGAGTTTATATATTTAGACAACCATCTAGTTTTGTTTCCCCTTTTTTATTATCAGACAGGACTCAGACACACTTTGGCCCAAGCGTTGGGGACATTTAGTTTTTTCTTCAAATAAACTGAATAAGATCAGAGAACTCTCTAAAATTAAGTCACTTAAGTTGAATAACTAGTTAATAAGTTAACAGTAAAAAGTTTAGTTTTAGAGTTCAAGGGTACGTTTACACAACAACTATGTACTAAAAATGGAAAAGTATTTTCTGTTCACACGGATCGGCGAAAACGACTAAAAACGCTGTATTATTGGCGATGTCACTTTGTAAAGAAACACCATGAGCCTATAGAATGCACACATAATATTTATGGGCATGATGTTATCCTTTTCACAAATTCGCGTTTTTGTGGTTTATACGGAGATGACTTCTGTTCTGTTCTACTCTACACTCTTAAAAAAATAAAGGGTTTTCACAGTGATGCCATAGAAGAATCCTTTTGGGTTCCCCAAAGAACAGCTTTAATGATCAGTTCTTAAAATAATTTTTTTTTTTCCTAGTTTAAAGAACATTTAAAAATTCTATTCCATTCCATTCCATTCTATTCTATTCTATTCTATTCTATTCTATTCTATTCTATTCTATTCTATGCACTAATTAAGACATTTCTCACTTTTCAGGTGGGAAGACCATTCGCCGGTGCATTCGATACACTGACTGTGATAACTCTCGTCTGTCCCAGAAGTTCCCGTCGATATCAGAATACACTTACAGATGTTGCAACACTGACCTGTGTAACAGCGGGCCAGTGACTGCTGCAAGCACGTCGGTCTTATACCTGCTAGCGGTGCTCAGTGGCCTCTGGTCGTGCTCCATCACTGCATGATTTCACAATAGAACTTCTTTAGAAGTTTTTTTTGTTGCCATACCTTTTATGGATATCTATATATTTACTATGTACCATTATTTAGCGATTGCTCGTTTTTTTTACTAACCACTTATGAAATCACAAAGTAGGCCTACTGTTTGTTGTAAATTATTTGTATTCTAATGCCATTGTGTTTTTACTTTTTATTTGAATACATTTTATTTTATTTTGGCTGATATTTAAAAAAATAAAATAATGCTGTAAAATGTTTGATCTTTTCATATATGGCCTTTGTATGTGGTACCTTTACATGAGTAAAATAATAATTAAAAAAAAATACTGATGTTTGGGTGTTTTAAGTGTTGCCTTACTCACCAACTTAAAGGGGTGGTTGATCATGATTTCACTTTTCCAGCTTTAGTTAGTGTGTAATGTTGCTGTTTGAGCATAAACAACATCGGTTATGAAGCTCAAAGTTCAAAGCAAAGGGAGATATTTGCTTTTAAAGGTCCAGTATTATGCCCCTTTTCACAAGATGTAAAATAAGTCTCTGATGTCCCCAGAATGTGTATGGGAAGTTTCAGCTCAAAATACCCAACAGATCATTTTTTACAGCATGTTTATATTGTCATTTTTGGGGGGGGCTCAGAAAAACGCGCTGCTTTAGTGTGTGCCCTTTAAATGCAAATGAGCTGCTGCTGCCGGCACAGGGGGCGGAGCTTCGTGAGCTCGCGCTCAGTCTCTCAGGACAATTTCATCTCACGGAATGATGATAATATCAGAAACTCTCAGTAACGGTGTTCATTTCGAGTCGGACAATAATGCCTACAGAGTCAGAGTGCTGTATAGAGATGGAACAGGTATAGTGTAGTAGTTTAATACGTTAATAATTTATAACGTATTTGTCATCTGCTTGTATCCATTATTTATTAATAGCAAGTCTGCTGTTTCGGACCAGGTCAGAATGATGATCAAACATACTGATGAGTTTAATAAAGTTTATTGTACATCACACAAAAGATGAAGCGTCAGTTTTACTTCAGAAAATCACCGTAAGAGCTGAGTAAACACAGTAAGTTGAGGGAGCATTCCTGTGGGTGGACATTAGTCAAAAAACTGTTCTACTGACGTCATTAAAGAAGGAAGTCAGAATATGCTAATCAATGAGTAGAAGATAACTACACATAAGCTACATAAATTCATCAACTAACCACTCAGAAATGTCCTGTTGTTTCTACATGTTGTTACATCTTCTTGAGTCTCTCCATTATTGTCTGACTCCGTTTTAACATTAACACTGACATTTTCAGACAGTGCATGTGTGTGAGGTAAAAGGACACAAG
The DNA here is from genome assembly GCF_029890125.1 of Rhinichthys klamathensis goyatoka. Lineage (NCBI taxonomy): Eukaryota > Metazoa > Chordata > Actinopteri > Cypriniformes > Leuciscidae > Rhinichthys > Rhinichthys klamathensis. The sequence goes on from NW_026607025.1 coordinate 1,218,052, forward strand.
CTGTTGTAGCTCCGCCCCCTGTGCTGAGAGCAGCAGGTCATTTGCATTTAAAGGGACAGACACAAAAACAGCGCGTTTTTGCTCACCCTAAAAAAAATTCAAAAAAGTTTCAAACCACCTGCAACAGTTCAAGTGTCCATTCAGCACCACGGACAGCTCCACTTCAACTAGCCATTCTAATTCAGCACCTAAAGCTGCGTTCACGCCATGTCGTAATCACTGTAAATAAAGCTCTGTATGCTTTCCAACCGCTCTCGCTGTACTTTTATGTCATTCACTGATCGCTGCTTCAAGTCAAACACACCTTAAATCTGCAGTGGTCAGGTGGAACAGTGGCCACGTGGTACAAGAGAATTACGTACGTTGTAATTAATTTCTACATGCATGTGAAGGCTTATTACAGTTCAGAATCGTTACGGTAATAACAACATGGTGTGAACGCACCTTAACACTGAGTAAACAGAGGAATATATGTATTCAGTACTAGACTGCTGAGTGGATTTGAAACAGCTGATTTTAAAATCTCCACCATCTGAACGCAGATGGACCAGCTTTCCTCTGAATACCAATCGCTGCAAAGTCTCTAAAAGTAAACTCTGCCCAGCTGTTGATCCGTAATCCTGTGATGTAACACGCACGTTTTCCCACAAAAGTAAAGAAAACTCCTTCAGTCAGATATATAAAACGTCATTTGCTTTATTAATTACATGAAATACATCAAATAAATGAACCCCCTGATATGTAAACAGTTAAATCAACACGGAATGTATTCTCTAATGGTCATTTAAATAGCTTAGGGTGACACTAACATGATGTGTTCAATCAGGTCCTCTAGTTCACACACAATTGCACATGGCCACACAATGTAAACACACAATATGTCAACATTTACAGTCACAGTAAAAACAAAAAAGTCACGTAAACACGATCACATCTCATAAAACAAGATGAGAACACAAAAAGGCATAGCACTGAACTGGAATATTGTTTTAAAAAGGGTTTATGGTATCAAAACCCAACATACAAACATATACAGCTGCCTCATGTTTGCTTCAACAGCAGAAGCAATATTTTTTAGTCAGGGTAGATGCCATATTTAATTTGACATGAATGAAAACAAAGCTGTGGAGAATAGAACAACAGTCTGTCAATCCATTTGAGCCACACAAATGCGTTTTTTTTCATATTTCACTGCGCTGCTTTTCCATTGTTTTTCTATGTAAACATGCGCTAGACAGATGCATTTGAGCACAGTTGCGCTCGCGTCTTATGTCTTCGCAGCGTGAAGTTAAAAGTAGTTCAAGTTTTTGAAAATGCGTTTTTCCATTTGGTCATGCGGTTTTGCGGTTAAAAATGCTGTAAAAGCCGCGCACGCAACGGTCAAACACATCAGTTCAGTGCATGTTTACATTACTAGCACAGTGGAACACAAAAAAAGCATTCTGTGTGAGTTAAGGTCTTTGGTAATGTTTATTTTCACAACCTGGAAGTTATGAATTGACTGTATTTACTGTAGTTCTATGCCCCACCACAGCCTCCCTTTTTATTCTCATCAAACTATGTATGGTGTCTACCCTAACCAGGCTCCATGCCTTGGCTATTACATTTTTCAGTCAAAACAATCCTAAAATTCATTATATTGCTGGCAGTACAGGACAAAATCTACAAGACATTCTCAGTTGTCCATGTTTTGACAGTTTACAAAACATGTGTAGTATAAAACCTATTTCAGACCTATTTGTTATTTATAATATGTTTGACTATTAACTGAACTAGTGTCACCAGTAACTGCTAGAACACTTCTACTTCCATATCTAAAAAAAAAAAAAAAAAAGTTGTTGTTGTTCTCTAATCGCTCATGTCCTCTATTGTCTCTTCTTCAATCTCTCTGCCTATCTCCTCAAGTTTCACCGTTTTCTTTTGACCCTTCTTCTCGTCCTCTTTCTCCGCCGTTACGTACCACGGCTTGGCTGCCGCATCATCGCAGGCCCTGCCGCCCCCCCTCCTGTACCCGCCCCGTCCCGCCCTCACCAGCCCCCAGCCCTGAGGTTTACCCTCATGGGGTCCGCTGTCCTGAACACCCCTGGTCTGGTCCAGCTCCTTAGCACTGAGGGCCGGCATCCGGACGGGAACAGTGTTCCCAAATTTGGAGTAGTCGACCGAGTAGCGGCCATCCTCCTCCGTCATAATGGAGACGAAACGCCGACCCCACAAGATCTCCTCCGGTGTGTAGGACGTGCGGGCCTGCATTGTGATGCCGGTGGTCTCCACAACACCTGGAAGAACAGACACATTGGCTCGGTTTCAAAAACTAGTGAGCTATATAGGCAGCAACCTTAAAAGATAGTTTGTCTTTTAAATTTAGTGTTAGTTTTCACTCTTTTTTCAGAGTTTTCTAGTTTCAGTTTATTTAGTTTTTTATTTTAGTTTTAGCATTAGCATAGCATTGTTGATTACGAAAATGTTTTCATTCAGTTTTCATTTCATTAACGACAATAACTGCCTTGAAATTGATTTGACATTAGCATGTTGCTAAGCTAATGGTGCAATATGCTAAAAAGCTTTAAAAACACATAATAAATATGGGTTAAACTCCCCATTTTTTATTATATTAAAATATTTTTTTGTCTTTTCAATTTAGTGTAGTTTCAGATTAGTGTTAGTTTTCTTACTTTTATCGCTCCTTTTTGTTTTTTCTGCATTTTCTAGTTTCAGTTTATTTCGTTTTTATTTTAGCTTTAGCATTTTAGGGCTGCCAAAGTTAATGGGCTAACTATCATTTGAAAATTTCTCAGCACAGTCTAGTGTTTTGATATCTATACTTGCTGGTGGGTTGTAAAGGTTTCAAGTTTTATAATACCATATAAAAAACTACTACTAAAATGTATTTGTGGCAATATTTAATGTATTTTTTTTGTGCTATTTTCTAAATAATAGGTTAAATATGGGGTGAAACTGTCCAAATGTAATTATATTCAAATATTTGTATCAACACTTTCTAGTATTGAATGAAAAAATATGCTTCGTCCTTGCTTCAGCCAGCTTGTGTTTATTTTTCATCAAACTCAATGCAAGGCATACAAGGCAACATGCAATGAGTTTGGAATAGGGGTTCTTCTATGATTCATCAAAATGGCTACCTCAATAGGTTGTGAAACGAAAAGATTACAATAAAGAGAAATGCACTTCATTCACCTTCCAAAATGACAATGATCTCCAGGTCTTCGGTAGCCAGCGACTGTGCCGAGACCTCGTACAGTGGACTTCCTCTGTCAATAGTGTGACTGATTATAAGCGGAGAGACGAGGAATATGCCGTTGCTCCTGAGAGGGTTTTCCACCTGGATATCGAGCTGACAAACAGGAATCACCTCACCTTCCGCTGTCACTGTCCGCCGAATCACCTGAGGGACGAAACTCGAGATTAGGAAGAAGTGCTGGACAGAAATAATGCCATAGAAGAACCATTGTGGGTTCCCCAAAGAACTTTTCAGTGCTCTTAAAAGAACATTTTAATAAACTAAAGTACCATTTCCACTATAAAGAACCTTCTGTCCAATGGAAATGTTTCATATGTTAAAGGTTTTTCATGGAAACCAATAAAGAACCTTTATTTTTAAAAGAGTAGGAGATGTTTGTCACCTGCAGCTGAATGGTGGCCGAGATGATCATGCTCTTCCTCAGATCCCCGACGCGGAACATAAGGGTCGGTCTGCCGTTCCGCGGGGCAATGACAGCGTTTCGCGAGAAGATGAGGGTCTCTGCTCGCCGGTTGGCTTGAGCCGTCTTCATGAACACACAGCCCAGCATGATGGCGTTGATGATCAGGCCTAGAATGTTCTGGATGATGAGGACTATGATGGCCAGCGGACATTCCTCTGTCACCATTCGTCCTCCAAAACCAATAGTGACCTGATATTACAGACACATAATAGTTTTCGTTATCTTAAAACCCTTTTAACCTCAATTTAGGTGCACTAAAATACTGTTCTAGATTAGGTCATTGATGGGTCAGTTACCTGAACCTCAATGGAGAAGAGAAAAGCAGATGTGAAGGAGTGAATGGAAGTGACACACGGCACAGGCCCGGGGTCGTTGGGATCTCGAGGCTCCAGATCACCGTGAGCGAACGCCAAGAGCCACCAAACCATGGCAAAGAGCATCCAAGAGCAGAGGAATGCTGAAGTGAAGATGAGGAGGGAATGCTGCCATTTCAGGTCCACCATTGTGGTGAACACATCTTGGAGAAACCGGCCCTGAGAAGCAATAAAGTCATAATTTCATCGGTTGTCTAATAACATGTTATACAACAATATTTGAAGACTTGCTTGGAGTTGATCTGCACCTGTTCTCGTATATTCTTGTGGGCAACATTACACGACCCGCTCTTGGTGATGAAACGCGCTCTCTGTGACTTTGGCCGGATGCGACTGGGTTGTGCGGCGTCTTCAGCGAGTCGTGTCAACAGGAACCCATCGGGCATAAGGCCTTTGCGGGCCAACATTATGATAATCTGTGGCTGACTGGTGCTCCACACTACAAAAAGAACAATGAAACGGATATATAAATTAAAATTACATTTTAAATATACATTGGCAATAAGAGTTTGACTATTTGACACATTTTTTAAATAATACATTTAAAAAAGGTTTCACATACACTCAAAAAAAAACATTTAGGCCTATATTTAAGGTGAATGCCATTTAATTGCATAAACATTTTCATCCATTTGAATTTTAGGTACAATGAACTAGGCTAATAAATTTAACATGAGGTATAATTTGTCAGTCATGCATAAATGAAACAAGGAGAGTTATGTAATAGTACAAATGTCAATTAAAATCAAATAAATACAAATACTTAATAAGCTATGACAATAATTTTTTAATTAATATTATTATAATATATATTTGTTTATTTATGTATTGTCTGTGTGTGTGTTTGTGTGTAAAGATTACACGAAAGAGATTATACTAGTGAAAATGGTTCTATTATACATTAATTTTGATAATTCAATACAAAAATCACATATATAATGTAACTTCACTACAAATTATATTATATTTTATTCAAATATATATTTTAAGAAGTTATTTAATAATATATATTTACTTATAGTATTTAAGTGAGTTTAACAGAAACCTTACTTGAATTTTAAAAAGGTTTGTGCTTGGAATAATTGCAACTAAACTTCGCATATTTCCCTAATTTAAATGCATATTAAAGCTATATAGTGCGTTGTATTCTGTATAAAAATATTGATCGTACATTAAGAGGATTCAAAGGACAGTGGTGTTTGTGATCATTCAACACAAGCACTGAAATATCACAAAGATCACTTCTGTTAAAACCATCAGTTAATTATATTTAAAAAATCTCAATTTTTTCCCGCTTTATGTTGTGTATCTGGAAATACATCGTCTTCAGTGGATATGTAACGTTATTATATAGGCTATTAAATTTAATGCATCTTCGTTACAAAACGCACACGAGCAGTTAGACATGCTGAATATTAGACATGCAAATATTATCAGATTTAATTATGCAATCCTTGTTTTGCATTTTGCGATTCGTCGTTTTGATCGCATAATCAAGGTTATTATAACATATAGATGCTTACCAGCACAACAGTGAAACGCGCTGTTTATTTCATATCGATGTCGTTAAAAAAAAAAAAAAATTACCCGAACAAAATGTTTAAAGAGCGAACGCAAGCAGATGGCTGGCTAGGAAGCTTATGCAATCAGACAAGAGTCCTTATGATAGAAAAATGAATGACTGGCGGACTAACATATCCCACAATCCTCTGCGGCCGCTTCGCTACAGTGAACGCTGCGCTGCTCAGCGGTTCGCTGTGTGATAACTGTGCGTTGTTTTACAGTTGTCAACAATATTACTGAACTCATATTTCTTGGTATGTGTTTTAGACGTCGTTTACAGTTAAAACGAACAGTTTTTGTTGGTGTGCGGCGTGTTTTAGAGTGTTTTTGGGGGGTTGTTGTTAGCTTATTAGCTCTTTAAAAATGGCTGATCCGTGGAATCGAGGTAAGTGACACGTAGCAGCAGTTTTCTTTGAATATACAGTTATATTTTCATTTCGACTATTTTATTAGTATATACACATAATATTTTAATTTAATGATGCTTCTCTGGTCTAAAACCAACATTTATTGTTGCTGTTGCCAGTACAGGTAAACTTTAATCTGAAAGTGGTCAGATATACAGTCATATTAGTGTAACTTATGTCAAAATGACTTAATAACAGTTAATTTTGTTGAACTGACAGGACATGGTGCTGTGGATGACATGCTGGACGCTGAAAACAAGCTGATGGCAGATAATCTGGCCAGCAAAGTCTCTAGACTCAAGTCTGTAAGTTAGCTATTATATACATTTTATATAAACACTGTATATGATTTTAAAATAAGCTGTCATGCTGTTGCATTTAAATGTCTTTGGTCTCATCCACAGCTGGCATATGACATTGACAAAGAGGCTGAGGAACAGAATTCCTACTTAGATGGCATGGTGTGTGTGTGTTATCAGTGTTGATGTTGTATTTGCAATGTTGGCACATGGGTGACTCATCATGTTTTACATCCTTGTTAACTCAGGACTCAAATTTTCTCAGTGCAACTGGCCTGTTGACAGGAAGCGTGAAGAGGTTTTCCACAATGGTACGATCCGGCCGAGACAACAGAAAGATCCTGTGTTACGTGTCCATCGGCCTGGTTGTGGTCTTCTTCCTGCTGTACTATCTTGTGACACGGATCCAGAACTAATGGGTCATTTACTAATGTTTTAGGACAGGTTTCTCAGTTCTATGAGAATTTTTTTGGATTCTCTGTTTGATCCTATTATGAGGAGATTTCAGTGAACTGTACAGCGGATGTCTTTCCATTAATATTAAAAAGAATGACTGCAGTTTGAGGGTGATTTAGCACATTTAACTCTAAGCAAACCCTTTGTTTACACTCTCAAAAGTGGTCTATTCAGTGTATATTTTTATTCATGATCGAAAGAAACATGCCACGGACCAATATTTGTTGTTTCATTTCGAATTAATTAAAAACATATTTTTTTCAAATTCCATGATTTATATTTTTATCATTGTAGAATATGTTAGAAAATTTAACTAACAGTAACTGTTGTTTTCTAAATTTATGAAAATTAAAATGAGTTTTAAAGCCAATTGTGTGTTTTTTCCTGTGCTTTTTTATCCAGGTTAATATGTCCGTTTAAAACTACTGGGTATATGACCTTCAAAATCAGTTATGACATAACATTAATTTGTTGAAATCTGCAAATATTTGAAGAATCTTCAGGGGTTAGACAATAAAACTGAAACACCTGGTTTTAGACCACAATAAATTATTAGGATGGTGTAGGGCCTCTTTTTGTGGCCAATACAGCATCAATTTGTCTTGGGAAAGACAGATACAAGACCTTAACAGAGGTCAGAGGCATTTTGATTCATTCCTTTTCCAGAACAGCGGCCAGATCACTGAGATTCTGGTGGAGGAAACCCTTTTATGATTTGCTCCTCCAAAATACCCCTGGTGATTGTGTTATATGTTAGGCTTACTGTTATCTATAAGCTAGTGTGCTCCAAAACAATGACAAATTCGCATTTATAAGACCAAACTCAACGTTGAAAATGAAAATCGGGTAGACGTCAGAAACCAACATCAGTCGGGTTCTGACATCAACCCGACTTTCATTTCCAACCAGAATGCAACCAAAATCCTTCCCTGACTGACGTTACTACTGTCTACTCAAGGACCTTGACAGAAATGTAGTGAAGTTAAAGAAAGAAGTTTCCAGAAAAAAAGAATACTCAAGTAAAGTACAGACACTCAAAATGTGTACTTATTAAGGACAGTACTCAAGTAAATGTACTTTGTTATTGTCCACCTCTGACTACATACCTTCTGCAATGTGATTGATAGTTCATACGTTTCTATCAAGTAAAAGGCCTTTTAGCATAATTATAAAACTTTCCACCTTCAGGTTGCGGTACATGTGTATTTGTGCTGTGAAATATTTAATTGCTTTTAAAGTAAACGTACGAATAACATTTATATTGTGAGTAATATTTCAAGAAATGATAAACACAAATGGCGCTTTTCTCCTCCAGTCCGCGAGGCGGCGCCGCAGCTCACAGTGACTGAGTGACTCGCTCTCTGGTTCTCCCGAAGAAGAACATTTAGGATTTTCAAGACAGCAGCAACAGCAGCAGACGGCCAGTTAACAATACCTCTTGACGGCTCTCCGAGGGCGAAGCAAAGCCAAGTGTTCCGGTTTTTTGTGTTTTGTTTTCTTTTCTTGTTTTTTTTGTTTTGTTTTTGCATTTAATTTGTCCAGATGTCCGGTGAAGTGGAGGCGAGCACAGAGGAGCAGCAGGTTCGCTCATTCAAACATGTTTTGTAGAGGCCGTAACGCATCTGACAATGTGATCGCGATGATTCAGTAATGAAAGCCTCATTGTTGAAATAATAATATATAAGTAAATCTAGCGGGTGTATTAAAGTGAGAGCTACTGGACCATATAAAACAACATGTTTTTACTAGTCTTTTAAGCCGTGTATTATGTGTTTGTAGAACCGTTTTAATATTTAGAATAATTGTCAATTTATATATATATATATATATAAGCAGTAAACTTAACTTTTTAGGTAGGCAAATAAGTTGTCAAATTGACTAACCATTGCTGTTTTTCTGTTTACGCTGCTGTTCAATGCAGCTTTAATCAGTAATATGTTTCCTGTGGTTTATGAAATTTAATTTGAAGTGTTTTTGTTCTTACATCTAATATAGGAGATGCAGGACACTGTTGTAAGTCCAGAAAAAGCTGAGGAGGTCAAACTGAAGGCCCGATACCCTCATCTCGGGACTAGGCCTGGCGGGTCGGATATGTTGCGAAAAAGACTACAAAAGGGGGTACGGTTTCGAAAGAGATTTTAAGGGATAGTTCACCCGAAAATGGGAATTCTTTCATCAATGACCTACTTTCGTCTCGTTACAAACCCATAAGACTTTTGTTCATCTTCGGAACACAAATAAAGATCTTTTTGATGAAATCAAAGCTTTCTATCCCTCCATTGACAGCTACACAAAACCACTTTGATGCTTCAAAAAGTTAATAAAGAGATCGTAAAAATGATCCACAGTAATTGAGTGGTTTAGTCCAAAATTTCTGAAGTGAGTTGATCGATTTATACATCATCTTCAGAAACCTCTCAATTCATATTGATTAGTTTTACGATCTCTTTATGAACTTTTTGAAGCATCAAAGTGTCAGTTGTGTAGTTGTCAATGGAGGGACAGAAAGCTCTCAGATTTCATCAAAAAGATCTTCATCTGTGTTCCGAAGATGAACGAAAGTCTTACGTGTTTGCAATGACACGAGGGAGAGTAAATAAGAGAATTTTTGGATGAACTTAAAAAGTGTCCGAATTCAACCTATTGATTGCAAATAACGGACTTGTTTTTTCCCTTGCAGCAAAAATACTTTGACTCGGGTGACTATAACATGGCCAAAGCCAAGATGAAGAACAAACAGCTCCCGAATGCAGCGGCGGAGAAGACCGAGGTCACCGGAGACCACATTCTCACTCCTCAGGACCTTCCCCAGCGGAAACAGTCTCTGGTGGCCAGCAAGCTCGCCGTCTGATGCCTGCTCTTTCCATCTCTGTTATGTTCCCTCAGCCGCCATTGTTTTGTCTTTCTTTTGCTCTTTTCGTCTTTGGCTGTAGAAATGCTCTCAATATAATATTTTGACAAGGAAATCTGTAGATTGCTGCTGCCAATGTGCTTGGATTTAACCGTGCAGTTAAATGTATCGCTTCAATGCCAAGGTTTAAACATGGTAATCTGACCGATTGAGTCGGATCGGCATTATTTTAGGGTTTTACACTTTTTCCATCTTTTCAACCACTATTTTTGTGTATATCTTGAAAAAAGACATGTGTGAACAGATATGGACTTGACTTGAAATAATCACATCCACCTCTTCTGCCAAAACTGTGCCTGTTTGAAGAAAGAAAAGGCCTCGTAGATGTTATGGTTGAGCTGAAAAAAATCTAAACACTCTTAAAGTTCGTTCGTTGAGATTTGCGGTTTGTTGATGATGAAAATGGCTTTAAAACGGTCATTCACCCACATTGAAGTGTGTTGACCTCTTAACTGTCTCGTCTAGGTTGTGTTGCCAGAACAACTGAAATGATTTATCTGAGCTGTACAAAAGTTTACTGTCACAACTGTGCCATTTGTTTTGTAAATAAAATAGTTTTGGACATGTGATTTGTGACCAAGTAGTTGTTTTTGAACTCTCCAGTATTTCTTGTCTTTTAAAGGTAGTAGAATTGCTGTTAGATTAAAATAAATTTAAATGCTTAGACAAATTTAAACAAGCCACAGGCATAGTGCTGTCATTTAGAAATAACTTTTAAAGAAGTTCACTCTTGGTAAAGTGGCTTGTTTAACTAGGTGTAGTCAAACCCTGATGAATAAATGTAAAGTTATTATTAAAACTAATGCTCTTTGGCCTTTACTTTTTAATTTTTTCCATATTTTAAGTTAATTTATTGTTAGAAAATGCTTTATTAAGCTTGATCTGGTTTCTGACAGAATTTTCAGGAAATACAAAGAACCAGCTTACATTTGAATTATGTGTGGTTGGTAGGAATGAGTGCAGCCAGTAACTCTTAATCTAACTGTTCTTGCGCCACTTTTTTATATATTTTTTTTGTTCGAGCGATTATATTGTCAAAGACAAGATGATGAACAAAGAGTTTCTGGTAGCATCAGAGAAGACATGGATATACAAATAACCACCTCTCGTTTGGAGTATGCATTGCTTTAATATTCCTGAGCGGGGTGCAGTAACTCATAATCGCCACAAGGCGGCACTGTTTTCGCGTCGGTCATTGCCACGGCGACTTTTTTTTTCTTTTTTTTTACGGTTCACACAACTTTGGTCACAACGTGTAAAATAAAACAGAACAATGAAGTATATTGCACAAAAGTATTGGAAAAAAACAAATATCAAAGGAAGAAGACTGGCTCGTTCCTATACCTGGCATGCTTAAAAGAAACGGGCAAGGATGATTGTCACACAGAAATAGAACAAGCGGGAAGAACACGTTAAATATGAAATGGGCGTGGTTTGGCTTACCGGAAGTTCGTTCTAATTGGTGACATGCGCTAAGATTAAATGATATTTTGCTTAATAATAAACAATATTGAATAAGGTTGTAATTTTTTACAATCTATTTATATTTAATTGGTTATTGAAGTTTTTCAGCGTCTTTATTCTGATAAATAACTCATGGCGTTGTCAAGTGGTATCTGTTACTTTTCTCAGCGGTGTCAGGATGGACCAATCAGGTTGATTGTGATTATAAGGTGATTTGTTATTATTATTTATTTAATAAAAGTTTCCATTTATATGCCAGATATTTGTATATTCATAATTAATATGATAAAAAGATTACACTATTTTGTGTACACACATTTCCAACGAGACAAACCCCCTGAGATTTGAATGCAGCTCAATGGAGGAATCAGCGTTTTGAGCCGCCAAGCGCCCCCTGGTGGAACAACTCATCATGACCCATGAGCACAGCTGTTAGTTATTAAAATGTGCCACTCAATGTATTTCCCCGGCGGCTGTCACACTTCTTCCACACCACCAGCCAAGAGATTGCAGAAACTTTGGCGTTTCTCAATGTCTGTTTTCTAAATTGTAGCAGACGCAGAGAGTTGTGATGTTTCTGGAGTAACGGGAGTTTAGGCGGAGCTCAATGGCAGCGCCGGAGCTTTACTCGAAGGTATGAGTTTAAACCATAGACTGTAAAAAATGGTTTAAACCCGGCTAATTTCACATATGAGTAATGGAAACATGTGAGAAGTTTTATCATTTAGACAGTTTATCATACAGGACTTTTCCTGGTTTGTGGGAACTTAAAAGGGGCTTACTGGAATTTAAGTTTTTATTTTATTGTAAAACATTATTTAGATTGTATCCAAAACAAACTAAGAACAACGGAACATATCAATTATATTTCATTGTTTGAAATATTAATGCACTCATAAAACAATCTGATGGTTAATTACAGTTGAAAGAAAAGCAAATAATAATAATAGTAAATAAAAATAATATATTAATCTGAGTTGCCACTCTAATTGTAGCTAAATCAGTCCATTTTACAACATTTAAAATTGCATTTCTTGTTTTAAATATAAATGCATTGATAAAACAATGATATGCTTGATTGAAGTTGAAAAGATGCATCTGCTTTGAATTGCATTAAATAAATACTGTTATTCAAACTAACTTGGTGTTCACCTCCTGCAGTTTGCTCGAGTCTGGATCCCAGACACCACAGAGGTGTGGAGATCAGCAGAGCTGACCAGAGACTACAGGCCCGGAGACACCGTCCTACATCTGCGGCTCGAGGATGAGACGGTGAGAGCATCAAACACTTACCCCTGCTTTCACAGACAAGGCTTAAGTCTAGCCCTAGATTAAAATGCATGTTTGAGTTGTTTAACTGAAAGCAATTTGCACTGACATATCTTAAAATATTAATTTTGTCATTTTTTATCATTGTATCATTTGCACATCAGCACATCATTTTTTTTTCTAAGGCACATTTATAAAAAGCTACTTAAATGTCCTAATTAACTAAGGCTTAATTCTGGTTTAATCTAAGCCTTGTCTGTGAAACCAGGCCTTTGTCTTCAAAAAGATTTCCAGATGCACCCTGTTCTTCATCTGATGTTAGAGAAACCCTGTTTTGATCTTGTTTACCCATCCAACATGGGTATTGTGAAGGGAAAGTATACAAATTAGACCAGATCAGGTGGTTTACAGCATTTAGGGCAGCTTGAGTCAGCATTGAGTCAAGTTTGAGGCAAAGTTGAGTCAGACTGGTGGTGAACAGGACGTTGTGTGGAAAATAATGGGTGTGGAGTTCCAATTCCAGCATATTTCAGTAACTACACCCATTGCTGTTCCCACAATTTATTTCACTGGTGGCAACTGGTAACGTTATCATTGGTGTAAAAGTCACTAGGCCAAAGAAAATGATCTGTGAAGCTTAGCTTGTGGTTATCCTGAGGTAAATGTATCTCCTGTCTGCAAGTGTGTCACTGATAGCAAAAGCTTTTGCATGTTTTATCCTGCTGTTTAAGCTACATGTGTGTACAAGATGACCTGATGAACTTCAGTTTAATTAAAGACTTCGCTCTACTGACAACTATGCTGTTGATTATGACGAAAGCAACAAAAAAAAAAGCATGTACAGTGGAAGTAAAGTATTGAGTAAATGTAATTAGTTTCTGTACCTAAATATCTTTTTGGCTACTTAGTAGTTTCACTATCAAAGATATTAGCAACTCTTACTCTCTACTTGACTACATTTTTGAATAAGTATGTACTCTTTAACCCATTACATTTGTGATGAGTTATGTAATTACTTGTTACATTTTGCATGGCAACTAACTTTTTCTGCAGCTGTTTATTTCTGCTACAAAAGTGATATCGCCATCTACAGGGCATTAAAGGTACTACATTTTTGGCGTTTTTGCCCTTACACACCCAAACTGGTCAACAATGCTACTTTATGCAAATGTGAGTGCATTTGCAGGTTAGTTGTTGAATTGCAAGCGTTTCATTTTATGAGAAGAGGACATGGCTGCAGTTGAAACCAGTCCAGTGCAAGGAGGCTTTAACTATTTCATTTTACTTAAAGGGGTGGTTCAGGATTTTGGGCATCGGGCCTCATTTCCAAGTTAGCCTTAGGGTTATTTATCAGTGGAGACAGTTTTAAAAAATTTTCATCCAGTCGTTCCAGTTGCATAGTTCGCCGGTGCTAGGCTAGCGCGAGTCAACGGTAACTGCTAGCCTGCCATTAAAAACAGTTTTACCCACTCCACAGTACACCAAAAGCAAATAAATTATAACGCCAGACTATCGATGTAAATGTCTGTTAAGAGAATAATGTTAGAAATCAAACTACCCTTTCATTGCATTGCAATAGTTATACTTTGTTCCCTGTATTTATTAGCACAGTCTACAGCAGCGGCGGAGTGATATGTAGTTACCTAGGCAACCGAGAGAGGTAGAGAGAGAGAGAGGTAGTACAGGTAGTCCCGATTGTAGTGCGCTTCGGTTCTGCGTTTACTTTTCGGAGCAGTACTAACCGGAGCAAAGTAAAATTCCCCCTCTGCTGAGAAACTAGTTCCTGTAAATGTATTGCGATCATTGAGATGCAAGAGTAGTTTGATTTTTAACATTTTTCTCTTAACAGACATTTACATCGATAGTCTGGCGTTATAATTGATTTGCTTTTGGTGTACTGTGGAGTGAGTAAAACTGTTTTTAATGGCAGGCTAGCAGTTACCGTTGACTCGCGCTAGCCTAGCACCGGCGAACTATGCAACTGGTACGACTGGATGAAAATTTTTGAAAACTTTGTCCACTAATAAATAACACTAAGGCTAACTTGGAAATGAGGCCCGATGTCCAAAATCCTGAACCACCCCTTTAACATTATTTTACTTATCCAGTGTATTCAAGAGACCTTTTTGATGGATATTGGTTTACTTAAACCCTTTTAGAGCACTTGAGCGTAACTGAGGCTTGAGTGTTTGTAGACGTCTAAGAGGCTGTTGTGTCGACCTTGATTTACTGCGATATTGAGGTGTTCAGTTTTACTTCGACTTTAGAAAACACGTGATTGGTTGCTCTCCTCACAAATCAACCGGTTTTTGTTTTTCACTGGTATGTCTGTTAGGTGTTGAGGACTAGTGCATCTTTGAGACTTATTTCAGTACGAGTAAAATACTTTAGTACTGTTAAAATCAGATCATCTAAGACTTTTATTCGAGTGGTATTGGAATTGGTGACTTGTGACTTGTCATTTTTGCTGTACATTTACTCAACTATGGTTTTCAGGCACTTTTTTCACCTCTGAAAGGCAATAGATTTCCTTTTAAGAGCATTTATAGTTCTCCTGATGAGCTTCAGCTGAACTGTACTGTCTTTTTTCACAGGAGTGCGAGTACAAGCTGGACCCGAAGAGTGGCGTTCTGCCTCATCTTCGTAACCCGGACATCCTGGTGGGCGAGAACGACCTCACGGCTCTCAGTTACCTCCATGAACCGGCCGTGCTGCTCAACCTGCGGGTCCGATTCACAGACTCCAAGCTTATCTACACCTACTGCGGTAATGAAGAATGACACCTCACCTGGCCATGACATGGCTTTCTAGATATATTAAACTCAGACTTTCCTGTTTAATTGAATGTCTGTTTGAAATATGTATGTCTCAGGAGGGCCTGTTCAATATAGTCTGATAGTTTCACATTTAAAAATTTTTTTTTTTAGATTTCTTTGTATTTTTATGTAATTAAATCTAAAAAAAATAAATATATTTTGCGTGTTGTTTAAATGACCTGTAGACTTTGGAACTTCCATGAGCAGCAGATATTACTAGTGAATATGAACCATAAAACATGACTTAGCAGAGCTTGTCATATACACTGCACAGCTCATTAGACTTTGAGTTATGGACTCCTGTTCTTAGATTAGACTGTTTTGCATACAGTATGCAAAGTAAAAAAGAAAAGAAAAGAGTTTTGCAAAAATAAAAATGCAACAATTGCACAAAAAAAAGCATTACAATTCAGTCTGACCTTTGACACAGACCTCAAAAAGTTGTATAACTCAAGATATTTGTTTTTAAAATTATAACAGGGATCATCCTGGTTGCCATCAATCCATATGAAAGTCTTCCGATCTATGGATCAGACATCATCAATGCTTACAGTGGGCAGAACATGGGTGATATGGACCCTCACATCTTCGCTGTATCAGAAGAGGCCTATAAACAGATGGCCAGGTATGTGCACACACACCTTATTGCAATAGAAATAGCGTGTCTAAGAATATGTCCATAGGCAGTGACAATGCTATCTCTCCTCCACGTCCTCCTGTAAGAGACGAGAAGAATCAGTCCATCATCGTGAGTGGAGAATCTGGTGCAGGGAAGACCGTGTCTGCCAAATATGCCATGCGTTACTTTGCTACAGTCAGTGGATCCTCTGACGAGTCCAGCGTGGAGAAAAAAGTGCTGGCGTCCAGTCCTATCATGGAGGTATGACTGCGGTTAGATACCTAACTTTAACTAGCTAGCCTGTAAAAACTCCCTAGACATCAAACAGATCTATTCCAAGAAACTGTGTGATATCGAGGTTTTCATCTGTGTGCAGGCTATAGGAAATGCCAAGACGACGAGAAACGACAACAGCAGTCGCTTTGGGAAGTACATTGAGATTGGATTTGACAGGAAGCACAACATCATAGGAGGCAACATGAGGACGTACCTTCTGGAAAAGTCTAGAGTGGTGTTCCAGGTTAGTTTTATATTCATTCGTCTCTATACTATATAGTGATTTAAAGAGTTTGAATGACCCAAAAGTCATCAGTAATTTCAGTAATATAAAACTTGGTAGCTTTTATCACTGTCTACAAGTGCTGAGGAACATCCAGAGCTGAAGTTCAGATATGCTAATGGTTGTTTAGTTTCTGACACGCAGTGTAAGCGGTTGGCCAATCACAACGGACTAGGCCAACTGACCAATCAGAAAGTAGACTCTGGGAATGGAGGGGTTTAGAGAGACTGAATGCTTGATCGAACGCTTCTAGACACTGTAGATAATGAGAAAATAAACATATGTTTAATGTATTTATGTGGGAATGTCGCTTGACTTACACTAAAGGGATCAGTTTCTGTTTCCTGTTTTAGGCGAGTGAGGAGAGAAACTATCACATCTTCTATCAGCTCTGTGCCTGCGCCCATTTACCTGAGTTTGAACCTCTAAAGTTAGGTAATGTGATACTCATTCTGGATTGTGTTTATAAATAACAGTCAAGTAAAGCATAGGGGGCTGTAGCCTTTAAGTCAACCGACAGCTGATATTTTGTAGTAAGAAAGGTAATCTTTTCATCTGTTCATCACTTCCCCTTAGTAACCAGTCTTTCTCTTAAGGTAGCGCTGATGACTTTCCCTACACTAACCAAGGCAGAAGTCCCGTCATCGAGGGAGTGAATGACCTGAAGGAGATGCAGGCCACAAGGAAAGCCTTTTCACTGCTGGGTATGAATATTTTAGCTTCCATGTGCCATATGGTGTTTTGTACATCAGGATCCCATTTGTCTCACTTTTATTGTTTTAACTTGTTATTAGAATGATAAAAAGGATCACATCTTTTATTTAAATGTTTTACATAATTTATATATATATATATATATACACACAGTGTATATATATATATATATATATATATATATAAATTTGTTTTTAATTATTTAAGTTTATCCTTTATTTATTTAAATTTGTGTGTTTTTTTTATTTATTTTATATTGTATTTATTATATATTTTTATATTCATTTTTATTATTATTTTTTTTTTATTAAACGGTCAGGTTTCTGAAGACCCAATAGGCATTAGTATAAACATTTAGAATGTTCAGAATAAGCCATTTTGCAGCTTAGTTTAAAGTCTTTTTGGACTAGGGAGAAAATTACAGTATGTTTTCATAGTACATAAAGCTCTTTTACCTGAAAAGATCAAAAAGACAATTAGATTCCTCATGATATGAGCCTGTTTAATGGTTCTTAGTTTAGTCATTCAACCACAAACATGCCAGTATCTGCCGATTCCAGGAATTACTGAGGCACACCAAATGGGTCTGTTCCAAATCCTGTCAGCCATTCTTCATCTGGGAAATGTAGAAGTGAAGGAGAGAGGATCTTCTAGCTGCGGCATCTCTGTAAGTCGCAGTGAGAATGCAAGAATAAATGATTGCTTTAATTCACATTTTGCAAAGTTGCTTTGGACGAAAGCATCTGCCTAATGATTAAATGCAAATGCATTTTCACGCATTGTGCATTTTTGCATTGTGTCCAGGATGAAAACGGCCACCTGGCAGTGTTTTGTGACCTCACTGAGGTTTCGTATGAGTCCATGGCTCACTGGTTGTGCCATAAAAAACTCAAGACCGCCACAGAAACCCTAAACAAGCCTGTTACCCGTTTGGAGGCCGTCAACGGCCGTGACGCTCTCTCGAAACACATTTACGCCAAGCTCTTCTCCTGGATCGTCGGCCAGGTCAACAAATCCCTGAGCACTTCCTCCAAACCGCACTCGTTCATCGGTGTCCTAGACATCTATGGGTGGGTGAGCTGCTTCTTTATACTTTATTGATGATAAAAATACAGTTCCAGGAAAATGATGTTGTATTGTGCCCAGGTTTGAGACGTTCGAGGTGAACAGCTTCGAGCAGTTCTGCATCAATTACGCCAATGAGAAGCTCCAGCAGCAGTTTAACATGGTCAGCATTTTCAAACATGCGTCAGCTGCTCCAGCATTCACGAAATAATCAGTCGTGTCCAAGCACATCACGACTCACAGAAAGCATTTCCCCTCCAGCACGTGTTCAAACTGGAGCAGGAGGAGTACATGAAGGAGCAGATACCATGGACGCTCATCGATTTCTACGACAACCAGCCCTGCATCAACCTGATCGAGGCCAAGATGGGCTTGCTGGACCTTCTAGACG
Organism: Rhinichthys klamathensis goyatoka; assembly: GCF_029890125.1. Classification (NCBI taxonomy): domain Eukaryota; kingdom Metazoa; phylum Chordata; class Actinopteri; order Cypriniformes; family Leuciscidae; genus Rhinichthys; species Rhinichthys klamathensis. The sequence continues at coordinate 1,236,681 of NW_026607025.1, forward strand.
AAGAATGCACTGTAAAAACCATTATTAAACCACAATTGTTATCATTGTTTTTTTTTGTGATGAACTTCTCAAATTCCTTAATTTGATGCATCCAGATGCCAAAAGGTTCAGATGAATCGTGGGCGCAAAAGCTGTACAACACTCACCTAAAGAAAAGCTCTCACTTTGAGAAGCCGCGCATGTCTAACACAGCTTTCATCATACTGCACTTTGCAGACAAGGTACATGAAGAAAAATATGCAGCTATTATGTGTTCATATAGGAATTCCTATGAGTCTATCTTATTATATCTCTCTCTATATCCCTTTTAGGTTGAATACCAGTGTGATGGATTTCTGGAGAAAAATAAAGACACAGTCAATGAAGAACAAATTAATGTGCTGAAGGCTAGCAAGGTGTGTTTACCTCAACATAGCTCACTAAGGACTTTTCTGCCAGAGAAATTCAGCTTCTAGTGCTCCACAGGAACATGTTTCTGCTTGCGAAATGTTATTCAGTGACTTAAAAATAGAGTTATGATTCAACATGGCTTTGGAGAAGTGTCGCCACCTGCTGTTCGTTCATAAACACCGTTTCTGGATTCCTAGATCTGTGGTTCTCAACTGGAGGGTTGCAACCCATCACGGGTGATTCAAGAGTGTTAAATGCAAATAAGCAATTGAGAACCACTAATATAGAGTGTAATTGTCACAGGTAGCATATAAGTAAGGTGTTATGCATCTCGATCTTTTGCTATCCTCACAGTTCGCCTTGCTGGTCGAGCTCTTCCAGGATGAGGAAACACCTGCGGCTCAGAGCACCACAGCAACATCTGGTCGAGCAAAGATCGGACGCTCCACTCAGTCTTTTAGGGAGCACAAGAAATCGGTTGGACTGCAGGTTAGAGTTGACCAACAAAGCCATGATCCGTCACTGTTATTCATTAAGGCATCATTCATATTAATTCACTTAGATATACAGTATATTACCCTTCAAAAGTTTGGGGTCAGTATGATTTTTTTCGAAAGAAGTTCATATTTTTATTCAGCAAGGATTCATTAAAAGGATAGTTCACCCAAAAATGAAAATTTATATAAACCTGCATACATTTCTTTGTTCTGCTGAATACAAAGGAAGATATTTTGAAGAATGTTGGTATCCAAACAGTTGATGGGCACCATTGACTTCCATAGTATGAAGAAAAAAACACTATGAACGTTAATGGGGACATTTTTCTGAAACATTTTTAAAAATATTTTCCCATAACCCATAACTTTTGAAAGTATTCTTTGGTATTAAAAGTTGTAGTTCATTGTATCATAAAAGATGTCTTGTGCCTTTGTCCTTTTCACCATTCATAAAGAACACGTCTGGGAAAATGACTTCCAGAACCAAGGCTGCTGAAAAAGCACTGTTATGCTCTTGGAACAAATCTTATCCACCCATAGAAAATAAGTGTCATTTGTTTGATGTTTTCAGTTCCGGAACTCTCTGCACCTGCTCATGGACACGCTGAACGCCACCACCCCACACTACGTGCGCTGCATCAAGCCAAATGACCTTAAAGCCCCCTTCATGTCAGTAAGATGAGTTCAGAGATAATCCACCATTATGTAATACGGGTCATTATAGTTTCCTCTCTTTCTGTCTCTAGAATGGACCCTCATCGAGCCGTTCAGCAGCTCAGAGCGTGTGGGGTCCTCGAGACCATTCGTATCTCAGCCAAAGGCTTCCCTTCCAGGTGCTAATTCAATCACTGACATGTCTTACTAGGCTGAACGTGATTTCACCAAGTACAACATGTTCCTTGTACACGTTGTACTTGTACACGATCATTTCTAGTACTTGTACACGATGATTTTAGGGAGAAGTTATGGTTAGGGTTAGGTTTAGGGATAGGGATAGGGTTAGTGCTTAATTTTCAGACAGGAATGTTGTTTCAGGATCAACAAAACATGTTAATTTCAGGAGCATGTCTTACTTGGACACTTCTTACTAGTATCCATTCTGCTTGGAAACTGATTTGTTGTGATTAACTTTAGGGAACCACTCAGATGTGACTAACTCAGAAGCACCAATCTTGAAAGTTTTTGAAATGGTGAACTAATAGCAAAATTGTAAATCAGTAAAAAAGTATTGTGTTCAAGTTTAAAACTGCTTTAGATTTACATAAACTGGAATTCTACGAACCCAGCTTTAAATATTCTAATGCCTTAACTGATCTGTGTTTGTGTTAATACTGCTTTAACTCCTTCTGGTCAGGTGGACTTATCAAGAGTTCTTCAATCGCTATCGTGTTCTAATGAGGAAGAAAGATATCCTCTCAGACTGGAAGTTGACCTGCCAGAATGTCCTGGAACGGCTTGTGCAGGTATTAGACTTGTCTTTGTAAACATAAGTAGCATTCTTATTTCTTTCTTTATACAAAGAGCACATTAGGCTGGTATAAGCTGATCTCCCATCCATAAAGTGCCAGGAAAAGGACAATTCTGACGCTGCTCAGACATCTACAAAACAGCTTAGGTTGGTTTAAGATGTTTTTATTTTTAAACAGCCTAATGTTACTCCTTTCCCTTTCTACAGAACAAAGATAAATACCAGTTCGGAAAAACAAAGATTTTCTTCCGGGCCGGACAAGTGGCTTACCTGGAAAAGCTCAGGGCGGACAAACTCCGTACGGCTTGCATCCACATCCAAAAAACCATCCGCTGCTGGCTGGCCCGCAAGAAATACCTGCGTATTCGCCAGGCCACCATTACCTTGCAGAGATACACGAGAGGACACCAGGCTCGATGGTGGGGGACGCTTGGAAATTTTGTAGACTATCAGTTGCTGGTTGGAGACTAAACCAACAGTGTGTGTTTTATCTGCCCTCGATTAGCCTGTGCAATAACCTGAGAAGGACACGGGCCGGAGTGATCTTTCAGAAAAACACACGCATGTGGGCGGCGAGACGACAGTATCTGCGACAGAGAACAGCAGCGGTTCTCATTCAGAGGTTACTGCGCGGATACACAGCCAGACTGGAGTACAAACGGGTACGAGGCCAATAACATGTTTTTGAGGTGTAGCATAGCAGAGGAAAAAGAAAACTGCTTTCAGGAATGAGTTTTTTCTTAGTACAGAGAGTTGCTAGTTCTCTTTCATTGAAAGGTGCGGTCAGACTCAAAATAATTACACACAACACATATGCAACAGGATATGATGTCATGCACATGCACATGCACTGTTTCAGAATAAATAATAGTATATTTACAACATTTTGAATTTATTATATACCATTTTTTACTTCAACACTAATTGAATTGATGTGAAAATGCCAATAGTGAGTTTGATTTCCAGACAAGAAATCAATCGGTTTTCTGTTGATCTAATGTCTTTTTGCTTTACAAAAGTTTACATGGAATCCATTGACCTTATTTATAACCAGCTCCATTCTAGTTCTGTCTCTCAATCAAGTTCATCCTACATTTTCTGCTGTTTCAATCAGGAATACGTTACATTACGGAAGTAAAACGGGCTGTGAATGCCGTTTCATGTTGGATTGGGGATGAAACCTTGTAATCTTGTTTTCTTTCACAGCTGGTGTTTGAGCACAAGGCTTTACTGATCCAGCGCTGGGTGCGTGGCTTCCTGGCCCGCTGGCGTTACCGTCGCATCAAGCGTGCCGTGGTGTATCTGCAGTGTTGCGTGCGCAGGATGCTGGCCCGTCGAGAGCTCAAGAAGCTCAAGATTGAGGCCAGATCTGTCGAGCACTTCAAGAAGCTCAATGTCGGCATGGAGAACAAGATCATGCAGCTGCAGAGGAAACTGGATGAGCAGGTGTCCTTCGGCGTTGTTTTATTCTCAGGACATTTGCACTGATATCTGAGGAGGAATTCATGTTTTATTAGCAATGTTTTCTCATGTGTCTTCAGCATAAGGAGAACCGAGAGCTTTCTGAGCGAATGAGTGGACTAGAGAGCCACAGTGCTGCTGATATAGAGAAGTTGCACATACAGCTCAAGTCTCTTCAGGAGGTGGAAGAGGAGGCCCGTCACCGTGGAGACCTGGTGACATCGTTACAGGAGGAGCTAGAATTGGTCCGTCAGGAGCTGGAGAAGAACAAAGAGGTAACATGTTTGTTCTCAAAAAAAAAAAAATTGTAATAAAAAAATTATATATTTTTTAAATTTATTTAGACAAAATACTATTTTAGTAGTAGATTTTTAATATTGTCATTTATCAACCATGACATATAATATGAAATTTTTTTTTTTTATATATATATATATATATATATATATATATATATATATATATATATATATATATATATATATATATATATATATATATATACACACACAACTGTTCAAATGTTTGGGGGGCACTACGTTTTTTTTTTTTTTTAATACCATAATTTTATTAAGGGCACGTTAAATTGATCAAATATGACAATAAAGACTATTAGAATGTTACAAATTGATTCTAGTTCAAATAAATTCTGTTTTTTTGTGTCAGAGTTTCCACAGAAATATTCAGCAGCGCAACTGTTTTCAACAAATGTTTCTTGAGCAAATCATCATATTAAATTGATTTCTGAATGATCATGTGACAACGAAGACTAAAGTAATGATGATGAAAATTCAGCTTTGCATCACAAGTAATGCAACTTTTAAGATATATTACAATAGAAAATGATTATTTTACATAGTAAAAACAGTAATATTCTGAAATATTATTACAGTGTTTTTTTTATCAAGCAAATGCAGTATTGGTAAGCTTAAGCGACTTTCAAAAAAATAAAAATAAATCTAACTGACCCTAAACTTTTAAACAGTAAATGTGTAACATGTCCATAAATATGGTAATTTTGTGGTATTACAGTGATGGTATCAGATGGTAATACCATGAGTCTACCATGGTATTGAATGATTATCACGTTCATGTACTTATTGCTATTCATTGAAGTACCTTAAATACCATAGTATATGTCGAAAAATATGGTAATACAATATTCCCATGGTACATATTGAAAGCTGGATTTCGAAGACCACTTGTAAAGGTCAGAAAAGGACATTTATATTTTGTATAAAAAGTATACATGCTTGATATCTGCAGATGGTTGCTGATCTCAATGAGAAGAACACACTGCTGAAGAGTGAGAAAGATGAGATGAACAGAGTGATCCAGGAGCAAGAGCAGCAGATAAGAGGTGAGTGTGTTCATGTTGTTTTGGCTTGATGGAGGAAAGCTCCAACTATTATTACTTTTGTGTTTTAATGACTATAATATTATGTCTATAATATGTGGAGAAAATTAACCATTAGCATTCATATTCATCTTAATGGCAGTTACTCTACAGAATTGGTTAGCAGATGCACCAGTCATGGTTAACAATGTACAATAGGCGGATTTACATGTCAGTAAAGTGATTTAATAAACAAATAATCTTTTATCTTGAACAGAAATTCCCGAGTCGACCCAACAGGAGTCCACTGAGCACGTGCAAGCCCAGCTGAACGAGGAGCGATTCCGTTACCAGAACCTTCTGACCGAACACCTGAAACTGGAGGAGCGCTACGCTGATCTGAGATCAGAAAAAGAGGCGGCTTTGGTACGATATTTCATGCTACTTATACAAACATGAGATCACAATGGAGAAATTAAATAATGATATAGTTGGTAAGTTGAAACTGGTGTTAAAGGAACCCAATATTGATCAATATTATAAACCATTTTTTGTCACTAATCTTTCTAAACAGGATCTCTCTAAACTGGGTCATTACAGAGCCGACTCTGGCTACAGCAGCAGCCAATCAGAGAGCATCCACAGCTCTGTGCTCACAGGGTCAGAGGTCAGCTCTCTAGAAAGAGAGGTCAGTTTCAAACGGCTGTATGGCTCTTGAGTTCCTCTAGATTTCTTCGGTCATGATAGAATATAATGGATGTGTTTGATGCGTCAGGACGCTGTGCAGACGGCAGCTGATGTGTCTCTCCTGATGAAGCTGCAGAGGAGAGTCACTGAACTGGAGAAGGAGAACATGGACCTGCAGAGTGACATGGACACCAAAGAAGAGCAGCTACAACTGGAGCGAACTAAAGTAATTAGTTATATATTTCAGAATAACCAAAAAATAAATTCTGTCATCATGTGCCATGGTTTCCGAACCATGACACAAACCAAGTTATGCATGCTCTTTCTCTGCATTTTAAGGAACTGGAAGATTGTCAGAGAGTATTAGGGGCTGAGAGAGACTATGAGGCTCTGAAGGTACGAAAATACACTTTGTCTCACCAAATAAACTCTTTGTTTCTCTTTCATGCATTCTGAGAAACATACAAGTGTGTGTTCTGGTCTTCTCAGCGTCAGGAGCTAGAGTCTGACAATAAGAAGCTTAAGAAGGATCTGCAGGATCTCCGTCAGTCTCTCAGTAAGGGGAAGGGGTCAAAGGTGGCGTCCCCTGGAGGTCAGGCATATAACGTGGTCCTCGAGCAGCTCAACTCCACCAATGAAGAGCTGGAGGTGCGAAAGGAGGAGGTGCTTATTCTGCGATCTCAGCTGGTCAATCAGGAGGCATTTAAACATAAGGTAGGGTGCAGACTTTTTTCTGTCAGCCATTTCACATGATTCCATATGTGAAAATCTAAGAGATAATATGTGAGATGATTCAAATAAAAAGTAATACAAAATAATAAATTGCATGTTACATTATTAAATATTATATATTTTTCGCCGTCTCTCATATATCGAAGTATAGAAAAATAAATCTGCTTAGTAAATACTTTCTCTTTTCAGGAAACAGGAGGTGAAGGAGATTCAGGGGACTCAAGCAGGTAAATCTGCTTTTATATTTCATAAATTTGTATTTATCCCCATGTTCACACTGTAACATGCAGGTTTCCTTATAATGGAAGTCACTCATGAATCTTTCTCTCTCAGATCCCCGACTTTGGACCTTCATGAGCTGAATGAGGATGGAGAGCTCTGGATGGCTTATGAGAGCCTGAAGGAAACTAACAGGTGAAATAAAATAGATTTAATATTCAAAGACTTGACCTTTCTCATACACACTAGCACACTACATGCTACACACCATCAAGAAATTTGTTTCCTTATATTGAGGAAACAAAGGGGCTAAATGCCCCGAATTAAAGGGATAGTTCACTTTGAAATTAATTTTTGGTATGTTTTAGCTTACCTCAAGAGCATCCAAGATGTAGGTGTCTTTGTTTCCTCAGTAGTTTCAATTTTGATATTTTTAGGTCAAACCGTTCTTGTCTGTCAGTCATATAATGCAGGTCTATGGTCACCACCTCAAAGAGCATGCACAGAGAAGTCCAAATTAAACATGATTTAATGACTCGTAAATGTAAGTACACCTTGATGGCCTAAGACACGAAACGAACGGTTTGTGTGAGAAAACGAACAGTATTTATATCGTTTTTACCTCTTGTAAACACAGCCACGTCCAAGTGATCTGAGGGCGCGGGCGCTTCGGTCTGCGCAAGCGCCGGAAGTGATCTCTCGCGCGTGTACGTCACTCATTGTTTACACAGAGATTTCGGAAGTGTTACCTTTCACTGTGAAGATCTAAACATATTTAGATATATATCGAAGTCGTCTTCCATTGCGATTTCCTGTATATCAACAGACAACGTTGAATTTTTTTCGCAACCGTGCGAGAGATCACTTCCGGCGCTTTCCGGCGCTTGCGCAGACCGAAGCGCCCGCGCCCTCAGATCACTTGGACGTGGCTGTGGTTAAGGACGTGGCCCTTTAAGGAAAATTGTTTTTAATGGTCAAGCAGAGTTTATACAATCTTTTTGATGGATATTGATGGAAACATAATTTAATGGTAAAAAATTTTTAGCGTTTCAGTGAATATATAAAAAAAAAACTGTGTACCGTATATCTTTTAAGTAAAATTTAAATGCATCTTTCACTGCAGGATTCTGGCATCTCAGTTGCAGACACAGGGACAGTCCCATGAGAAGGAGGTGGAGGGTTTGAGGGCGGAGCTTCAGCGGTTAAAGGCGGAGCTTGGCCAGCAGCAGCAGATGATGTCAGAAAGCTTGGAGCTTCCGCACGACGCTCGAGTACAAGCAAGCCTGCAGCACGAGATCAGTCGCCTCACGCAACAAAACATGGTGCGCATACACTCACACTGACACATCTACATGTACTGACAACAATTCTATTCTATATTCAATTCTATATTCTTCTGTATTAAAATGATTTCTGTCAATTATAGGACCTCTTGGAACAGACGGGAAAACAGGACAAAATGGTCCGCAAACTAAAGAAATGCCTGAAAATATATATGAAAAAGTTTGGGGAGCCTGAGGGTAAAGATTTTTTATTTTGAATGCATAATATCAAAACTATAAGTAAAGATTGGACTGATTAGGATGTTTTTTTTATCATCTTAAAAAAATTGCAATTGGTTTTGTAGACAGATTGTGCCTACGTATGAATTACTGTTGGACAGGCATTCCAGGATGATTTTTATGTGGAAATATATGTTTTTTTGGTGGCATCAGGTGTTCATTTCGAGCAGTCCTCTCCAGAGAACGTGGTCGGAGAGAGCGGTCGCACGGTCAGTATCGTTCGAAAAGAGAGGGATTTCCAAGGCATGCTGGAGTACAGGAAAGAAGACGAGAACAAACTGTTCAAGACACTCATCACAGGTGATATGAACAACGTAAACATGTAGAATATCAACACACTAAAAAAAAACTTTTTTTTTTGCTTCATCAATGCAAAGATAAAAGGAAAGAAGAACAAATTGACTCCTGATTTATTTGCCTTTGACTGTATTTTCTATTCCATTGGAAAGAGTAATTTTGTTTTTTGATTTATGTTATTAATCTACCAGAGCTCAAACCCCGAGGTGTCGCTGTGAATCTGATCCCAGGCCTGCCTGCTTACATTCTCTTCATGTGTCTGCGACACGCCGACTACGCCAACGATGACCAGCGGGTCTCCACCCTCCTGAACTCCTCCATCAACGCCATCAAGAGCGTACTGAAGGTGAGACTCACAGACAGAAACTGCAGGAATATTAATCCATGGAGATGACCGTGAAACATCTTTACATGAAAAAACATTGTCCAGATTGAACAAAACATCTGATAAATGATACTGTGACACTTTTTAATAATAACTGACTGTTTTTACAGAAACGGGAAGAATTTGAGACAATTTCATTCTGGTTGGCAAACACCTGTCGCTTCTTACATTGTCTGAAGCAGTACAGCGGAGAAGAGGTAGGCATGATGTCTGGCTGTGTTTCATATCCGAGTGTGCCGTCTACCTAGAAAGCATTTTAGGCTTGAAGATTGTTTCAAGAAGTCAGCAGCAGCATTAATATCTTTTCTGACCTTCAGAAGATTCAGTTAAGTTTTTTAGTGGGAATTTTTTTTCTGTTATTTAGGTATAACCCCAGCAAACAAAAATATCCTGTATTCAATGAACGTTTTACCAACGGTCCCATTAAGTTATGAAAACGTTATTTCTGAATGTTCCCTGTTCGTACAAAAAGTGCAGTTTTTAAAAACGTTTAAAAAAAAAAAAGGGAACATTCCATTTTATAATTTGGCAGACATTATGGGAATTTTACTTTTGACTAATGAGTAGTAATATTCACACAAAAAAACTAAAACATTTCAGATTTTTTTTTTTCCATGAACAATGTATGATGTTAACATTTTAAGAACATTATGAAAGACCAGATAACTTTGAACATGTTCAGTTAATGTTACTGAAAGAATGTTTGTTAATCTTTGAGAGAACCTTGCCATAATTTTAGCTGGGACTCTAGTTCTGTCTTTAACTCTAATAAAGCACAAAAAACACACAAATATTAGACTTCTCAGAATAGAGTTATTAGCGTAGCAACGTGCTAATATCACACTCTATTGGAATTAACTATAGCTGTCAATTTCTGTGTTTGGTACAGTGTACTTTAGTTTTTCACTTTTAGGAAACAGCTTCTAATGCAAACAATATATAAATCGATAAAGCTAAAAGTTTTGTAAAAACATTTAGCTTTCTGTTGAAGCTAGCTGCAAATATTAGGAGTAAAAGTTTGGAACCGTACGTTCACATACATGTGGATTTTTTTTTTTCTCTTTTTAATATATTTAATTATTCACTGTTATATGAATGCTGACCTAATATTTTATGTCTTCCTGACATTTTTTTAGGGCTACACAAAGCACAACACCCCTCGACAAAACGAGCACTGTCTGTCAAACTTTGACCTGTCTGAGTATTGCCAGGTTCTGAGCGATCTAGCCATCCAGATCTACCAGCAGCTCATCAGGGTCATAGAAAACATTATTCACCCCATGATTGGTAACTCTACATGCTCTGATCATAAAGATTTCAATATTTATTATACTTCCTCTTCTTGATCATTCCCTCTTGTCCTCATCCCAGCACCAGCCATGTTGGAGCAGGAGACCATTCAGGGAGTGATGGGTGTGAAGCCCACAGGAATGAGGAAGCGCACGTCCAGTTTCCCAGAGGACAGCTGTCACTCGCTGGAGTCCATTTTGAAACAGCTGGATGTTTTCTATTACACCCTGCTCCAGCATGGCAACGACACCGAGCTGGTCCGACAGGTCATCAAACAGCAGTTCTACCTCATCTGCTGCGTCACACTAAACAACTTGCTGCTACGCAAGGACATGTGCTCCTGGAGTAAAGGCCTGCAGATCAGGTACTGACTGGTGATGGGGAGGCGATTCCTCAACTCTTAATAGCCCTAGTGTCGTTGCTGTGTCTAAAAACTCTCACTCAAGTGTAGAGAGTTAGAGCTGTCGCAGAAACAACATCACAGTCATATAGTTTTATCCTACATTGGCTGTTATTTTATTTTAAAAAAGCAACGTTATGTTGAAATTAAAGGAGCTGTATGTAAGAAATTTATTTCAATTAATCATAAAATGGCCCTGAAATGTCACTAGACATTAAGAAATCATGTACATTTCAAATACTTATATCACTGACAACAGTAGTCTGGCCAGGATATTGTCATTTAAAAAGTGCAGTTGCAGCCCTCAACTGATGTTGATGTTGTCATGTTGTGTTTTGGTCTGATGCTCCACCCTCCACCTATCTACCAATCACGAAGTCAGTAGTGTTGCGGCATCCGGGTTGCCAGCTCTGCTCTAGTTACCACAGCTGCAGCTCGTCAAGTTCCTGCTGGATCCTGCAGCCGATCTGGCAACCTCGAGTCAGGGAGGAGGGGGAGGGGATACACCACTCTACAGCAATTTGAAAGTGATTGCAGTACTAGTTTTGGCCACAATCTTACATACAGCTCCTTTAAGTACCTACCTGGTTTTCATTTTTTATATTAATTTGGTTTGCCATTGTATCCGAATTTGTGTTCGGTCCGTGTATCTTTTGGTCATTTGATTTCTTGTTTGGAATCGAATAAGGAGAAATGAAAACCAGCTCGTTTATTAATTTTTTTGTTTCGTTTAAAAAACGAAAAATTGGATTTTGGCTCCATTTTTCGTTTGTGGTTTACAAATCGGTTTATGGGTTCGATATTTAATTTGCACACTTTGGCGGCGCTGAAACGCCCTTTTCATCTGATTGGTCAAACCGCTCTGCCTTCAGTACGAGCTTTTCTTTTTGTCAGGAGTGCGGTTATATATAGGCCTATATGTTGGCTTTCTCAAGCCAACATAATAAACAGAACTCAGAGAAACATCGACCAATTCAGTATGTAATAAAATTGTATTAGTTTTATAATAAAAACTAATAACATTTTAAAGGTATGCCGTGCTCTTCAACTGACATGATTTTAATTAATCCCAAACCCTGCTAATTTTGTAAAATACAATTTCGTAAATTTTAAAATACTTACGGTCACTGATTCTAGCTTCTCTCTTTTCTGTCTCTTTCTTTTCATGTGAACTGAGTAGGCTACACATGCTTTCATTTATAAATATAAACTTTATTTCTATTCAATTTTAAAAATTATTTAGGCCTAAACTGTACATGTCACACACACCTTTTGATGTAAATAAAAGACGAGAGTGGTAAATGTTACGGACATATTATCATGGTACAGTTCAGTTCATTTTTATTTCCACTTCCCTTTTATCCAAAGAGACGGAAACCATTTGCACTGTATTTATCAATGGGAAATGCATCATGCTGAAATAATATGTCATATGTTGGCCTACTGTGGCTCACATTAATGTGGTCGCTTGCAAGTCGCAGCAGCACGAGATACATGAAATATAGGCCTATATGGCAAAAATTAAGTTGGATCAACTTAATTTTGAACAATTTAAATTCTAAATATTAATTGAGTTGGCCCAACTCAATTTAAGTTGATCCAACTCAATTAATATTTAGAATTTAAATTTTCTAAAATTGAGTTGGCCCAACTCAATTTGAATAGTTCAAAATTAAGTTGGCTTAACTCAATAATTAATATTTAGAATTTAAATTTTCCAAAATTGAGTTGGCCCAACTCAATTTAAATGGTTCAAAATGAATTTGATCCAACTCAAAAATTAATATTTAGAATTTAAATTTTCCAAAATTGAGTTGGCCCAACTCAATTTAAATAGTTCAAAATTAAGTTAGCTTAACTCAATTAATATTTAGAATTAAAAATTTCCAAAATTTGTGCACAAGCATAGCACAAAAATGGAAAGAGCTAAACAAAGAAGGAAAAAAAGAAACGGCAAACAGATATTAATCATGGTACATAAACTATCTCTATATTTCTTCAAAAAAAGAAGTAAATTTTTTATTATCAATTATTCTTAGTGATATGATTTAAAGATTTCTAATGTGAAGTAAAATAAGTAGGAATTTTCTTAAGAAACCTCTATTAATATTGCATTTGTTTATAATAATTTTATTGTCTATTGTAGTTTTATTGTACAAAAAAAATATTTTATATACAATTTGAAAAATGCAAAACAGAATTTCTCTGGTTTATTTATATATGTATTTAAAATGTAAAATATTTACTTTTTTTTTTTTATGTATTATTTTTCCCCTCACACAGGTATAATGTGTGTCAGCTGGAGGAGTGGCTGCTGGATAAAGATCTTCAGGGCAGTGGAGCTCGTGAGTCTCTGGAGCCTCTGATTCAGGCGGCTCAGCTTCTGCAGATCAAGAAGAAGAGCCAGGACGACGCAGACGCCATCTGCACCATGTGCACGGCTCTCACCACCCAACAGGTGTGTGTGTGTGTGTGTGAGGAGAATGGAGCCTTTCAAATGATACCGTGAGTCTAGTTCTAAATTTGCTGTGTCTGTGTTTCTCTGGGACAGATTGTGAAAATCCTCAGCTTGTACACACCAGTGAATGAGTTTGAGGAGAGAGTGTCTATATCATTCATAAAGTCTGTACAGGTGAGTCATTTCTCAATGTTTTTAAATGTATTTTAAAGCAGATATTGTTCGATTTAAAAAAAAAAATTCATGGTTAAACACTTCTTCTCCCACTCCACAGAATTTATTAAAGGATCGTAAGGAGTCTTCTCAGTTACTGATGGACGCTAAGATCATTTTCTCAGTCACTTTCCCCTTCAACCCTTCATCTGTGGCCCTCGAGACCATCCAGCTCCCCAGCAGCCTCAATCTGAGCTTCCTGACGCGAGTGTAAAAACACACCAGTGATGTCATCACGGATCCTACGGGACAGAGACTGGAGAATCCATTTTGAAATAAAGCCTTGGATTGTATTTATTTGGTCACATTTTCTGGGATGATTGTTTACACTTCTTGTATCACTATAAAGGATTTCACTTTAATAAGAGATGAATTTTAAACACATTTCACTATATTTTCAAGTTTATTGCATTGGGTTTTGGGGAGTGGGATTTGTAATGTTTAGGACTTCAGTTGTTCTATATCTCAGATGTGTCTGTACCTTTACAGTGTTTGAATGCCATATTTCTGTGAATGCCATATTTCTGTAAAGCATATTAATAAGGCTTTTTGTACGGTTGAAAATGGATAGGAACCTTTTTCTTGATCTTTGGACTATCTTAAATATTTTATGTGCAGTAGTTTGTTGTAAAAAACTGTTAATCAGTATTGTCATTTGAAATATATTGAATATTATAAAAAGAGCTTTCATATATTATACAGTGTACAGTGCTGATTTGCCATTTTATGAATGTTGCAAACTGACCCAAGTTTTGGTGAGTTTGAAGTCTTGGCCCTGTAGTGACAGACAAATCAGACACAATTGTTTTTTATATTTAACAAATCTTTAAAACCCCTCAACCGACAACAAATGATATACCAGTGTGTATGTGGCAAACCCCAAAAAGGCAGAACGGGTCTCTGGTTACCATGGCAACAGCGACAGATCGTCAGATATTTACGACTGAAAGAATGCGGAGCTTTGCTCTGGACTGACTTTGGATCAGGCCATGGAATGAATTAGGAAAGCATACTTTCTTTTAAAAAAGGATTTCTTTCCTTTCCATAGGAAAACAGCTATGCATGAACATGATTATCTCCAGGACATTGTGTGTATGATTATTACGGTCTTGTATAGTGTCTTTTGTATGGTATACTGGGCTTGGTAGCCTAACAATAAAAGCTGATTTTGGACTAACAAGGAAGTTTTCAGTTCTGAAACTTTCAGGATTTTCTTATAATATGATAATATGACCTATTATATGTCAAAACTTCAAGGAAAATTGGATTTATCAGTTCATGTCCCCTTTAAGGTTAAAACAACTGCACATTCATTTTAGTTTTATTAATATTTACAGGTAAATATTATGATGCTAATGTCATAAATGTCCACATTATAAGGACACAATTTATCTTTGATTCATTCAATCACATTCAGGTCGTCTTAGTATCTTCTTCATGCTTATCATGCTTCTTTAATCTTAGGAAAAGTTTGGAGATCTTGGGCAAACCAAGTGTTCGTCTGGTTCCTGAACCCTCCACAGACTCCGGGATGGATCTCAAAGACCCGAATCCTGAGCTGTGGTGAGCTTAAAACTGAATCACTGTCTGCTCCTGATCTGAATGAACCATAAGAAGAACTTCCCACAGACCGTGTGTCCGATCGCTCATCTCCACTCACTGGGGAAATACAACGAAATCAGTAAAAGGTTTAAAACTGTTACAGACCAACACAATTCTGACATGTAACACTTTCAATGTTCCTAAAAATAATATAGCCTATTGGTAATCATTATCAGGTGCCCTTGAAAATATTATAACATTTCTTCATTAATCAGATGGGATTTCAAAGTTTTATTGCTGTTTTATCAATGAAATATCTTTATTACAAGACTGATCACCATATATTGCACTTATTTAAAGTGACCATATAGATTTAAATTTGAAGAACAAATGAGCATAAAACAGGTCTTAACCTTTAAAAATGATGATCATCAAACTCAGGAGGTCAAGCTAAATACTGTTTTAAAAAGTAAATTTAAAAACAACAAGAAGAACATGATAATGGAAAACTGCTGCAAATTTATCCGTCACAATATTCACAAAACATTCAGAAAAAGGTAAAAGGTCCAAATGGGGAAAACACGTGGTAACAAATTTAGGATAATGTAGGCTAAAAATAAATATTTCTCAACAAAAGAGACATCTTGCTGTAATGATTTTTAAAAAAAAGTAACAGGAGACAAAAGTGGGAAAAAAAACAAATAAAACAAAAACAAAAGACACTCACTGTTTGGTGTCCATTCCATGCTTCTATATCGTTTTATGGCCCCTGGCTCGTAAGTTGTGTGAGATGAATCTCTGGAACGTGACGAACTGAAAACTGGTTCTGCTCCTGATCGTGATCTGAATGAACTATAACCAGAACTTCCCAGAGACCATGAATCAGATCCTTCAGCTCCACTCACTATAATAATGAAAGCAGAGAATAGATCAGTAATGCATTTGACAGACACTGGTTTCCTAATGAAGATAAACAGGGTTGAACCTGGTCAGTAGGGTGGGGAATTGATAAGATTTTATCAATATCAATGCCACTAACGGTTCTGCTTATCGATCCGATTCTTTAACGATTCTCTTATCGATTCCTGATAGCACAGACTGCACTGTGTGGAAAAAAGTAGGCTAGTCATATGCTTTTTCGGGGGAAAAACAAGTGGTTTTATTTGTTTTAAAGCTTACACTTGAGCAAACTGTACTTATGTAATTTATGTAATAAATGGAACCTTATTGTAAAGTGTTACCGATTAGTTATACACCGATTAAAAATGTCCCGTGAGTTCAGTGTTGGAAAGATCAGTTGATTTAACCATTCATTAAAACGAATCGGTTCAAATGAGTCATTAGTTCGCGAATCGGACTTGTAATTTTCGGACGTGTGCGCGTTGTGTGATTATCCCGCGGTTGGGACATCCCACAAGATTTGTGTCATCACAGAAAACGTTTCATCACTGGATAGTTTTTTTCGTTTATTTAAAGTGTGGTTTATGTCAGCCGAATGTGCGGAACGCTTTTCCGATAAAGGCAACGTATTTTAGCACAATTCACACCCAGCGGTAGCCTAATTCAGGAAAAACAAATCTCCGAATGCTCCACATGAAACTTTAGTCTCCCGACCTTACCATCGTGTCGTTTATTTGGATTAATATGTGCGAGGGAGAGAGAGCAAGACAGCGCTTAGTTTTGAGACGGTGAACCCTTACTTTCGCTTTGCTCCAAAGAGAGAGAGTGCGCGCGCGCGACCGGGGCGCTCTCTCTCTGCTCGTTCGGTTAAACATGCGCCCTGTCACAAGCGCAGCAGTTCATCTACATTACTCACCGATCAAATAAGACTTTGGTGGTACAAAAATTCGCTTTGGACGCCGTGCTATGGTGATTGATAAAGGACAAGTTCACGGTCTGTAGCCTACATACTAAGGCTGACTCAGAGCAGGAGCATCGATAAGAGGACTCGTTAAAGGAGAACTCCGGTCAATTTTAACATTGAGCTCATTTTTTGTACATTTGGAGTGCTGTCAGTACAGACAAAAACGACAAAAATCGGTGTTGCCTACACCGTGTTATCCTCTTTTTAAAATTCGCACCCTGTTGACTTCAATGGGGCAAGTTCTAAACCTGCTTTTAGCCTCTTAACATCCTTGATTTGTCATTACAAGTGCACAGCCATGTGAGTGGTGTTATTAAGAGTGACCACGGTCAATCTGACTGCAGTAGACGTGCAAGATATTAATAAAAATGATGTTAATTCAGCCAGCTCACATAGGCTACCTGTATTTACTTCCTGTTTTCGCTCGAAGTCCACAGTAGTCAATTGTCGAGTTCGCGCGCGCGATAATTTTGTCGTTTTTGTCTGTACTGACAGCACTCCAAATGTACAAAAAAATGAGCTCAATGTTAAAATTGACCGGAGTTCTCGTTTAACGTCGAGGGCATACAATATCGATGGATCGTAAAACTTAGAACCGGTTCTCGAGTGGAACCGGTTTTCGAGTGGAACCGGTTTTCAATGCCCATCCCTACTGGTCAGTATCAGGGTGGGACATGAGAGAAAATGAGACTGTTTCCATTAGAGGTGTTATTGAATGTTAGCGTTGGTCCTGCAGTCTGTGTGATGAACACTATAAACTATTGAAAACTACATCTAAAGAGCTGTAGACCATTGAGGAGGAAACACATCTGAGTCTGTGTGTAGATAATATTGATACAATTTTATGATTTCACTCACTAGTCTGTAATCTCATGTCTTCTCTCCATTTGTCCAATCGTTCTTCCGCTTCCTTTCTACCATCCATTTCAAAATGGCGGCCGTTGTTTAGTGCCACTGTCTCCTCAATCTTCTCCAGCAGCTCCTTGATCTGAGTGTCGTCTCTCCTGTTGAGATTGTTGAGAACATGAAACCTGTTCCCACATTTGTCCAGCAGCCGCTGGAGATCCTGTCCTTCACTCTCGATGTGTTGCTCTATAGATGTGTCTGACAGAAAGTCTCCATAAGTGAACAGCACTATAGTGTGACTCCAGACTCTCTCACTGAGAAGATCCATATGATCCTGCAATGCTTTTCTCTCAGTCTCTTTAAATCTAGTGTCCACACGTATGATCAGTAGTACAGCGTGTGGTCCTGGAGGACACAGAGACACACTCAGCACAATCTCCTGTTTCAGTCTCTCAGGACTCATCTCTACAGTGTAATTCTTCCACCATCCTGGAGCTTCAATGACAGTGATGTGTCTGTCTGCTACTTCTCCATGTCTCCTCACACACTGAGCAGATCTCTTCAAGTCAAACTCCTCTCTGCCCAGGATGGTGTTTCTTGATGAACTCTTACCAGCTCCTTTATATCCCATCAACACAATCCTCAGCTCTGAGAGATGTAGAGCGTCACCTGAAACAAATAGAGAACAAACACACTTCTTAAAGCGAGTGACATCTTAAATCTTCTTAAAGGAGTAGTTCACTTTTTAAAAAACTTTTGCTGATAATTTACTCACCCCCATGTCATTCAAGATGTCCATGTCTTTCTTTCTTCAGTCGAAAAGAAATTAAGGTTTTTGATGAAAACATTCCAGGATTTTTCTCCATATAATGCACTTTACTGGGTACCAAACGGTCCAAGGTCCAAAAGACAGTTTCATTGCAAACTGCAAACTGTTCAAATGGTTTTAAATGACACCAGACGATGAATAAGGGTCTTATCAAGCGAAACGATCGGTCATTTAAAAAAAAAAAAAAAAAGTTTAAGTTTTATAAGCTCACATGCTCGCCTTGCTCTGTTCTGTGTAACTCTCCTGTTCGAACTCGTTCATCAAAATGAACAAATCTTTTTCCGAGTCAATTCGTTCATTTCGGTCGTTAAATGAATCAAATGTCTCGAAAAAAGATTTGTTCATTTTGATGAACGAGTTCGAACAGGAGAGTTACACAGAACAGAGCGAGGCGAGCATGTGAGCTTATAAAACTTAAACTTTTTTTTTTTTTTTTTTTTAAATGACCGATCGTTTCGCTTGATAAGACCCTTATTCATTGTCTGGAATCGTTTAAAGCCCTTTGAACAGTTTGCACTGAAACTGTCTTTTGGACCTTGGACCGTTTGGTACCCAGTAAAGTGCATTATATGGAGAGAAATCCTGGAATGTTTTCATCAAAAACCTTAATTTCTTTTCGACTGAAGAAAGAAAGACATGGACATCTTGGATGACATGGGGGTGAGTAAATTATCAGCAAAAGTTTTTTTTAAAGTGAACTACTCCTTTAAGTAATCTCTCTTAGTGAAATAGGGGTTACTGAAATAAAGTTTACTGTATCTGTGTGAGTGTCAAACTACACATTATTGATTGAAAATTACACATAAGTGTATCTCACATTAATGGAACTCTTAAAACAGAGTTGCACAAAAGTTATTGATGGACAATAATTATGAATTATGGAGAAAAGAAAATTGCTTAATTTCAATGATCTGAACACAAAACACAACAGATCACAGAACACACAGAGTAAGCAAGACTAAATTACAAACAGCTTCAGAATAATGTTTTCAGAAAGTATATTGTTTCAAAATAATTAAACTGGCCTCTAAACCAGTGAATAAATCTCTCTCGTGTGTGTGTGTGTGTGTGTTCACAGCTGGGAAAGTGTTATCAATACACTGGTGGATATTAGCACCAGCAAATACAAAAATGTGTTACATTTACATTCATTTACTAGATGGAAAGAAAACTAAAAACAATTTGAAACTGATTCTTTTTATGAAAGACTTTATGGAAAAAAAAACCCAGCTTAAAGACGCATAAACAGATCCAAAATCTTATTGACCAATATGAAAACAGTAAAAGTCTGGCAGAAACTGTAAACAGGTTGACATTTTTTGTTTCATAAAAATAGCTTCTATCACGAGGGAAAATTTTACTGATGTCCATTTTACTAGACATATTTTTGGCTAAGTTGGAGCTTCAAATGAAATATAGTTATACCAGCAGTCTAGTAGTTTTACTTGTCATGTACTTTCAGTGTGTTTGACGGACTCACTTCCTGGAGCTTCAGAACAGCGACAAACATGAGGCGTAAAGTAAAGCTGATGTTTAAGGTTATATTCAAGACAAGCTGTTTGCTGTTGTTGTTGTTGTTGTTGTTTTTGAATTGTTTTTATTTTGGATTTCTGTTTTCAAAAGCAAACCCTATGAAGAACAGGATTGTTTAAGAAATAAAAGTGCTTATCTCCTTTAGTAAAAGCTTTTATGAGCCGTCACTGTGAACTGCTTTGAACACATATATCGTGAATCCCTCAACAAGCGGTTAATGACAAGAAGTTTCATGTTATTATTGCTGTGAGTGTTACATTTTCATGATTTACTTAATATACTCAGTGTGAATATCTGCACTATAAAGTATGTGGACTCACTCATCTGTGATCTGATGTTTTCTCTCCGTTTCTGCATCCTCTTCATTCGTTCTTCTGCTCTCTCTTCCTGTGCTCTTTTCCTCTCTTCCACCTCCTGTAAAATCTTTCTGTCTATTTCAAAATGGCGGCCGTTGTTTAGTGCCACTGTCTCCTCAATCTTCTCCAGCAGCTCCTTGATCTGAGTGCCGTCTCTCCTGTTGAGATTGTTGAGAACATGAAACCTGTTCCCACATTTGTCCACCAGCCGCTGGAGATCCTGTCCTTCACTCTCGATGTGTTGCTCTATAGATGTGTCTGACAGAGAGTCTCCACAAGTGAACAGCACTATAGTGTGACTCCAGACTCTCTCACTGAGAAGATCCAGATGATCCTGCAATGCTTTTATCTCAGTCTCTTTAAATCTATCACCCACACGTATGATCAGTAGTACAGCGTGTGGTCCTGGAGGACACAGAGACACACTCAGCACAATCTCCTGTTTCAGTCTCTCAGGACTCATCTCTACAGTGTGATTCTTCCACCATCCTGGAGCTTCAATGACAGTGATGAGTCTGTCTGCTACTTCTCCATGTCTCCTCACACACTGAGCAGATCTCTTCAAGTCAAACTCCTCTCTGCCCAGGATGGTGTTTCCTGATGAACTCTTACCAGCAGCTTTATATCCCATCAACACAATCCTCAGCTCTGAGAGATGTAGAGCGTCACCTGAAACAAATAGAGAACAAACACACTTATCCTGTGTGTGCTTTCTGAACAGTTAACAAGAAAGCTGTACTAAAAATATGCTAATCATAATAATACAAATTCCACATTAATGGACTCAAGTTAATCATCATCCATAGCTAAATGATGAAGAAATGAGAATCATTTAATTTTCTCAATTAGGAGAAAACAAAAACACAGATTACATAAAACTCAGGGCTAAATTGTAATTTGATGCAAAAATAACATGTTTTCAGTGATTATATATCCTTTAAAAATATGAAGGCAAAATTAATTCAAATGACACTTAATTCAAATATAATTAGATATCACCATACTTCCTTGATTGATTACATTAAGAATTGTAAATAAAAAATTTGGTATTACAAGTTCTCTGAAATGTTATGTTTAATCCTCTGGCCCTCTTTGTTTAGGGGTGGGTTAAAACTCAAAAGGTTGGTTGACCTTGGCTTCTTCCCGGTCAGAAGTGACCGAAGCCTTGAATTTAACTTTTTTTTCTTCCAGGAAACCCATAATATATTTTTGTTCAATAATATTTTTTTGTTTATTATTATTTAGAAGTTGTAAAGGTTTTTATGTTACTATGCAATCATTTTACAATTTGTATGAGCTATTTTTCCCATTAATTAAACTTTTTTTTTCTTCAATATTAGCTGAATCTACCAATATGAAAGTGAAAGCAGCAGTAATGTCTCACAGAAACAGCAAAGACGTCGAGTTTGATTAAGAGTCATTTTTACTATGAATCAACAAGGAAAAGACGATTAGTTTAAAAAAATAATAAATGCTTACTTAAGTCCATTTTACTTCACACGGTCTCAGTCGGAGTTCCGGAGTAAATGTAGGTTTACGTGCACCAGCAGTCAGTGGTGTTTATCTTTCAGTGTTTTACTAGTGCTTCAGAACAGTCACGCGCATGGGCGGGTCTACAGGAGTACGGAAGTGTGCAAAGGTGATCTTCGAAGTTATTTTACAATAAGATGTTAACAAATGTTAAAAAAGTAATAATATCTTTTAATCCAGACACACTTCAAAAAGTGACTTCACCTGGCAAACCTAAACATTAAGTAGCCAACTATTAATCCCACAATGAATATATATCATATACTTATTATTATTTTTTAATTATTACTGTAAAAGTCCAGCTTTCCTGTAGCTCAAACAGTGGAGCGTTGGTGCTTGCAACGTCAAGGTCATGGGTTCGATTCCCAGGCAAAGCAAGAACTGATAAGAATGTAAATGTGCACCTTGAAATGCAATGCAAGTCGCTTTGAATATAAGCGTCTGCCAAATGCATAAACTGTAAATTTATATAGAGTTGCAATTTGGAAGATTATTTAGTCTTCTTGCAGTCAATAATTGTATCTATTAAGACTCGTATTTGATAATCAAAATGACCTTTAAAAGTTGTAAAAATACTAATTATAGAGTGTCGTCTACAAATCGATGTGCCAGTAATGGGTTTTAAATCGCTCTCTACAACATCAGACACATAATGGTAATTGATATTAGCCTTTGCCTTGACTTTATTATCAAACAGCTAATAATGTGTTGCTAATGTTACACAAAGCATGTTCCCGTTCGCCATCTCACAGTCAGAAAGCTGCCTTCTAAAACTCAGCATCCGAACGCTTTGAACATCATAGAAAGTCAGTGAGGAAAAGCCCCACACGCTGACGGGATTGGTTACATGTTTGTGATGGTAAGAAACAGGGGCGTTTCAAACCGCGTTTTTGAGGCTGTGTTTGATTCACTGCAGGTTTAAGGAGAAAATACTCAGCAATGGTGTTGACTGATTCATTTGCTCAAGGTTTATCAAGCATATTAAAACACCACATAGACATAACTTGATTTTCACCTCGGGGTTCTTAAATGATTGAATCTTAATGAGTAGGCTTCTTTAGATATACAGTACAATAAAAAAAAGTAAAAGATGCAAGCATCAACATGGCATTATAACATTTTCTTTTACATTTAGTAAAGAACATATGCCTATGTAATTTAGTATTTTAAATGTTTTTGATACATTCCATATTTAAAAAAAAAGAACAAATATTAAAACATGGAGGGAATCTATATGAAACAAATGTTTATAAATGTTATATTTACAGAAATAATATCAGTTTAATTGTTATAAGGCAGTCAGATGTAAGTCGTCTGCTGTTGTTCAGGATGTTCAGAGCTCTTCTGAATGACTGAGATCCCGTCCATATCCAGCTCCACTGAATGAACACTGAAGGAACCAATGCCCCGTCAAAACAACAGCAGGACCAACACTATTCAGAAAATACATTTTGCTTTCACCATTCATGTTTTTCAGTTTTTACTAGGACACTAAAACACGCAGGTCTTTCAGCAACCAGTTTAAATTGCACATCTATATTGAATCATTCTGAGAGAAGTGCTTCTACATATATCAGTTTAGAAAGGGTTAAAAACAACCATTCCTCTTCACATGTTCTCATTCTGTAGCGGTTGAACCAGTTTCTCTGGCTCACCTGTATGTTTGTGAGAATCTCTGTCACTGGTTTCTTCTGCTGAGGTTCACGGGTGAGTAAGAACAGGAATCCTCCTCCTCCTGCTCCTGCCAGACTCTGTCCTAAACTCAGCGGCTGAAGAGCGTTCATCATGGATCTCACGGCCGCCGGCTCACAGCCTGGAGCCATCAGCTTCTTCTGCTGCCAGTATGTGTCCATACACTCCCCCAACCTGAGGAGAGATCCTGAGAGAAACAGATCAAAGACTCCATCTGAATCTGGTGTGTGTGTGTGTGTGTGTGTGTGGGAGAGATCCTGAGAGAAAGAGATCAAAGACTCCATCTGAATCTGGTGTGTGTGTGTGTGTGTGTGTCTCACCCTCTCTGCAGGCTTCAGCACACTCCTCTGCATTGGTCACCAGCTGCTCTGCGTTCTGTACGATGGAGGGTAAACGCGCATACCAGCTCCGCACCACGTCCTGCACACACACACACACACACACACACAGTGATCCAGTGACACACTACACAGCGTTCATGAAGTCTGACCATCACCATCAGCCGCTCGTACCTGCAGAAGGTTTCGTGCTAAACGCGTCTTTCCAGTGTAAACCAGAAGAAGATGCTGCTGCAGGACAGACTGGAAGTGTTGAGGAAGAGAGAGCTGTTCTACTTCCACTCTCAGCGGTAACTGAGCTGCAGATCGAGCCAGCTTCACTCCTCCAAACAGCCCGCCAACCTGATCCTGCCATCCACCACCTAAAACAGCAGCAAATATGCTTTCAAATTCAGTTTGATAAAAAATGTAAACTCCAGTCTGATCGAGCTTCACAGCTCAGTGAAATCTTCCTTTAGAAAGGAAGTGATGCATCCCATTATGAGAATAGTGGCGTCTCTCGTACCGGTGGTGAGGATCTGCTCCAGGTAAAGAACATCATGAATGAGAGAGTTTGTGTCGAAGCTCCGTCCCGTACATCTGTAAACTGCTGCAAGAGCTGCACCTGCCAGAATACTGCTGGTGCCTGCAAACACACACATATACACTGTAATTATAATTTCATTTAAAATCAATTCATTGATTTAAATTTTGTGTGAGCCAACATACAACATCTATTAAAACAAAAAATAGTAATATATAATAAAGTAAAATGGATATACAAATTGTTATACAAATAAATATTTCAAATATTTTTATTATTATTTTAAAATAAAAGTGATAAAATACAATATAGTGAAATTTATGATATACATTTACTATACAAATTAATATATTTACAAAGTAATAATACAATTGAATAAATATATATATATATAGGCCTATATATATATATATCTTTATAACAAAGTGGAAGATTATACATTAATAATAAAATAATTCACATAATAAAAATGATTATTATTAATATTATTATTATAAAATAAATCTTAAATCGATGATTATACATTTGTTATAAAAAAATTCTATATTTAGATAAATATATTATAAAATATAAAATAATATATAAATTATTATTATTTGTATTAGCATGTATAATCATCAATTTTATTTGATATATTAATCGTTTTTTATTTGATATTCATATTTTTTTGCTACTATGTAAATATATATAATTATTAATAATTTATCTATATGCCATTACAAATTACTGTTATTGCTTCTGATCTTTCTTATGCACATTTTTCCCATTTGAGTGATATTTAAAAGGTCTGAACCTTTTAAAAACTTTGAAGAACAAATGAGCAGTAAAAACAGGTCTTAACTTTTAAAAATGTTGATCATCAAAACTCAGGAGGTCAAGCTAAATACTGTTTTTTCCCCTGCTTATTTTATTTCAATAAATGCAAACCTTTTACCAAAGGTTTTTTACATGTACATTTAAAAACAGCAAAAACAACAATAACACAATAAGGGAAAAGTGCTGCTAATTTAGCCATCACAATAGATGGTTTCCGATCAATTAGAGTATCAACATTGCTGCTTGTGCAAAAAGAAAAGGTAAAGGGTGCTTGCTTCTATCGTTCTATGGCCCCTGACACGTAACTTGTGTGAGATGAATCTCTGGAACGTGACGAACTGAAAACTGGTTCTGCTCCTGATCGTGATCTGAATGAACTATAAGCAGAACTTCCTACAGACCTTGAATCAGATCCTTCAGCTCCACTCACTATAATAATGAAAGCAGAGAGTAGGCTAGATCAGCAGAAGAACATTTACATTAATGTATTTGACAGACACTGGTTTCCTAATGAAGATAAAACAGGGTTGAACCTGGTCAGTATCAGTGTGGGAAATGAGAGAAAATGAACACTTTTTCCACAGAGGTGTTACTGAATGTTAGCGTTGGTCCTGCAGTCTGTGTGATGAACACTATAAATATATTGTATATAAAAAAAGTACATACAAAAAGTATTCTCGTCGCTTGATAAACTTAAGGTTGAGTCACTGTAGTCACTTGTACTATTTTAACGATGTCTTTACTAACTTTTCTGGGTTAGTAAACAGCCTATACGGAGTGAGACAGCTCTCAGATTTCATCGAAAATATCTTAATTTGTGTTCCGAAGATGAACGAAAGTCTTACGGAGTTAATGAGGGAGAGTAATTACTAACAGAATTTTCATTTTTGGGTGAACTAACCCTTTAAGTCCATCTAGAACAGTAAATAATGATTAAAAACAATGTTGGGAACAATTACACATCAGGGAGAAAAATAAATAAATGAAAAATAAAAATCCTCATATAAACTCAAGCTTAAACAGTCAAATAAGTCATGGACTCCAGTTTAACTCTACAGCATATTAATAATGGGAATAATTTGTTGTCCCAGATGGAGTTTAGACTGGAGTCCATGAACTCCATCTAGTAAATGACTGTATATGTAATATATACTGATATATATGTCTCAGCACCTAATTAGCTGGGAGAGCATAACACATTGATACAATTTTATGATTACACTCACTAGTCTGTAATCTCATGTCTTCTCTCTTGTTTTATTAGCATTTTTTTTATTAACCATTATGAGTGTTCAATACAACACACATTTAAATTTGAAGTCTGAGGAAAAATGTTGATAGAAAAAGTTGGTTGCTGAATACCCCCTTCAAAGATATTTATGCTTAATGTTACATGGTCAGTAGAAATACAAATTGTATCATAGGTTAGATATAAACAACTATGTTTAAAGCGGTTTTCTGAAGTGATCGTGTAATGGTTTTCATTTTGTAATATCTTTTTTTATTTAAGGTGGTGGACATTCAGGATTGCTGTCATTCAAGAAGTTATTATTGACCACATCTCCTACCCCTATGAGGCAGTGAGCTACAAAATACCTGAAGAAAATGGCACTTATCCTGGAGTTCATATAAAGGTAAGCAACATTTTTAATTAAATTATTTATAGAGCATGTTATTGTGTTTCTGTTTTAGTTGAAAATAATGAAACATATTATAATGTATAGTTGAGCAGACAAGCTAACATGACATGCAATTGACCCTTCGCTAAGCCCCGCCTGTCAAGCTTTCGTGCCTGGCACGTCTATTACAGTGTTGCATACACAGGTGTCAGACATTCCCAATGAGATGATTAGTAATTTTTGGCGAACATGTGAAATATCTGAGAGAGCAAGACAAAAGGGACTGCAGTGTGCATTCGAGGGATATATCCACTACATAATATGCAGCCGATTAGAGAATCATTTAATAAAAATTTAAGCTAAAGCCTATAGTCCCAGCGCAAGCAGCAGCGCCTCATACGCTGACCATTCAAATGGGAAACACACAAATTGAGGAACAGCTATGTTCGTGCACAGCAGGGTAAGTGAAATGCGGGGGACAGCTTATCCATAAATCTTGTGGAATAACACTAACACCGGGAGAGCCGCGATCGGATTGGGTTAAAGTTACTCAGTCAGGGGTAGTAGGCCGTCGATTAACAAAATGCTGAAAAATATTTTAAAGTATGTCAGTGAGCCTTAATCGTCTTATTTTACGTTAAAATATATGCAATATGCATTATGAACAAAGAACCATCATTATTTCCAAGCAATAGGTGTTTTTGTTAATCCTATTGTTGTCAACTTTTTCTTCTTAAATTGTAGATAAGTCAGAAGAGCAGACCAGGAGATGGAGAGGTATCTTTTAAAGCAGATGTTCTTTATTAGGTCGCTGTAGCATCTCAATCTCGTCCGACTAACTAAAATACAGACTGTTCATATACCTTACAAGGGGGAGGAATTACATAGAGGTGGAGTCACTCGGAAACAAAACATGCAAATTAAGTGGGAAACACCCTACTCTGAGAGCCCTATCAGTCCAATTGAATCAGCATAACTTATTCAAATGCTGATACTGGCCAGGAACACTGGTTCCAAGAGCCATCCCAGAGCCATTAAAGACAAAAGGTGGAAGTCTCCCCTATAGCTAATCCAATCAATCTAGGCTGAGAGGTGAGAATCTCAGTGATCTGATCAATTTAAAATACACTGGAGAAAACAGGACTGTCAGGAAAGGAGACTCTTGCTGGAGACTCAATAATCATCTGAAATCAGTCTACTAAACTTTATCAGTTTATATACTATTGTAGTGGAAACAGGGGCGTAGGAGCCATTATACGTGGGGACATGTCCCCCCCACATTTCAAAATCTAAGTTTTGTCCCCCCCCACTATTTCCCAATGTAAGATTTTGTTTTGCACTGCCTGCCTATCTCTGCCGATTTCACAGTCTCCAAATGAATCCATTCGGCAACTTTTAAATACATAATTCGGCCGTATTCTTCAGCTGCTAATCAATTGTCAGTCGACCATGATCGCGCACCGCTCGCGCATGCGCATCTAGGTGACACGGATAAATGTACGCAGCGATATATAATGAGTGTTCCTGGGAGATCCTAGCTATGGATCCTAGTTGCGCGGGATGTGGAAGCGTGCAAAAGTTCTAGAAATGTACATAAAGTGCCTTGGCCTTGAATGACAAGGTAAGGAAAATAAGACTAAATCTAAATTAAATAACCACGACTAGGTTGGCCATGTGATTTTTCTCAGGAGATGTTTTGAGCATTTTACTTCAGACACCGGATTATTAGCAAACTGCCAAGAGAACTGCTAGCTGGCTACTCAAAATAAACTAGCAATCTATTCAGGCAGCATATTTGTGTTTGATCTGTGTGAATTACAGAAATATAAGACTTGCTAGACCTACTTTTAGCTACCAAGGAACCTTTCCACTAGGATAGATTGATTTTATTTTTCAATCTATCCTTGGGGGGTAAGCTAGGTGGTTAATGGAAATTAAATCAACCATTTATTTGAGTTTTTAATTTTAGTTAATCAGTACATGACTGATTAACAGTAATGTAAATGCTAAATGTCCTACCTGTTGATACTACAACAATGCAAAGTATATGCTCTTAACCTTGCAGTTTTTCACATATCATGTAAGACTCATTTTCTCAATTTCTTTGCACGAAACTCTCCAGAAAGTGCCATTTAATGGTTTATTTTTCAAAAAAAATTCCCAGGGGAGCATACCCCCGGACCCCCCTAGGGAGAGCCCACATAATAAATGGTCCCCCCACAGCATTTATTGTCCCCCCCAGGTTCAAAATTGCTCCTACGCCCCTGAGTGGAAACCTAAATTAAACGTAATAAATTTGTAATCCTACATTTCCCCCTTTGAGAGTTCTAAATAACTCTCACAAAATACAAATTTAGACACTTAAAAGTTCTCTTGTAACTTTGTGATCGTTACAGGCACATAACTTATTAGCTCTGTGTTTGCTTTTCTGTAATTGCATGCTGACACAGAAAACAAACATACAATTACGGTCCGTGTAGTTCTTACGGATAATTATCTTCATTCATCAGGTGTAATTTAGTTGAAAGATCAAGTCTTGTTGGACCACCATGTTTGTGCACGAGTCCTGGAATGCAGCCATCTTCGTGTGTGACGTGCAAGCATTCTTTCCAGCAAACAAGGCGTTTTTGACATATTCATCAGCTAAGAATATGTTGTTTCTGGAGTCCAGACTTCGTGCGATGTCCATGATGGTTAATAGTATGACAATCTTTATCTTGTCGATGGATGATTGAAGGTTCCGTAGTGGGTCTCTGCGTTGTGTATTTTTTTTTCTTTTCTTTATCCTTTTGTGATAGTTGGCTCGGTAGTGGGTCTTGTTGTTTCCTGGAAGTGGTGTCTTCATATGCAGGTGAGGAGGTCGTGCGTATGGTTCTCAGGACAGCCATCACGTGGTACCTGCACAGAGGAAGAAAGAAAACAAAAAAATCAGGAGAGCAGTATTTGTTCAAACCCTAGGGTTGTAAACTTTTCCGAGTCTGCTATCGTTGTTCCTTCTTTCCCTATTTCTTAATTATGACACCTAAAGAACGCAGTGAGGTGAGGATGGACTAATGGATGGGAAGGCCTATGAGGGATTCTTCACTGCAGGGGTTGGCCCCCGACGCCTGTTGCAATCGGTTCTTCCCTGGGCTCCTCACTGTTCCGTGTCCTGTCATTTCCCTGTGGGAGGGGGAACAACTTTTACAGTGTGACACAATGAGTCCAGGTTTATCTTCCCTAACACAATACTGCGGCTACTTTAATTTACATCACTTGATATGGTCCGTGCTATTTAGGCTCTAATGTCTTGCAATATTCTAGACACTTCCTTGACTACCTGTCCTGTGAAGTGTGTACCTTTATCTGCGCAACACAGATAAGTGAGTCATTTCTCCTTCATCCTCTAACAAACTTCAGTCATTGTAGACATCATACATGAGAATGGTGACAAAAATTACTTTTGCTTGATTCATTATTGCGGTCACTACATTGAGGGCATTTTAAGTTTACAGCCTGACCCAGCTCATTACTAATGAAGGGCCTGTGCTGTAGACAACATTTAAGGCTGTGAGTCTACTTAACCATTGTCCCCACAAAGGAAAGCTGAGACAGTCACTTTCCTTTTGTTCTATTAAACAAAAATAAGTCTTTTATCTCTGTTGTAAGTTACTGGGGAGAATTAAGCACTCACAGCACAAATGGTTAGCACCTCAACATGTTGCCCCACCCGTTTAATGACGTGGGCAGTGGCTTCTTCAAAGTAGAAAGCAGATTGAGTAGCAGCTGAGCAACATTATTAACCTCAATAAAGTTCTTTTTGCTTTTCCTACACTCTTTTCTCCAGTGTCCATGCTTACCACAGTAATAACAACTGCCCTCTCTCTTAGGACATTTACGTTTCTGTTGGTTCTCTGTGTTGACCTTTGTTGTGGGATTTTTCATTCTCTCTCTTTCAAACCAATAATGCTGCTGCTACTGATTGATGTGAGCAGGTGACATGGGAGGACGGGGAGAGACGGATGGACTTTGACCCCAAAGGTCAAAGGACAGGCCAGTTTTAGAGCAAGCAAGAGAGCATGACCAAACCCTAAAGTTCAGGTTATTATTATTATTTCCTGACGGTAGAGAACTGAACTTTAGTCTATCTATGGGCAGAACAGACCTTGAGATAGTTGTATAAAAACTGCTCTCTCCCTCCTCTCTGGGTCTCACTTGCCTCGCAGAACTGTACACTGTCTACCTCTGTGGGCCAATTGAACCTTTCTTATAAGAAATAAATCATTTTAATTCTCAGACTGTCTCTTACGCATTGATGTTTGTTTAGTGAATAATTCTGCCGTTACAGTTGGTGTAAGATAGTGCGATGAGTTCTTCTCCATGAAGGGATTCTGGACCTGACAGCGGACGGTGGAGAGAACGCCCTGACGCAACAGGCGCCAGTCTAACCGCGCAAGAATTAAGAGAGAGAGCCGACCGCTTCCTCAGGCCCAGAGAACTTCAGGGGAGAACCTCAGATAAGAACTCAGGCGAAAAGAAATCTCTGGTAAGAGACAGTAAATTATTTTCTTTGGGGATTTGACTTTTTTTTTTCATGGGTGAACTATGATGGCTGTACTTGGAAATTAAAACCATAGCTGTGGTACGAGGAAAAGGGGGAGGAAATTGAGGCCACGGAAGTGGGGCCAAGATATTATCCGGACCGAAACCGAAATACTCGTGATAAGTACTTAATCGCTGGTTAGAGTCCAGAGAAAGACATTGAGGGCCCTATCTTGCACCCAGCGCAAATGGCTTTGTACACTGACGCATGTATCATTCCTATTTTGCACCCGCGCAAAGCGGGCTTTTCCCTCCACAGACGCACGTCGGTAAACTAGCAAATGAACTTGCGCTCCCTGGGCGGGTCGGCGCAAAAATGAGGCGTGTTTCGGAGCAAACATTCCCTAGTGCTATTTTGCAGTTCCAGAAAACAATTGTGCCACTGACCAGAAAAAAAGTAGTCTAAAGTCAGTGGCGCGTTGCGCGTACATTCAGATGCTATTTTAAGCGCGCATGCTTGGCCATAATACAGAGTGAACAACACGCATACACTGTAGATGATTCTCTCATCTACACAGATGCATTTTACTTTTTGCAAATTATACATTATTATAAGGAAAAATATTAAAACAAGATAAATCATTGTTGTGTCCATGACGATGGGAAAAATAGGCATAAAGCTTACACATTTACCCAAATTATTATATGCATGTTTAACCGAAGCTAATTTGGGTGGGTTTGTCCCGTCCCCAATGTCACTTCTCTTTCTTTTACGGCCCTGACGAGAACATCGATCTCCTCGGCTGTGAACCGCTCCTGAAGCGCGCCTGGTAAATGCGCCGTTATAATAGTTTTGCGCCATGGAACAAGCGCACCTCGTTCATCATCCTCTTAAAGGGAATGTGAGATGACGCTCTGATTGGTTTATTTCACGTTACGCCCAAACCACACCTATGAATAATGAAGCTACTTCAGACCAACCCATTTTAGATTTGCGCCAGGCGCAAGAGTTATTTATCCCGCCGGGAAAATAGCAACAGCGCCGAGATCCGCCCACAAAGTTACTTGCGCTTTGCGCTTTGACACTTGCGTTTTAGATCGTTAAAATAGGGCCCTGAAAGTCACTGGTTAGAGCCCAGGGGACAGACATTGTAAGCAAGATTAACTACGACCCGGCTGATTTTGGGTGAAAAGTCAGTATATGCGCATAAATTGTAAAGCCACAGGCCGAGGTAATAACGAGAAGACAGCCATTATGGGGACATCCAACAGCAAGAAGCTGTGTACACCAGTGTACTGTCTAAAAAGAAAGCGCTATGGGAAAAAGGGCATGAAAGACATAAAAAAGTTGATAAAATATCATGATTTTCCAAAAGAAGGGACAGTGAGTACCACTAGATTGAGGGTGGTAAAAGAATCAATTGAGGAGAACAGCAACAAAACACAGGGATGTTGTGGTTGTGTTAAGCATGCGTGTAAAAATTGTGATGAAACGATTGAATGTTGGATTGAGGAAGCGAATAGGAGAGAACGCAAAATGTTGAAAAACCAAGAAAAGAGTGACAGTGAAAAACAGAATGAGGAATGTGAAAAGGCTGTGAGTGGAGATAATGTGTGTGCGAGTAAATGTGGGAGTGAAAGCAAAGTGAATGAATGTGAAAAGCATACAACACCAGCACTTGCTAATGAACGGAATGGTTGTGATTGTGTTTTCCCACATGTACACCCGGCACCGAGTGCGCCAGCTGCGGCACCGGCTCCGCCGGCTTACGCAGCACCACCACACTACCCAGAGAGGGAGCTGGCGGCCTTAAAGCTTGATCAGGACCTCGACCGCTCTCCGCCGAAACAGCCGAAGAAGGACTAATCGGAGTCTGAGAAAGAGACAGAGGCGAGACCGGCAAAAGCCGCAAAACCCGCAAAGAAGCCAGAAAAGAAGTCAAAGCAAGTCAAACGAACAAGACCCGCTGAAACAAGCACTGAAGAGGAAACGGAGGACGAGGAAGATGATGAGGACGGGGCGATATCTGACACCCCGAAAGTCAGAAGGGTGAGCAAAGCCAAGAAACAGATGGTCACAAGATCAAAGGTGAAAAGTGAGCCAAGGAGCCTTACAGCGCCGATGGTCGAAGTCGCGGGTCCGGACGGACCGATGTTAGTCCACAGGCCGTGGACGGGAGCTGATTTAAAAGACCAAATGATGAATCTCCCGAACCCTGAAGACGCGGTGGACAGGTTTGCGGAAGCACTGATTGCATTCTGCCAGGAATTCAGCCCAACCATAATCGAACTGAAAAGACTCTTGGGTCTGAAATTGGGCGCTAGCAAATGGCAGATGGTAGCAGGACGGAATGACGTGGAAGAACACCGGCGGGCGCACCCTGACTGGCACGACCGAAGCAACGCCGAATACAGGG
Source organism: Rhinichthys klamathensis goyatoka (assembly GCF_029890125.1). Classification (NCBI taxonomy): domain Eukaryota; kingdom Metazoa; phylum Chordata; class Actinopteri; order Cypriniformes; family Leuciscidae; genus Rhinichthys; species Rhinichthys klamathensis. The sequence continues at coordinate 1,270,502 of NW_026607025.1, forward strand.
GAGCTGTCCTGGACCTTGCACGGTCGATAAGGGCGGCATTTCCCTCCCGAGTGGACATGGAAAAGATAAGTTGTTGCAAGCAGAGACCAGACGAAGCGGTTGGTAAATTTTATCTGAGACTGTTTTTGAGGCGTTTCGACAACACAGCGGTCTTGTGGAACCAGCTGATCGCGGGAACACGCCGTCAACATGGGAATCACACCTGCTGGGCTGCTTCCTGACTGGCCTGAGGCCAGACATTTCCAAAGCCGTGAAACTCAGTTGCATCGATTGGAAACGAGGCAGACTTTCCACTGCGCTGTCACACGCGCAGCACGCGGAAGAAAGCGCGGAGCTGAGAGAGACCAGCAACGACATGCAGCTGACGAAGGTACCATATTATGGTAGAAATAACTTTTATGCAAAGAAAAAAGCAAATCAGAACAAAGCCAATCCAGGTCCTGCCATCGTTAAAAAGTGTGCTTTGTGCGGGTCAAACAATCACTTTATGAGACATTGTACGAAATGTAAACTGTGCAAGAAGGATGACCACTGGGCCCCAAACTGACCTGAAGCAACCAAAGCGGATTGAAGCCACCAGCTGTGCGGAGAGCGCGAGGGGGAGAGACAGCACGAGGTCCGCCGGCTTTCATCTCAAGTAAAGGGAAGTGAACATTTAATTTTAACACTGCACCCAAACACACACACATACACTGATTGTCACTCTCCCGCTCTCTGCAATGAAGAAAACGCTTGCAAATCCTTTTGTGTAAATGATGAAGTTTTGAGTGAAGATTTGTCTGAGGTATGTTTGAAAATGTATAAAAGCGGTGCGTTTTCCAAAATGCCTAGATATCCCATGATGATTGAAGGGACATATGTAAATTTTCTTGTGGATTCAGGGGCCAGCCATTCCACAATAAGACCGTGTGATTTGCCGTATGAGCCAGAGTTAACAGATTCTGTGTACAGAAGCACATCAGCGTCAGGTCATGTGATAGCTGAAAATTTCACTGTGCCATTAGAGTGTGAGACGGAGAAGGGTACTATTTTGAGGCATGCGTTCCTCTTTTCGACCGGCTGTCCGACTCCTTTAATGGCAAGAGACCTGATGTGTGAATTAAATTTGACATTAACAGCAGGGCCAACAGGGATTTTAATTGAAGAAAGTCCTGAGGCGTGCTGTTTGAAATTTGACCCACAATGGGCCTATGAATGGCAGGTGACTGATTTTGATTGGGCAGAAATGATTTTAAAATTGGCAAAGAGGCGAGTTAAATCAGAGAAAACAGACTGTATGGCATTTGACAAATTACATTGCACATCACACGTTGTTATTGACAGAGAACCACAGTATGAAACCGATTGGTTTGACCATATAGAGAACGAGACTGTTAGCTTCGATAACATTTTCTGGACAGAAAATGGACAGAAAATGTGTGTGCACTTTCAGCTCGTCTAACAGAAAAACAGCAGAGTATGTATTTAAATGCTGGAGGAACTGTGCCATGCTTATCTCTGTCCAAGGCCAGAGAGCAAGCATGGGCAAATGTGAGTGATTTTGTTGATCTGTGCATGAAAGCTACCGATTGGGAAGAGAAAGAGTGTGCATAGCAAAACTGTGGGGGGTTTTATGACTGCTTGTGATTTTACAGTGAGTGTGGAAAGAACCGTAAAAGCTATTGAAAAGTGTGCAGTGGAGAATGGGAAGGGAGAGGTGACCTCTGCAGCTGCAATACACAGTGCATTGGCAGAGGTGCCGTCTAGATTGTGGGCAAAGCACAAATATGATGTGGGGTTAATAAAGGGTTGCGAATCAGTCGTGATTACTGCAAGATCTGATTACAGGCCACGTCAACCGCAATATCCTCTAAACCAAGAGGCGTTGCGGGGGATTAAGCCAGTGTTTGACTCCTTATTGAAGGAAGGAATTATTGTTCCCTGTCCAGATTCTCCAGTGCGCACCCCGATTTTTCCAGTAAAAAAGATATCTGGTACGGGTTCCGACACGTGGCGGTTCGTACAGGACCTACAGATTGTAAATGCGGCAGTGGTACAACGCGCCCCGAGAGTTCCTAATGCGTATACGATCTTATCACAAATTTCGCAGAATGCAAAATTTTTCACTGTGGTCGATTTGGCTAATGCTTTTTTTAGCGTGCCTGTAGACCAGAAAAGTCAGTTTTGGTTTGCGTTTGACTTTGATGGATAGGGGTTCACATTCACGCGGCTGTGCCAGGGGTATGGGGAGTCCCCAACGATTTATAACAAGGCGCTCAGACGAAGCCTCAAGCCTTTGAAACTGACAGCAGGAACAGCCCTGCTTCAGTATGTGGATGATTTATTGATTTGTGCATGTGATGAGAAAACATGTGTTGCTGACTCTGTGTCTCTCTTGCAGCATCTTGAGAGACAGGGCCACAGAGCCAGCCTGTCAAAACTGCAGTTTGTCAAACAGGAAGTTACCTTTATAGGTCATGTGCTGAGTGCGAACAGCAAGGCACTGTCTGAGAAGAGGGTGCAGGGAATCCGAGCGGTACCAAGGCCAGTCACAGTAAAACAGTTGTTGTCATTTTTGGGAATGTGTGCTTACTGTCGTACATTTATTCCCAATTATGCCATTATTGAACTACCCTTGTAAACCCTCACAGCAGGGAAAGGGTTGAAATCATGTGACAAACTGACTTGGACAAAGGAAGCAGAGGAAGCATTTTCTATATGAAAATGCAGCTGACCTTGGCACGTGCTTTGGGTTTGCCGGTGCAAGACCGGCCTTTTGTACAAATGGTAGATGAGAAAAATGGATTTTCAACTTCTGTTCTCTTGCAGACTCATGGGGACAGGCTGCGTCCGGTTGGCTATTTCTCAATGAAACTCGACCCAGTAGCAGCAGGTCTTCCACATTGCTTAAGGGCAGTGGCTGCGGCTGAACAAGCTGTGATGGCTTCAAGGGAATTTGTGGGGTATAGTGATTTGACCTTGTTTGTGCCACACGCAGTATCCATGATTTTGCAAGAACAGAAAAATTCACATTTGTCTGCGGCGAGGTGGTTGCGATATCATACGATTTTGCTGTATGCCAAACATAACCGTTAAACGCTGTAACATATTAAATCCTGCAACGCTTCTCCCCATTGCCACAGATGGTGAGGAGCACCATTCAGTGGCGGAGCCAGAGGGGGGTCCGGGGTAGCACTGGACACCCCTGACATGGGATTGGCCACCCCGGGTGCCACCCCAAAATTTTATTTGCTACTGGCAGTTGCTGATGCTGATTTAAAAAAAAAAATTACTTTCGCGGTAGCGCGGCGCGCGCAGTTTTCAAACGGACGAGAGATGGTTGCAAGATACCGAATGTAGCGACAACGAGAATGAAACCCACACAATTGAAGCTTTCAGACATAACCAAACACAAGATGCCGCATATTCCAGATCACCCCTAGGCTATGAAGCCAGAAGACCCTTTGTTGTTTAACTAAAGGAAGGACGTTGTCAATGTTTTATAATTTGGCAAGAACAGATCTGTTCAGAAATGGTGAAACAAGAGGCCCTAACAAGAAGTCACCTGACCCCTGCGACTAAACAGACTGAACCATTCAGGGTCCCGAGCTAGTTTTCCCCTCATCAATTAGTACGTCTCCTTGTGGATGTCCATACAAAAATACCCTTTGTCTTGAAGACAACCATTTGCGAACTAAACCCTCACGTGGTAAACACCACGGATGCAACAAATGCTGACCATAAGGATACACACACACACACACACACACATAAGGACTTTCCTCCAATTCTCCAATACCAATAAAACTCATCCCAGAACAATTCTTGACTGACCCATAATCAAAATCATGTAACATAACATAATTATATATTGTGTTTACAACCCCTGTATGTGTCTATTCTGCTTAGATCACATCTAAGTCATGTAATTGTTTTGAATATTAGAGATACTGGAATGAAAGTGTCGTGTTTCCTATCATTATGCTCGTATGTTTTTAATTCAAAAGATGGCTCGATTGAAATCTGTGTAAAAATGTTTACGTTCTTAAAATGGAAATTATGTCTAAACTGAATATTCTGTTCGAGCTGATGAGTAAGCAGACCACAGAGAACACAGAGGGGGGGGGGGCTAGAAAAGACCCCCTTCTCAAATAACCATATAGTATCTTATTGTCCGAATTCCAAATTCCTCCAGGAGGCGGGACAAACATTTTGAGTTTAAAATCTTAGACCCGAACACGGAATCGCTCTCTTGTGATACTCTCTTGTGATGCTCTCTTGTGATGCTCTTGTGATGCTCTCTTTCGGCAGAACAAGCCGGGTGGAGCCGACGATGGTTATAGTAACCATGTAGACGCAGAGACAAATGACCCAGATCAAGATATGGGTTAAAACAGATTTAATTCAAGCCATCTCGTCACACCTTTCTTTCTTTTCTTAGTTTGTTTTCTTTTCCGTTAAAAGTCTCGGTTCTAAGTTAAGTTTTGCTGCAAAGTTTCGTTTAAAACGTTTCGACTGCAACACGCTTCCAACTTCAAAGACTTTCATCCATCCGCCAACACACCACGTGACTGGCTGCCCAAGATCTAGCAAGCACGAGGAGACCGCCAGCCAAAACCACGGACCCGGGGAACACCTTCACACCGACAAAAGGGAATCCCCAAAAGCAACGCAAGGACAAGCAAGTACCTCCAGACTTTTAGCTGAAACTGCAGGTGTATTTTAATATCAAATTGAATTACCCGCCTAAGAAACGATACAAGGGTGAAATTAATTATTGATGGTTCGTTCAGGTCATGTCTTTTAAGTGCATATAGAAACTTGGGATCTCACCATCTAACTCCTAAAACTCATTCTTCCTCACTCTCTGTCTTTCTTCAACTTGTATGAATGCGTGTGCGTGTGTTTGTGTTATATTAGTTTTATGTGTGTTAGTCATAGGCTTATAATCAATAAAGTATTATTTGTATTTGAAAAGAGAAGCATTAGGCTACTTGTGTTATGTGCTTACAGATTTATTGTCTTGAACTTCGATCTAAGTTACCTATGCTTTGACCCTTGATTTATTTATTAATTTAGCTGTTAGCTGGGAATTAGTCTTTCTTGGCCAAGAAGATATTATATTTCCTAGAATTAATAATTGTTTATGCTTTCCGTTCATTGGATGAACTGATAAACTGATCATACTATTGATTTTGCTACAGTAAATTCTGAAAATAATTCAATTATTAATTATTGATCATAATCCGTTATGAATAATAATTAATTATATTTATCCGTGCGTATAATCGCTACACGAACTTCACCGAATAAGAAAACATCATATTTGAAGTAAGCTTTTAAGGTTTAGCATGAGGGTGGTTTGCTCCCAATAGCCTACATCAGGCCTAATACACGCATACAGTACCTTGCCGTGTGTACGTTACAGTATACAAATGTTCTAATGTGAGGATAGGAGATCAAAACGCAGGCAAAGAAGAGCAGAAACAAGCGATATCATAATGCGATCACTATAGGACTATGAAGCTTTATGGGTGTAGGTTGTTGATGGACTCGATCTACTGTGTTTTGATCATCATTATGAATCTTATCTAGATGTCTTTGATAAAAATGCGATTTTCTCTGCTTTTTGCTCACGTTGCTTTTTATGAAACTTGCCAACATTCAAGTGTTGATTAAAAAAAAAGACGCACCAAGCTAGAATAACATTATTTTTTTGTTTTTGTTTTAAAAGCACAGGGTTTGTTCTTTCTTTTGGTATGTTCAGATATTCATACAACAAAATATTCTGGGGTGCCATGAAATTGTGAAAATTGCCAAATCCACATTTTTTTTATACTGGCGAGTAAGAGTTAAATGTTGGTAATTGGATGATGATTAGAATATGAATATGATTGGAATCATATTTTAAATTTTTAATATCTCTTAATTTTAAAAGAGATATCAGAGTTATTTTAAAATAAGCACAAACATAGTCCAGTCATTTTATGAAAAAAAGGTTGAACAAATTGCAACAGAAGCAAACTCAAATAATTTTGTATCCTCATTATGTCCTGAGTAAGGAAACAAAGTCCCTAAGAATCCCATTAGGGGAAAGTTTCGAAATCTGTTTCTGGGGATTCACTTTTTATTTTACTTACCTTTTGTCTTCTGCATTCTCCTTACCCTTGTCTCCTGTTCTTCCCTTAGACTCGTCCCCAGAAACAGTCGCACAGACCCAGCCCCAAACCCCATCTCTTAATAATTAAAAAAGGCTGGTTTCTAAAGTACTTCTTCCTGCCTCTATGTATTAATGTTCATGGGTAGCCTAAATGGGTTCCATTCAGACCTTAACATTAAGTATTTTTCTGTTATGTGTGTAAGTCCGTCTAATTCGATCCAATGGCGGTATCGATTAGAGGTGAAGGTCACATGCGCGTTCCGTCTCTTCCAATGGCAAAGGGATTTTTAATTAAATGTGTCACCGGTGGGAGGATGAACGCCAGATGACCAGCCGTTCTAACCCCCCGACTCCGTGCCACCGCGAGGAGCCAACACCACAGAAGACACAGAGACCGAACAATCCAAAGTCAAAGTACAGGGTCTTTATTGAATACAATGTGTTTAAAATGGGCTCCAGCAGGATGACTAACTCTCCTCTCAGGGCTCAGGCGACCGGAGAAGAGGCAAGGGTTCGCTAGTGTCACTGGCTTTCGGCACAGGGCTCAGGCAGACGGAGAGAAGACGAGGTTTCGACAGCGAAGCTGGCTCTCTTTACAGGGCTCAAGCAGACAGAGAGAAGATGAGGTTTCAACAGCGAAGCTGGTTCTACTCACAGGGCTCAGGCAGACAGAAGATGAAGATTCCACAGCGAGGCTGGCTTTCTTTACAGGGCTCAAGCAGACAGAGAGAAGATGAGGTTTCAACAGCGAAGCTGGTTCTACTCACAGGGCTCAGGCAGACAGAAGATGAAGATTCCACAGCGAGGCTGGCTCTCTTTACAGGGCTCAAGCAGACAGAGAGAAGATGAGGTTTCAACAGCGAAGCTGGTTCTACTCACAGGGCTCAGGCAGACAGAAGATGAAGATTCCACAGCGAGGCTGGCTCTCTTTACAGGGCTCAAGCAGACAGAGAGAAGATGAGGTTTCAACAGCGAAGCTGGTTCTACTCACAGGGCTCAGGCAGACAGAAGATGAAGATTCCACAGCGAAGCTGGCTCTCTTTACAGGGCTCAAGCAGACAGAGAGAAGATGAGGTTTCAACAGCGAAGCTGGTTCTACTCGCAGGTTTCAGGCAGACAGAAGATGAAGATTCCACAGCGAAGCTGGCTTTAGGGCTCAGGCAGACAGAAGATGAATATTCCACAGCGAGGCTGGCTCTCTTTACAGGGCTCAAGCAGACAGAGAGAAGATGAGGTTTCAACAGCGAAGCTGGTTCTACTCACAGGGCTCGGGCAGGCAGAGAGAGAATGAAGATTCCACAGCGAGGCTGGCTCTCTTTACAGGGCTACAAGCAGACAGAGAGAAGATGAAGTCTCAACAGCGAAGCTGGTTCTACTCCCAGGACTCGGGCAGGCAGAGAGAGAATGAAGATTCCACAGCGAAGCTGGCTTTCTTTACAGGGCTCAAGCAGACAGAGAGAAGATGAAGATTCCACAGCGAAGCTGGCTTTCTTTACAGGGCTCAAGCAGGCAGAGAGAAGATGAGGTTTCAACAGCGAAGCTGGTTCTACTCACAGGGCTCAGGCAGACAGAAGATGAAGATTCCACAGCGAAGCTGGCTTTCTTTACAGGGTTCAAGCAGACAGAGAGAAGATGAAGATTCCACAGCGAAGCTGGCTCTCTTTACAGGGCTCAAGCAGGCAGAGAGAAGATGAGGTTTCAACAGCGAAGCTGGTTCTACTCACAGGGCTCAGGCAGACAGAAGATGAAGATTCCACAGCGAGGCTGGCTCTCTTTACAGGGCTACAAGCAGACAGAGAGAAGATGAAGTCTCAACAGCGAAGCTGGTTCTACTCCCAGGACTCGGGCAGGCAGAGAGAGAATGAAGATTCCACAGCGAAGCTGGCTTTCTTTACAGGGCTCAAGCAGGCAGAGAGAAGATGAGGTTTCAACAGCGAAGCTGGTTCTACTCACAGGGCTCAGGCAGACAGAAGATGAAGATTCCACAGCGAAGCTGGCTTTCTTTACAGGGTTCAAGCAGACAGAGAGAAGATGAAGATTCCACAGCGAAGCTGGCTCTCTTTACAGGGCTCAAGCAGGCAGAGAGAAGATGAGGTTTCAACAGCGAAGCTGGTTCTACTCACAGGGCTCAGGCAGACAGAAGATGAAGATTCCACAGCGAGGCTGGCTCTCTTTACAGGGCTACAAGCAGACAGAGAGAAGATGAAGTCTCAACAGCGAAGCTGGTTCTACTCCCAGGACTCGGGCAGGCAGAGAGAGAATGAAGATTCCACAGCGAAGCTGGCTTTCTTTACAGGGCTCAAGCAGGCAGAGAGAAGATGAGGTTTCAACAGCGAAGCTGGTTCTACTCACAGGGCTCAGGCAGACAGAAGATGAAGATTCCACAGCGAAGCTGGCTTTCTTTACAGGGTTCAAGCAGACAGAGAGAAGATGAAGATTCCACAGCGAAGCTGGCTCTCTTTACAGGGCTCAAGCAGGCAGAGAGAAGATGAGGTTTCAACAGCGAAGCTGGTTCTACTCACAGGGCTCAGGCAGACAGAAGATGAAGATTCCACAGCGAGGCTGGCTCTCTTTACAGGGCTCAAGCAGACAGAGAGAAGATGAGGTTTCAACAGCGAAGCTGGTTCTACTCACAGGGCTCGGGCAGGCAGAGAGAGAATGAAGATTCCACAGCGAGGCTGGCTCTCTTTACAGGGCTACAAGCAGACAGAGAGAAGATGAAGTCTCAACAGCGAAGCTGGTTCTACTCCCAGGACTCGGGCAGGCAGAGAGAGAATGAAGATTCCACAGCGAAGCTGGCTTTCTTTACAGGGCTGAAGCAGGCAGAGAGAAGATGAGGTTTCAACAGCGAAGCTGGTTCTACTCACAGGGCTCAGGCAGACAGAAGATGAAGATTCCACAGCGAAGCTGGCTTTCTTTACAGGGTTCAAGCAGACAGAGAGAAGATGAAGATTCCACAGCGAAGCTGGCTCTCTTTACAGGGCTCAAGCAGGCAGAGAGAAGATGAGGTTTCAACAGCGAAGCTGGTTCTACTCACAGGGCTCAGGCAGACAGAAGATGAAGATTCCACAGCGAGGCTGGCTCTCTTTACAGGGCTACAAGCAGACAGAGAGAAGATGAAGTCTCAACAGCGAAGCTGGTTCTACTCCCAGGACTCGGGCAGGCAGAGAGAGAATGAAGATTCCACAGCGAAGCTGGCTTTCTTTACAGGGCTCAAGCAGGCAGAGAGAAGATGAGGTTTCAACAGCGAAGCTGGTTCTACTCACAGGGCTCAGGCAGACAGAAGATGAAGATTCCACAGCGAAGCTGGCTTTCTTTACAGGGTTCAAGCAGACAGAGAGAAGATGAAGATTCCACAGCGAAGCTGGCTCTCTTTACAGGGCTCAAGCAGGCAGAGAGAAGATGAGGTTTCAACAGCGAAGCTGGTTCTACTCACAGGGCTCAGGCAGACAGAAGATGAAGATTCCACAGCGAGGCTGGCTCTCTTTACAGGGCTCAAGCAGACAGAGAGAAGATAAGGTCTCAACAGCGAAGCTGGTTCTACTCACAAGGCTCAGGCAGACAGAGAGAAGATGAGGATTCCACCGCAAAACGGGCTTTCTTTACAGGGCTCAAGCAAACCGAGAGAAGATGAGGTTTCAACAGCGAAGCTGATTCTACTCACATGAAAAATAGAGAGAAGGGAACTTCACCACTAGATGGCTTCTTCATGGGCTTCAATCCGACGAGATGCAGACGATGGTTCCACAGCCAGGACCGCCTCCCCAATGTCACTGCATTACACTTCCACACGTGTTCCACTGCAACCCACACAACTCCATAAACGTGAATATCTTAAGGTATAACACTGCAAAGTCTCGTCACTCACAGATTTAGGGCGTAGACAGGGGGTCTGGTCCACTATGCGTCACTACAATCTCCTCGACTTCTCCCAATAAAGTGGGGCTTTCAAACCTTCTCCAAAAAGACAGTTCTACACATCCTGAAGCATCAACACACCCTCCAAACGATTCCTCATGTCACAAGCCCAACATTAACAGCACTTATCTCTCGTCCACCGTGATTCTCCTCTCGGCATCTCCAGATTCGCCCGAACGCCGACAGCTTTCTTTTCCTTTCCTTCTCGAACCCCGAATTGCAGATGAAATGCCCTTTTATCCTTCTCCAAGGACAACGTGTCCCAATCGCCATCCTGTTCGCGCTCTTCCGCACCTGTTTTGAATCTTTTACTAATGATTCTCCAGGTGTTTCTCAATGTCAAGGATACTTCCTTGGTAGGATTGGTCCTTCCAAGTCACTTCCTTCAGAGGCTAGGCGAGGCTCCTCTTTAGCATTCGGAGAACACGTAATGGAACAGGCTAGCAAGTGCACGTCGTTGCGTCATTACGTCACTGAAAAGGTCCGCTTTCGGCGCTTGCTTTAAAAATGGAGAAGATATTTTTTATTTGGATGCTGTACAGCATTTTTGCTGATATGGAGATGGAGATGGAGATGGAGATGGAGTGGTATCGGCGTCAGGCTCGCAGGAGGAGAAAGTTTATTTGTCGCCACCTCTGCCGTCAAAGACCTGGGATGGTAAGTAACGTTAATGATCCTATCATTAATTTAAAAATAATTACATCCATTATGTTATGGGTCAAATTGACCCGCACTGTTTAAACACACTTGACAGTCCTTATTTTGTCTGATCAGCCCTCATATAAATAAATAAATAAAGTAATTAAGTAAGGGATAATGTATAGCGAGGCGGTTGTTATAGAATAAACCCCGCGAATACAACCCCGCGAACTCCGGGACGCGGAGGGGTCTTGAATCAGCCTGAAGGGTTTGTATTCGATAACAACCGCCTCGCTGTACATTATCCCGCTTATTACATGGCTACCTACCAAATAAATCAACCATTTGAAACAAATATTGATTTATAAAGGAGTTTGTTGATTTAAAAACGATTATATCGCCTGAGTGAACAGAAATGGAAGCTTTAGCGTTAAGTTCTGCCGGGAAGACTCAATTGCTACGTCACTTATTACCTTCTCATCTATCCAATCGTGTCTAATACTTGCGGTATAAAAGACCAGTACTTACACATGTCTGAGTTCGCAGATGCTGACGCTTTCATTCATGCTCTCGTTCAGTCGCCAGCCAACATGTTTCAGGACACGCATATTGTTCTATTATTGAGTTCCGACGATGGATATGTCCCGCCGTATCTCCTGCTACACGTCGAGGTTCCCGCGTTCAGTGCCGCATCTCCCCGTATGCACAGTGGTCTTCGGAGAGTTTTTGATCAGCCAAGGCCTCTCATGAGAAGTTCTGCTCTCTAGGCCTAAAACACCCTGGGTAACCAATCAGTTTCCATTTTCACGTCATCAAACGCCTCAAACAGCGTCAGCTCAGTCAGGATAATCCGGCAGGAAGAGAACTATGTCATTCTCAACAACTTGTCCAGCAAAAGAACCTCGCTGTCTGCAAGGGTGCATTATCCCGCAGATCACCGATCCACCGACATGAATCAACAACTCTGCAAATCACGAGAGGCGATCTTCTCTCGCTGGTTCAAGTTCAAGCTCCACTTCCAAGGCTTTCAAGTCTTTTTTTCAAGTTTGGTAGGCGCTTCCACCAGCCACTGTTAATATGTCCCCTCTATCATGATTAAACTTCATCCAGGTAAGTATTTCTCCGTTGCTTCCTACACCAGCGGCAGAGTTCAAATTGGTGTCCACGGTGACGTGGCGTACGTGTTCATAATTACTAACGTTACTGATCTGCAGACTGCAATGGGGCCGGTTAGCTCGCCTTAAAGGGGAAATGTTCATAGCAAGTGTAAGCAAGTTTCGCGTCACCGCCACAGTACAGTGATCTAATAATATCAGCGTTGTCAAAACACCCGCAATGTTGGAAACTGCACAATGTATTATTTTTACAATGGAGATGAACGTTCCTGTAAACTGTGCAATTGTTGAAAAAAAATATATATATATATCAGCGTTGTCGATACCACGCTCTCGTGGGCAGTTTGCAAATACCCACTAACAACTGAGTAACTGATTTAAAAAAAAAAAAAAAAAAAAACCTGAGCTAAAGAGAGCAAGTTGTTCATTGGCTGTTATGCATTCTGTAGTGGATATCTCTACAATGGCAGTTAATTACATACTTACATAAGTGTTGTAATTTCACAAACAACTATTTTCAACATATTTAGGCCTACTTTAAAATCATATTATAAGTCCCTTAATGAAAATTAGATCTACAATATTGGAAATGTGTACAATTGCTGTAATATTTAACCTTTCCTGGTGACTACTTAATCCACTGATATGTGTGATAGAAATATTTTATGTGATGGGTATTTCCACATTAATGTACAGAAAAATGCAGACTAAGGATGCTCCTGTCAAAGGCCACATATCCTTAGCAAAAACTGCTAACTCAGTAGAACTAACAGTCATATTAGTTTTATCAAGTCAAACCAATCAACAGAACTAATCAGTGAAGGAGACTCGAGTGGCATTGTCTTTGCTCAACTGTTTGATTTACATGCTCATGTATCTTTCTATTCAAGAGTCTCAACTGTTGTTGTGGCCAGCGATCTCCCAGCCATGAATGGGGCTATGTCTGCAAGAGCAACTTGGGAGCCATGTCAGGCATATGCTGCGCATCTGAGAAAAGGATTCTACGCTCAAAAAAAAAAAAAAAAAAAAAGATCAAGTATCATTTAGGTAATGATAGTAGCTTCTTGACAGGACGCCGTCACCTTACTTCAGGTAAGTACCGTATTAAGAAGTCAGATTTAGCCGGTGTAAAAAAAAAAAAAAAAAAAAACCCACACTAGACAAAGGGTGCATGTCCAATCTCAGATTCGGATATCTAGGTCAGTAAAGGCTAGATGAATCTTCTAAGCTCACTCAAGGTTCGTCCGCTCTTCACAAAATCATCCTATAGCGGTCGTTAGGGTCCTTAGGGATTTGACGTGGTCGCAAAATATATTATATCGTTGTGCTTAGGGCTGCAACAAACGATTATTTTGAGAATCGATTAATCTAACGATTATTAGAACGATTAATCGACTAATCATCGATTATTTCGCAGACTAATCAGTAAGTTTGGAACGATTATTCAGCTTTTCCAATTATTTAAAACATTGAGTTATACATATTCTAACTATAATATAAAAAAAGAAAATCACTTCAGCTTTTGAATAGTTGTTTTAATGAACTTTGAGCCAACTAAACAGGTCATTCTCTTTAAGTTTTCAGATTTCGGTCCAACTCAAATCACACACAAATGCTCTCTAAGCATTGTTTAATAGGCCCACTGCTTTTCTTAGAACTGAAACAGAAAAAGGGACATTTACTTCAGGACACAAAGAATGGTAAAATATTTGTGACTATAATATAGACTATAATAATACCTTTATAGACTATAATAATACCTAATATACTAATAGTGTTACAATAATAAAAACAGCCCTGACTCCTAAGCTCGATCAAGCTTTATTCTAGACAAAATAAGTCATCACATTACTGTAATTATATTACTATTGATAATATTATTACTATTATTAGTAGTATTGGATTCTCTAATAAAGAGAGATTTACCGCTGGTTAGTAAGCTGGAGAACACTCACTTCTCACCGGCTCCTCTTTTGCCGGGATGTTTCCTCTTGCACTCCAACATGCATGTTGTGCTCCCGTGAAAATTGTACACGACAGCATTCTTGATTTGAAGTTTTGTGAAACTTTCCCAAACCTAAACCTTGCTAGTTCGGATTCGTTTGCACTGTCATAATTCGCGCTGTATTTTCTTCTACCGCAATAGCATTTGTAAGGGCTGCACTACACTCTAGCGCTACAGCGCCGTAGCGGTCAAATCGCGGGATTGCAGGCCCTTACATTAGGTCACGTGAGATCAAACGACTACTCGACAACAAAGATATTTGTCGACAAATTTTTATTGTCGATGTTGTCGACAACGTCGACTAATCGTTGCAGCCCTAGTTGTGCTAGTTGTGTGGTTGTCATCAAGGCAGATCTTATTGTTAGGCGATCATGCCATTCCTGAGACGTTAATTTGGCTATCAATCGTCTTCAATTTCATAATTAAGGTTGCGCTTATTCCTTCCAATGCAAAGCCATAGCTACGCGCTTTCACTCTTCGTTACAGGCTTTCAGACGGCTTTTGGCCTTCAGCAACCCGGATCCATCACCCTGCCCTCCTCTAACAGAGTTTGTTAAATTAGTAATGTTTGCTTGTCTTTCAGATTCCTGTTTTCACATCCTGATCACGGCCGATTGTTCCTTCCTCGTCTACATTTACATTTTACATTTACATTTAGTCATTTAGCAGACGCTTTTATCCAAAGCGACTTACAACTGAGGACTAAACCAAGCGAGTCATCGTGAAGAGGCAAAAGCAACGCAAGAAGTGCTCAAAATATAAAGTTCAGACATAGCTCGGAGTAGCATAAGGCAGGCAAGCGAGGATTTAGAGGAAAGGATTTTTTTTTTTTTTTTTTTAAGTTAAGTGCTCCCGGAAGAGATGAGTTTTCAGTTGTCTTTTGAATGTTGTCAGGGATTCTGCATTCCGGATGAGGGTGGGGAGATCATTCCACCAGCATGGAACCGTGAATGAGAATGTTCTGGAGAGTGATTTTGTGCCCCGCTGTGATGGTACCACGAGCCGTCTACAATTACGAATCGTAATTTAATATTTCTTCCATCCATAGTTTGCTCGCAGGCATTCAAATTCACGCAAGTATTTTAATACTAATTATCCAAGTCTGTTCACCGTTCCTTCTCTTTGTTTGCTACTTAAGGCATAGCCAAGACCTGTAGTAAACCTCCGATAAACGCCTGCCAATCACATTGTATCACAAAGATAAAAAAAAAATGTGTATAATTGTGCCCTTTTCGCAGGATATGTGGTGGGTCTCCGGTGTGTATGCGGGGTTTGGCTCGGAATGCCCCACAGATAATTTTGAATAGCATGTTGGAATGGTCATTTCGAGGTGATTAAGCATATCATTTTGTCTATCCCTTTGGATGTGGCAGGGCTGCTACTCCCGGCACAGGGGTCGGAGTTTCAACAGCTCGTTTGCAGCTTCAATTACCTCTCACCAACAATTTAAACTTTTCACTTTGTTCCACCAGAATCATTCAAGATGGAGCGACTCAAGAAGTGTCAACATATAAACAACATTCCGAATGGTCGTTGATAAATTATGCAGCTCATCGTAGCTATCTCTAGTCACTAATTAGTTTATTCTGTCTCGATATTCTTTAAATCATGTTCTGTGGGCAGGATTCATGTAAATTTAGGTTGTGATGCACTAACCCAGGAGGAATTTCGTTAGCTCCTCTCAGCGCTGTTGTAGTCTTTAAAAAGCAATTCTTAAATTAATTTCTCCCATTGCTTGAACTTTGACTGTTGTAACCTTGAAGATGTTGGTTATGCTTATACGGCAACATTTCACACTAAGTAAGTTAGAAAAGCAAAATCCATCCAACCCCCTTTTTATTACTTCCTGTCCGCATGGTCTCTTTTCTATTGGTATTCAGATTGGAGCTGTCTGTTACAGCGTCATGGCTCATGCATCCAGGGGATTCACTCCAGGAGCTAAATACTCCGATTTCCCCATGGTCTTTTTCTGATTTGCGTTTCTCACCTAATTTCTTTACTCTCTTTCTTAAGAACTCTAAGAACGACTCTCAAGGCTCTGTTTCACATTATCAATTTATTAATTAGTAATAAATTCTGTTCCTTCTCATCTATGATTAATTTTTTTTAATTCCCCTCCATTTATCCTAACTAACGGAGCACTTCTTTCTAAGCTAGTTCAGGACTCATCAGTTCTGTCCTCAAAAGCTGCAGTCTATCTCCCTCCCAGTATACTGGTTATTCCTTCAGGATCGGGGCAGCCACTACAGCAGCTGATCATGGCATTTCTACTTCAGCTATTAAGATCCTGGGCAGATGGTCTTCCTCTGCATTAGTCTATATAAGACCCGATTCAAAATCATCCTCGAAGCTCAGCAAGCTCTTCACTAAAACTGTTCAGGTAAATAACCTTTGCAACTACTGGTGGTGGTGCCATGATATTCCATTCTCACAATTGGTCTTAAATTCTGCTTGCATTTACAAATGGTCAATGAGTCATTGTCTATATGTGGCCAAGTGGCCTTGTCTTAATGTGGCCTTGTCTCTATGTGGCAGTAGTAGCCGTTGTGGTCTTGTTCCATGTGGTCTTTATGGTCTTAAAAAATAAAAAATAAAAAAAATAAAAAAAAATCATGCAAGTGTATGATATACATGTTCAGTGTGGTCTACTGTGACCGTGTAGCCTAATGTGGCCTTGTCCCGTGGTCTTGTGGCCAGTTATGGCATGGTTCTGTGTGGCCTAGTGGCTGTGTCTCGTTGGCCTTGTATCCGTGTGGCATTAGCAGCCTTGTGGCCCAGCGGGCCTTGTCTCTGTGCGGGTCTCAAGGCCTTGTGGCATAATGTTGCCTTGTCCTATGTGTGGCCTACATGGTCTTGTGGCCCTTATGGCCTCGGTTCTGTGTGGCCTAGTGGCCGTTGTCCCTGTGTGACTTCGTCTCAGTGTGGGCTTACGATATCGCGGCCCTTGCGGCCTCATTCTATGTTCAGTGTGGTCTACTGTGACCGTGTAGCCTAATGTGGCCTTGTCCCGTGGTCTTGTGGCCAGTTATGGCATTGGTTCTATGTGGCCTAAGGCCTTGTCTATGAGTGGTTCTGTCTCTGTATGGCTTTAGCAGCCTTGTGGCCCAGCGGGCCTTGTCTCTGTGTGGGTCCAGAGGCCTTGTGGCACAAAGTTGGCTTGTCCTTTATGTAAAAAATGGCCAGTGGTCTGTGGCCCTTAGTGGCGCGGTTCAATGTGGCCTAGTGGCCGTTGTCTGTGTGGCTTGCTCTGTGTGGTCTATAGTGGCCTTGTGGCACAAGTTGCCTTGTCCTGTATGTAAAAAATGGCCAGTGGTCTGTGGCCTTTAGTGGCGCGGTTCAATGTGGCCAAGCGGCCGTTGTTTGTGTGGCCAAGCGGCCTTGAGGCATTGTTGCCTCGCTAAAAAATGGCCTTGTGGTCCTTGCGGCCTGGTTTTGTGTGGCCTTGCGGCCTTGTCCAGTCTACCTCGTTCTATGTGCGGCATTAGAGGCCGTTGTGGCTCATTGCGGCCTTGTCTCTGTGGTCTAGCAAGGCCATGTGGCCGGGCGGCCTTGTGTCTGTGGTCTATCATGGCTGTGTGGTCCAATGTGGCCAGTTTGTGTTCTAAGGAGGCCTGCTCTGTGTATGGCCCTAGGTGGCCTGCTCTGTGTGGTCCAATGAGGCCTGGCCCAATGTGGCATTGTCTGTGTGGTCCATCGCGGCCTTGTCTCTGTGTGGTCCAATGAGGCCTGGCCAATGTGGCTCTGTTTTGTGTGGTCCATCGAGGCCTTGTCTCTGTGCGGTCTGTTACGGCCTTGTCCCATATGGCCGGTTCTGTATGCCCAAGGTGGCCTTTTCTCTGTGGTCCTATAACAGCTTTTGTTCCATGACCTGTCCCTATGTCCTAAGTTAGCCTCGTTCTCAGTTAAGTGACTATTCCACAACACTTGCTTCCCTCCAACTCATTCTCAGGGAAACTGGTTCGATCAGACGTAAGTGCGTCTCAAAACATAAGTCGCCTGGATGAAAGCGTCAGCATGGATAAATGCTAATGTACATACAGCAGCAGAACATAAATGCATAAATGCATTATTCACGTCTTCTCATAGTACCTTTCAGGCTCACTATGAAGTCATCTCTTACTAATTAGTTATTGGCTACGAGGCTTTCCACATTTCATGTTCATGCCCATTATTAACTCCCTTTTCTTTCTATTTTAGGCTCTACAGGATACACGACTGGTGGGTATACTTTTCTTTACCGTTCTTTGGGGGTGGGCTCCGTCCTGGTGGAATTATCTTCCACCTATTTTTGGGGGTCGGTTGCGCCCCTGCCTTCGTCTTCAGGCAGGAAATGCAGAGTCCGGACCCTCGGATTGCGAGCTATGGACGGGGCCTACGCCAAAGAACTTTATTGCTTGCTGGGCTATCAATAAATGTATTTATTGTTACAGTATTTATTCTCCCGAGTCTTTCTGGTAGAAATGGAAGCTTTAGCGTTAAGTTCTGCCGGGAAGACTCAATTGCTACGTCACTTATTACCTTCTCATCTATCCAATCGTGTCTAATACTTGCGGTATAAAAGAGCAGTACTTACACATGTCTGAGTTCGCAGATGCTGACGCTTTCATTCACCTCCATCCTCCCCACCACCACCAGGATGGTCCCTTCCTATACCTCACAGGGGTCGGCTGCGCCCCTGCCTTCGTCTTCAGGCAGGAAATGCAGAGTCCGGACCCTCGGATTGCGAGCTATGGACGGGGCCTACGCCAAAGAACTTTATTGCTTGCTGGGCTATCAATAAATGTATTTATTGTTACAGTATTTATTCTCCCGAGTCTTTCTGGTAGAACTGCATCCATCCATAGCAACATTCTAGCTGTTAAAACACATGCAATGGTAAAATCTGGGTCAAATTGACATGCACTGTTTAAACACACTTGACAGTCCTTATTTTGTCTTGTCAGCCCTCATAGAAAAAATTAAATAAAGTAAGGGATAATGTATAGCGAGGCAATAAATCAAATTTATTGATTTAAATCAATAAAATCCTTTTTAAATCCTTATTTTGTCAAATATTGATTTATAAAGGAGTTTATTGATTTAAAAACGATTCTATTGCCTGAGTGAACAGAACTGCGTTGGAGACACTCGTGTTCCTGTTCTGGCTGGCCACCGGTTCAGCCTACAGAGTTGTCTCCAGGGTCTTTAGCATGCCACTTCCAACAGTGCACAGGGTTGTCCACAGGATGGTGGATGAGGTGGTGGCTGTGCTCCCCCAATTCGTCCACTTCCCCCGCACACAGGAGGAGCTCCAAGTGGTTGGTGGTGGTTTTGCTCGCTTGGCTAATCACCAAGCATTTGGCAAGGCAGCAGGGGCAGTAGACGGCTGCCATATAAGAATAAAATGTCCCGGCGGCCCTGATGGTCACGATTATAACAACAGAAAGCTTTTCCCTTCAGTGGTGCTCCAGGCAGTCTGTGACCATCAGGGTCGCTTTATTGACATCTTGTGGGTTACCCAGGAAGTGTGCATGATGCACGCATCATCAAGAACAGCCCCATCTACACTAGGGGGACTTACCCTCCGCCTGGGTATTTTCTCCTAGCTGATGGTGGCTACCCATGTCTACAGGAACCCCTGGCCCTTATCACACCATATAAGAGGCCAGTGAGAGGCAT
Source organism: Rhinichthys klamathensis goyatoka (assembly GCF_029890125.1). Classification (NCBI taxonomy): domain Eukaryota; kingdom Metazoa; phylum Chordata; class Actinopteri; order Cypriniformes; family Leuciscidae; genus Rhinichthys; species Rhinichthys klamathensis. The sequence goes on from NW_026607025.1 coordinate 1,289,976, forward strand.
GGCAGAGCAAAGGTTTAACTACCATCATTCCAAAGGTCGCACAATCATTGAGCGTGCATTTGGAATGATGAAAACCCGCTTCAGGTGCATCTTTTAAGAAGCACTTGAAGTACATACACTGTTTGTCCCTAAGGTAATAAATCATTGCAATATTTCTGTAGTGAAGTTCTTAATCAAATCATAGTATCCTACTCAAAATAACAGTTAATGCTTAACAACTGCTAAAGTCACACTATCTTCTGTATCCTTTTGCTCTGCCTTGTGCACAGGTGGTGACGGCATGTGCGATTCTGCACAACATTTGTGTTGGTGTCGGGGATGTGCTGGAAGAGGTTGTGGAGGAGGAGGACAACCAGCCACCTGTGGAGCTTGATGGTGGGGAGAGCCGGAGTGGAACTGCTTGGCGGGCTGCGCTGACCAACGAGGTGTCTGCACTCCACGAGGCACCTCTTGATCATGACTACTTTTGTATATAGTTGTAAATGTTTAAGTTGTTGTATATAGTTGTAGATATGAGAATGTTGTTTAAATGAATTTGCTGCTTCATGTATATAGTTGTCAATATAGAAATGTTTAAATAAAAAAAATGTATGTAACAAAGATGAAATTAATGTTTTTTGTAGAGCTTAGAATACCTAATCACAAAACGTAAATAAGGGTGAAAATATTGTTCAATATTGTTAAATAATTAAGGGGCAAAGACAAAACCAGTTCAATTTAATTGACTATATTTTTTATTTTTCCGCCAACCTCTCCAACAGCAAAAAAAAAGCGGTTTGACCTCTCTCTGGCCTCTGCTTCCCTCCTCTCATCTGCCTCCCTCTGGTATTTAATATCCTCCTTCAGTAGCTGTAGGATTGGATCTTCTCTCTCCCTTCTCCTTTTCTTTCCTCTGTGCCCTGCTCTCTCTTTGCTGCTGTCTCTCACTCTCTCCTCATCCTCATACTCATCCTCGTCTCTCCCTTCATCTATCTCTTGTGCTGTGCTTGGCCCTGGTTTTTCCACTTACTTGGATCGAGGCAATAAGGCAAGGGGGCGAGACAGCTGCAGACTGCCCTAATGCCTCGTCCATGAGGGCAAACCAGGGCCAATTTCCTGCCTTTGCCTTGCCATCCTCTGTCCCTTGACCTGTGGCAGGACACTTACATTCCTAAACAGTGAAGATCAAAAAGTTGTGATGATGTACACTACCGTTCAAAGGTTTGGGGTCAGTATGATTTTAAATGCTTTAAAAGAAATTCTCTTCTGCTAACCATGGCTGCGCTTATTTGATTAAAAATACAACAAAAATCAGTTCTAGTATTAAATATTATTCCAGTGTAAATCAGCTGTTCTCTATGTGAATATAAGTGAAGTGTAATTTATTCCTGTGATCAAAGCTGAATTTTCAGCATCATTACTCCAGTCTTCAGTGTCACATGATCCTTCACAAATCAGTAGAGAATTTGATGCTCAAGAAACATTTATTATTATTTATTTATTATTAGTATCAATGTTGAAAAGAATTGTTGGTCTGTCAGTTGTACAGTTTTTTTCAGGATTCTTTGATGAATAGGAAGTTCAAAAGAACAGCATTTGTTTGAAAAAGAATCTTTTGTAACATTTTAAATGTCTTTACTGTCACTTTCGATCAAATTAATTATTCCTTGATAAATATTGATTTCTTTCCTCCAAAAAATCAAAATATTATTCTCACTGATTCCAAACTTTTGAACGGTAGTGTTGTATTAGTACTATTGTACACCACTGTACTGCATCTATACTTACTGGAAGCAGGCCCAAGTCTGTCAGGTTTACATTCAAGGCTTACTTTTAAAAAAATCACAAGTTACATTAAAATGTGCATAGACAATTATTTCCATACTTGTCTCCCACCTTGTACTTGGTTTTTAAATTGTCCCACTTTTTTTTGGCCTGGGCGTGGGAAACCCTCCCTTCGAGCCCCATCTTCTCCAATATAAGCCTATGTGAATGACGGGGGGGGGGGGGGGGGGGAAATAAAAAGAAGATTACACAGCTATCACTTCTGAACATTAAATAATTTGCTTCTCACCGATATCCGTTCGCCGCGGTGTCTCTCCCCCCGGTAAACAGCTGAATGTTGTCTACACGGAGACGTATGAACGCCTCCGTTTGTTCCTTGGTCCCTGTTAAAAAAGACGAGAAAGCTACGAATAACGCTGTGAATGGTATAATATTGAAGTAAGTTACTTTGTACAACTTAACTAGTTATTTATAAGGAAATGCGGTGACGGCAACCAAGTTAACAATTGTTAAATGACAGGTCCGTTTCAGTTAACCATCAGTAACTTAATTTGTAATATCAATACGGTAGTAATTTGAACTGGCATTTAAACGTTACATTTTACTTATATGTACTACGGTTATAACAAATGTATGGTAAAGTAAATATACTTACACTTGAAAGCATATTGCCCCGTTTTCGCTCCGACTCCGCTAACGTCCGCCATTTTATTATTATTTTTAACAAGATAGCAAAACTGCGCGCATAGGATTGTGGGTGATTAAGAGCGCGAAGTCTACACATATGCATCCTTTCCTGTGTATGGGATATTTTTCGAACGAAGGACTCCGCCCTTGGTTGAAATTCTGAGGATCCTCGACATTGGAACAGTCCTTCGACGGATGTCGATGACGTAGCATCCTTGAAATTCCGGCTTTCGAGGATCCTTCCTTGACATTGAGAAACAACTTCCGTCTCTTCCCGGCGCTTCCGGGTTGGCGTCTTCCGGGTCCCACACCGGAAATCCTTCCCTTCCGACACCCGACCGTGATTAAAGGTTCCGCCTAACTTTGTCACCCCGGTGACAAATGCAATACATTCTATCTTATGTATTAATTCGTTTCATCTGACTCCATAAAATGAAAGTGTTTTTCAATGATATCTGTGCATCTTTAAATATACGTTAATGTTTGACTATTCCTTTTAACTCCAATGAAAATAAAGTCAAAGTCTGTTAGAATAATCAAATATAACAATTTATTATGTCAGGTAAATGTATTAATAACAATTCCATAATCAATTGAAAGATAATCAATGCAAATCATCAAATGTTTTAGGATTAGAGAAATAGATGCAAACCCAACATTTAAGAACTACATGAGCTAGTCCTCATGGGCTATCTGAAATACAGAAAAAAGCCACGATTCCTTGCTGCATCCCATTAAATAGCCAGAACTTCTTTTCAATGGTAATTTGCATTCAGGTTACACCTTATTTTGGGGGTAGGGGAGAAAGGCCATTTGTCCACCTTTCTTTGTGTGCCAGTTTCTCTAAACTTCTAAAAAACCTTATTACCTTTTGTTTTACTTATTTGGAATGAGACATCTGAACCAGCCACCTTGAGACCTTTAAAATGATACTAAACACAATAATCATTCACATTAAACCATGTATATACTTGTGTGCGTTTTTTAGTGTTACTGACTGAGAGAGAGAGGAAATGTAAATCAGGTGAGACTGCGTGAGGGGGAGGTCGAATGTTAATTTTCAGCAAGTTCCTTTGTTTCAATAGACCATGTGGTCAAGACAGTTTCTCCAACCAGTTTTCCAGTCTTACAGATTCCCTCCTTGACCCCGTGGGTCAAATTCGAATGAAAACTTACGGGGTCACGCGGTAAGACGTTTGTTGTAATCCTTGAGATGTAAATCAAAATTGTTTTTGCAATGTCAGCATCTGTAGAAGCTCAGAGGGCTGTGTTCACCTGCAGAACACCTGTTCTCACCAGGTGTATGTAGCATGAGTCCAGCAGGTGGATGAGGCGTTCAGGCTTTCTTCCGGTGATCCAGTGATGTGAGCAAAGTTCATAGAGTCAATCTGGACCTTTTGACTTGTTCAGTTGATGTGTCATTCCTTCATGGAGAAACTTCCACTTCCCTGGCACCTTCCCCATGATGATAATCTGTCCCTTCTTGACCAATCCTGTCACCTCCCAACGGTGCGGCTGTCTGGACAGACCTCAGTGGGTGAAGGGGTTCTCCTTGGCTTCACACTGCTTTGTGTGAGACACCTGAAAAGCATCTTAAATGTCCGCTTCACGATTGAACACATATGAACTTGAACTCGCGAAGAAATCCATAGAAACGCATAACGTCCCCTTGGAATTATAAGGTTCTATCTGCGTTCTGAGCAGTTTTGAGATATTGAGCTTCAAAGTTTTTGCATTACATATAGGAAAATTTATATGGGGAACAAGTTTCTTTCAAACATGAAAATAACAGGGACCCTAAATGTATTCTAAATATACAATATCAAAATCCTCTCAAATTTGTAAATGTTTTTTTTTGGAATGGGTCAAACGCAGATAGAACCTTCTAATTCTGAAAAAACACTTTTCGCTTAGAATTATAAGGTTCTATCTGCCAAAACATTATTTGAACATTAAATACAAAATTAATGTTGTAACAATGTCTCAACATGTGTTAGAAAGTAAAATTTTATCCTTTCTATGACTTTTATTTCATATTTTTTAGCACCTCCATGTATTTAGGACATTTCAAATTAAGCAAGGTAGGTCTAAATGTTTTGTCCAGTGCAGAATCTTAATTTTCGTTACCAATTTGGTGGGTAATTAAACACATTATTGCAGAAATTGTTACTTTAATCTTTCTTTTGTTTAGACAGAAAGCAGCTACTGTAATACATCTGAGCAGGACTTTATTCCAGCTAAAGTGGGCCAGGTGAAATGGCTTTCTCTCTAGACATCAGTGTGGCTGAAATAACATGCTAACGTTTATTGTTGTAATTAAGACGCCATCAATGAAATTGTTAACTATTTGACCTTTAAGGCTTAAAATTGTAAAAAATTAAGACATTTTAAGACTTTAAAAACTACAAGAAAATCGACATGCTTCAGCAAATTAATTCATAAAGTTAAATAATCATTGAATAATGATTCACTGACTATATGATCACAAAAAATGTCAGACTAATTTTTTAATCACACACACACACACTCTCTCTCACTCACACACACACACACACACACACACAGTCACACACTTACACACACACACACACACACACACGCACACACACCAACACACTTTCACATACACACACACACACACACTCTCTCACACACACACACACACACACACACACACACTCGCACACACACACACACTTTCACACACTCGCACACACACACACATTTTCACACACTCGCGCACACACACACTTTTTTTTTTAAATATTCAATTTACTCACTGCATATTTGTATAATTCAGATAATAATAACTATAATAATAATAGTTATTAATAATAACCTCTTTGATAATTAATAATAATAACCAATACACTATAAAGAAAATGGCCAAATTGAAGCCACTTCATAACACTACACAATTTAGTGAATATTTAATTTACTGTAAATGTATAGCATTATGCCTTTATGGGGTTTCTTTTTGTCTTCAAGGAAAAGCCGGCGACGACATGACATATAAAGTTGATTCTGATTGGTCCTCTTCTGTGCATTCGAAGTGCTGATTGGCTCACGCAGATAGAACCTTATAGAGCCAAGTTAGGGTTCGATTTTGTAGATAGAACCTTTTTGTTTTTTCAATAAAAACTCCCACAATGCACACAATTTAAAAAAACACATCACATAATGTAAATAAGTTGTCACAGAATAAGAATATGTGAATAACTCAATTTTGACAAAAATGTCAGATAGAACCTTATAATTCCAAGAGGACGATAATGCAACAAAACAAAATCATGTCATGTTCAATGTAAAATACCATGTTCTTGTCAGCAGGTGTGAATGGTACATCTGTCTCATATGTTTCTCAAGGTCCTGAATGGTAAGGATGTCTCATATTAGATATCCAATTCTTAAATATATATATTTTTTTGGTCTGAATTATTCAAAGGAAATGCAGCAAGAGGTCAGTGTAATCAAAGCAATCAAATAAATGGTATGCATCAATACGTCTTGTAATAACAATAATATTCAAAAATAAAAAAAATATGAAGAATCACTGTTTGTTCAGGAATCTTCCAATGTGAGTCACGTATGCAATCTAAGAAGTGACTTGGAACATGCTTAAATTCAAGAATGGAGATTGTTCATTCCTTGTAACAGGTGTGAGATTGTGTGTTTGTGTGAGGGTGTGTGTGTGTGTGTGTGTGTGTGTGCGTCTGTGTGTGAGTGTGATAGTTTGTGTGAGAGAGAGTGTGTGTGTGTGTGTGTGTGTGTGTGTGTTGTTGGCTAAGTCACAGTCAATGACAGGGTTGAATTGTAAATTCTGTAATTGTTTGAAGCGCTCACACTTCAGATCTATTTGTTATGATGTTTCTGTTATTAGTGGTTGTTGAGAAATCAGGGGCCCTCTGACCTTCCAACCACCCTAATAACAATCAGAAAGTTTAAACATTCTTAAATTTAATAGCAGGTCTGCCTCTGCTTTAATTTTGTTTTTGCATCATTGATTTGTGACTGTAGCCATTCATATGTATATTACAGTATTTTCCCATGAGTTGGCAGAGTGTTGTGAATAGCGTATGCTATGTGTGCCTCGGTCATCATGGGATCAGCTTTACCATCCTATGTGTGTGAAGCTATCTGGATCTGTTAGTGTGAAGATGGACAATAGATCTTTAGTGAAGTGACACTTTTGGACTCTATGTCATCTTTATCTTCTCATGATGTGTAGTGTTCAGTCTGAATAGACTTGATCTATTCCAGGTGATGATGCTGTGAGGGTGTAGTGATGGAGGTGTGTGTTCAGTGTTCATAGGAGATGGGTGGAATCTACTCTATAACAATTGTGTTGCAAATTTTAGTTCCAGTTCTAAACTGGGAGGCCATGCTAATGTAGTGATGTGCTATTGTGAGATGTAAATGGCCTCTTGAATTGTCCTTTCCCCTGTAGCAACAATGGGTTATTTCCTTAATTAGCTCAAATTATGCATAGGGAATTTTAATAATTAATCATGAATATGATTAATATATTGCATATTATAGTTAAATTATCGAAATTGAAAATAGATCGATTGTATATATGAATGATCAATCATAACGAATTATAATTCCTCCTTCATACATCAATGGTCTCATTACAGATCGATTATATGAGACAACTTTAAGGGAATTACTTTAGTTTATCAAACAATCGGTTTGTCCAGCAAACAGCCGTAAGATTAACTAACCAACCTCTCAACAAGGTTGTCCCTTTTTATAAACTCCAAGAAATCTCAATGTTCCGGCCGTGAACATTAATTTTCTCGTGTTTATAAAATTTACGTTACTGATATAGTAACAACTTGTAAAGCTTTGTAGCGAGATATTCATTTCATTGACTTGTAAATGAGCACTTCAGGATCAATCAAGAATATGGTTTTAATAATTGAAACTACGGATACAGAATTCTACATTTGAACACAGGATACATGTATGTACAGTTAAACAGTAAAACTAACGAGACAGACGAGTAACAAACAGGAGAGAGAGAGAGAGAGGTTGCGAGGGAGAAAGATTGTGAGGGAGAGAGAGAGAAAGAAGATGAGAGATCTTCTGGTTTGGCAAAATTCATCACAGACACAGAACCTTTTTAGACACCAAGAATCAACAGATCTTAAATAAGCATAGTAAAACGGATACTTGCACAGGTAAAGCTCTTTGGTGGGGCTGATCTGGAAAAGGCGTGTGTGTGTATCTCTGTCATGTGGATGCCGAGCGTTCGGGTTCGTCCAGCGAGCGCGGCGTGTTTGAATGTCCTTGTAGGTGAAGCTTGCCAGTCTGGCTGTGTTCATTTTCTTCGCGAGAAGACATGAACAGAGGAGGCCTCGAAAAGGATAAAATAAACTTGAGGAAACAAAACAAGAAAAGGAACGATGGATCATCACTCTAAGGCGAGGTCCAGATGCACGAGGAGTCACATGATGAAGCCACGAAGAGCAGGAAGAGCCAGGGAGTTTAGGCAGAGAGTTTTTAGGAAGCTTTTAGAAGCGTTTCAGAAGGGAACAAGGGAAGCTCGGCGCGTCTCTTTAAGGACACTTAGGTTCACGCCTCTGTTTGCGCGAATCACACATGACCGTCCGCGGATCTGAAGCGGACACAGTTCTCTTTGTCCTGTGGGGGATGCCCACTTCATGAGGAGATTGTATTTGAGCCGTTTGGCTCCTGAAATATGAAATGTGTAAAATAATGCACCTTACTTCATCATGCTATCGGAATTCGGCTCCGTTAGATTGAGCGAATTACAGACATATCAGACACGTCACATGAAGATTATCGGAATACAGAGTTACATAAGATATGCATTTTATAAGCATTTAATGTTCCTTCACACGACTATAAAGCCATAATACCGGCTACCGTGACCTAGGAAATATCAAACTCATGTTTATGCATTTCTTAAGTGGTTATACTTATAGACAATATAAGATTGCAGAGGCTATTCCTCTTTCTTCATCAGAATTCAAGTGGGAGCTGTGATTTCCCTTGGAATTCCTTTTGGGAGTCATAAAGTTTTATGACCTAGCAAGAGGGAGAGTTATAGAATCTTTCTTTAGAAATAAACTTTAAGGTTCGAAGTTACAGAACAGTTAAAATTACATCTATAGAATAAGACAAGACTAATTAGATATGCATGCATACAGGAAGGTTGGATCCAATTTCTGTGTTATATACATTTATAAACACATTATAGGACATTTGTGTGTGTGTGTGTGTGCAATCAATGTGTGATTGTCCTTCAGCGTTCAGGCAGTGCTCTGTTTGTGAGGTGATCAAATCATGACAGACCCTAAGGGGTCGCGTGGTCTTCGCCCGGACTCGTGATCTAATCTCGAGTCACATGTCCAGAGCTAGCTCAACTCGTAAGCAAAGCATTCTGTTGTTCATTCATTAGAGAAAGATGCTGCATGTGCGAGTCAGAGTCAATGATTTAATCAATTCAAAACACTATCCCCTTTGTTTCAGAATGGAAGTTAAAGGGGAACTTAACTACATTAGAATCTAGTTACTTCACTCCAACATACTAGAGCTGGCTCAACTACCGATCTGATTATCACTACATTCCCCCTTTTGGCGGTTTGGCAGGACCCGTGTGGGCGGCCTCGTTAAACCGTCACATTGGTCAGATGGTAGGTAAGTCATGAAAGTAGGATGGCAGGTGGAACCTGATGGTAGGATAGCAGGTAAGTCATGAAGGTCGGATGACAGGTGGTTGTTAGGACTGAGGGCTCAGCCCGATGAGCTTCAGGCACGGCTTTCGTGAGCTTGGCTGAAGATGTTTGCATCTCGTTGAGTCTCCTTTGCAGAGTGGAGGCCAAACCTAGTGTCAGAGTGTGGCCGGTTACCGTAGAGATGCACCGCGCAGTGTCGGCTGCGGTCCAGGCTTGGACCACAGGTGCGGTAGTCAAGACTGGCGGTCGAGACAAGGCTTGGAGGGCTGTGTCGATAGGAGCAATGTCAATTCACTGGGACCCCCCTTTTGCAAACCACAATTCCCATTCTGGAGTTAGGGTGACAGTGTGGTTCCGGAAGAAGGATGGGGTTTCCAGTGCTAACCTGTACTCTCTGCTTGGAAGATGGAACAATGTCAGGTCATCCAGGTGGAGGATGGCACCTTTCGGTACTTGAAACCACACGCTCTGGTTAAGCAAGGTGACACGGGTGGCAGTGTCATGTTGGTTGTGAGTGAGAGTAGCTGTTCGCACGGGAGTGTTGACAAGCCATCCGTCACCTACAGTCTCTGCTTGTATCCCGGTGACTTGCGTGCGAGGCTTGGCTTCTGCAAGGCAGCGTGTGTCGCTGATCATGGGTTGCAAACCGCAGATTCCGTCAGTGTTGTCTTTGAGGAAGGGTTTGCTAGGGCAGAGATAGTGAATGTCTTTGGTTGTGGGCTGCACATGTGGGGCCAGGTGCAGCGGTGTGTCGCTGGTCAGGTGGTAGGCCACCCCGTCCGGGGCTGTGACCAGCAGAGTTTGAGCAAAGTCTTTCTGGAAGACAGTAAACAGCTGTTTCATGGATTTTACTGTCTGGTTCAGCAGAACGCTGTGAATGTTGAGAATTACCACAGTTCCCATCAATGTCTTTCCGATGGTCCGTAGGGATGCACTCTGTGTTGTGAGTTGCAGTCTTAGCTGTGGGACCTCAGTCCGAATTTCAGTCACATGGTTCACTGCGTTGGCACTGGGCATACCAATGCTTAACAGAGTTCTGACAGCAGCGGCGGCTCCGAGCAAAGCTCCCAGGAACCGTTTGGAGCGGCGGTTGTGTCCACCTAACTCGGCTTGTGTGACAGTCATTTTATCAAGTTGGTTGAGCATGTGCTCGGCCTTGGCCTTGGCGTGAGCGAGGGAGTCCTCTGTCCATCGGGCACGGGTCCAGCTGTACAGCTGGGCTGCTGTGCTGGGGTGAGGTGCTCTGTAGACGTTGCGGGGGTTGCGTCGAACACACACTTTCTGGGTGTGGTTCCTGCAGTTGGTGATCAGGAGTTGTTGTCCTCTCCGGACGATGCCTGCTGTCGGACCTGGTGAGATGTCCGATTGCGGCTGTCCTCTGGTTGGCTGGAGGCACCGGCATCGCGAACCACAGCAGCATCCTGGTAAAAGTGAAAGGGAGAGAGAAAGAGAAAGGGAGGAAAAATTTCAGCGAGTGTCGTCCTCGGTTGGCTCGGACAGTCTTTTCGCTTTGAGGATGCCGGTATGCCACTTGCTTCGGTGTCTTGCAAGTGTCTCTGGTGCTGAGCTGTGCAGCACGTGGTGCGTCCAGGGCGTACATTGGCATGACCCCCCTTTTGCACTGTGGCATCACAAGCTTTGGCGCAGTGATGGCATCAGGTGCAGAACGCTGAATGTTGTCCTGTGCACGCAGCATGTGCTTGTTGACGGAGGTTGTCAGGGGCACTGGTTGTCCCTGGGTGCAGACGGCGTCCGTGGGTGGTTGGAGGGGTAGAGAGGTGGTCTCTCATAGTGTCCATTGTTTTGTCACAGTCTTTGGTAGCTAGAAGGTTAAGGTCAGGTGAAGCAGGGGCTCTGTGACATTTGGTCATACTTGTGGTGAGAGACTAATGCATGACCCTAAAAGTTCAGAACCACGGTTTAATGGGTTCGCTAGATATGTAGCATAAAGTTAGGTGTTTCATGTGTATCTAGCTAGTGATGTGTATCTAGCTAGTGATGTGTCTCTTTTATCTTTATCATCTTGGCTGTGGATGTTAAGACTTATGTGGTTCCGAGAGTATTTCCTGGAAAGGGCATAGCCGAGATTAAATAAATGACTTAAGATGGCTCTTACGACTTAATTATTTCTCTGGACTTAAGTAGTGGTTCACTACGGCTTGACGAAGTGAATGATGGGGAGAAAAAGGACAGCTTTCCTATTCCAATTATGCTTATTATCAATCCTTTGGACTATAGTTGTGCCCTAGTAAATTGTTGAAATTACCTGTGTTGCAGGGTCACAAAAATGAGTGCACTTGTTGAAAGTAAGCACAATCACAAATAAAGGTGTCTCTGTTTCCTTTCTGGGCCCAATGGGAAATGGAACCACATTCGAACAAGAGAGTAAATTAAATTAAATCATATAGATGACCAAATAGACCGGGGAATAGCTGACTGCTATTATTATCAAAGTGGGAAAAGTAAATAAATAAATAAATAAATAATGAAAACAAAAATTTAAAAGAATAAATAAACATAAAGTAAGTAATCAAAACAGCGGTAATGATCTGAATGTGATAATAATCAGTAGCACTAGTGACTAACTTTGGATTTGCCCAGACCAACACTCCACAGTGGGTTACAGCGGTTGCGTGTTCAAGGCCACACTCTGTGTGTCCCTCCAAATGTTAAGTCAACATGCTGATGGAAATTCTCATTACTATACGAGTTCTTCTCTAGCTGCACAGTTAACATGTAGTTAAACTTAAGTTTAATTGACAGGGCATCTGCAAATTTAGCTTACAGCGCTCAGCCAGGACTATGGTTAATTAGTGAAGGTGAAAGTTTAGCTGAGAAGAATTGAAAGTAAGGAAAGTGAGGAATTACAAACCCTAACTGGGGTAAAAGAAAGTATTTAAAAATCCTTTGAATTGTGTAAACAAAAGCTACAATTAAGGCTTCCAGTGAATGATGCTAACTGCTAACTGTAGAAGTTATTATTTAGCTTAGCCTAAGCTGGGTGAATGCTAGGGTAGGTTAGCCTAGCCATGTAGGCTGGTTTGTTTACAACGTGACATCACAAGTTAGCACTTCCTGTGACCAGTTGTTGTCATGGGAACCAGAGCATGTCAGAACAATTCAACAGTATCTGCAGAGTGTCTGCACATTTTACTGAGTTATTCATGTTTGAACGGGTTAAAAGGGGACTCCTATACTTTAAGTCTTTCAAGAACTTGGCGTTACATTCAGTAAAATGCAAATGTGTTTTGGCATTTGTTACTTTTACTCATGGAACTCTTCTCTTTACTTTAAACAACTTATTCTATTTGTTTACAGAGTAAGAAAATAGATTAGCTGTACGTCAAAGCTTGTCTAAGCCTATATAGTTACGTCCCTCTTATGCATAAAAGCAGACTTTTCAGCTAGTGAACAGTTTTGACCGCTAGGTATCACTCTGCTTGTAGATGCAGCAAAAATTTAGGTTTTGGTGAGCACACACACAAAAGGTTTTGACTATCTTAGTAGATGTGCATTAAGCAGCGTCGACTGATGACTGGTTTCTTAGATGTCATAACCTATTACTCAAAACAAAAAAACAAAAAAATTGCATGTTGGTTCTTTTCAGATGTTATACTTCGAGAGTAACAAAATAGAGTAAAAACAAAAATAAGAGATAGGATGAAACCAGAAATGAAGAGGAAGAAAGGAGTGTTTTACCTATTTAAGTTTAGCTAGGAGACATAAGTAGACTGTTGTTCCTTATGGGTAAGCTGCTGTTTTAGACTAAACTGGTAGGGACACCTCAAACATCAAGGTCAACAGAAGAAGAAACCACGGGAAGTGTTTGCAGTTCTGCCTGGGGCCTACTGTGCATTTGTGTTATCCGTACTTCATGTACTTAGCTTGGTGCTAAGGAGTGAGGAGGGGTAAAACACAAACAGGAAGTAGAATATTACTGATCTGTGTAACTCGCTAAGGAAACAACAGTCGCTAGATATCGTAATCCTATAGAGAGAAAGAAGATGAGGATAGTGACTAGTGATAGTGACTTTATCTACAATAAAGTAAAGGTAAAGTTAGGACGTCCTTATAGCCCTAGGAGACTAAAGGGAGAGCGTATCAGGCAATGTGATTAAATTTCAAATCTAGTTAAGCTTTATTGAGCTGAATAAGGATTCAGGTTGAAACCTGAAGGAAATAAATTGAAATAAAATCAAAATAAAAGGGTAAACATCGAGTGTTCTCATAGCTCTAGTAACTAGAATGGAAATCGACTAAGCAAATTGATTTAATTAAATCCCAAATTTAATTTATTTCAACTGAACTGAGTGGGAATGTTCAGGCTCAACAGGTGTAAACACTCACAAATAAAATAGGGGTCGCCTTAAGTCAAAAATAAAATAAATAACAAATGAAAACAAAAGTATCTGGGTTTCAATTTGAAAGTGAAAGTGAAAGTGAAACCAAGAGGGAGGGGGTCAAGAGGTGGTTAAGCAAAGTCTTTATTGTGTCAGAAGCCCGCATCCGCTATTTTGGTTGTTGTAAACAGCGGAGCCAGCGGAAGTGGCTCTGAGGTAGGCAGTTTAGTTCGTAAAGTTGCCAAGCAGTGTTTATTCACCTCAACCTTGAGGGTTGAAAGTGGCCCCAGCTTGTTGTTTAGTGTGCCAGGTTTGGCAAGGGCACGTGTTTGATCATATAGCTGCAGGTCAGTCATGACCTTGGGCAGCAGGTGTCAAAGTCTTTAGTGAGCTGTAAGGTGCAGGGTAGCACAGTTGAACCTTGACCTGGTGTTGAGTCTGTGTCTTTTCATGGCTGGCTGTGGGAGTTCCCGTGACCTCTGTGGCCTGCCAGTCTGGCTCTGGTGACCTGTGTGACTGGAGGGGGTCAGGTTCTCGCACTTGAGCCCAAACTTGCAGTTGTTTGAAGTCTATTAAAGGCTCAAATCGATCTAGCAGATCTTTGCCAATTCGAAGTGGAAAAGTGTTCATTTGTGAGATGAGCACGGGATGGACTAGACTCGAAGGACCAATTGTCAGGTGGATGTGAGCTACCTGTTCTAGCCAGATGTTGTTCTGGCTGTACAACTGTACGCTCAGCTCACACGTTTGAGATGTAAGAGTTCGATCTTGTCTCTTAGCTTTGAGTCTTTCAAAAAGTTCAGCTGATATCAAAATGAGGTCTTAGCCTGTGCCTAGCAGGGCTTTAATGCTGAAATCAAGGTCTATCGTGATGGCTAGGTAGAGCTTTCGGGCCACCCCCTTTTGGATCAGGTTTCCCAGGAGTCTTGGCGTTGGGGCTGGTGTGTTGATCGATGGGCGGTTAGGGCCGGCCTTGTGTGGGTCGCTGCGGAGGCAGGTAGCCAAAACAGCATTGCTTGGTCTTTCGGGACTTTGGTCCCAGTTGTGTGACACTGTGCTGTCATGCTCAGGATGTGCAGTGGTCAGCTGTGGTGGCTGGGTGATGCTGTCACTTTGTGGTGTGACAGCTGGCTCTGTGGCCTGGGGCCGACGAGCAGTGTTCAGGGTGCTTAGACACAGGATGTCGGGCTCGTACCTCTTGTTTCTCTTGTGAGATCTCCCGTGAAGAAGCTCTTTCAGCACCTTCAGGATCTGTGACGTGGCTGGGTGTTGTGGGGCGCCCTCTATGGGCAGCTCTGAGTAGTGTTCAGAGACAGAGTAGGTTGTTGGGTTTTTCAAAGTCTTTTGGACACAGTCTTTTGCTTAACTCTCTGGGGTCGGCGGTCTCGCCGGCGATACCAGCTCACTTTTTTCCTTATCAGTGCAAAAGAGACTCAAATTACTCTGTTAATTTTGATCTTACATATAAGTGTTGTACATCATTCGATCCTGTTAAGTTTGTATTTTTTTTGTGGAACCTCATAATAAAAACAAAGTGTTGTGCTTTTCGCCTAATAAAGAAAAATAAACATGATACGCGTTCTGCGTTCTCTCTGTCAGTGAAGTCCATTCTGAAACGCGTCCGAAAAATCATCTGTAACTCTGCAAATACTCAGTCAAACAGTTATACAGGCACACAGGCATGAAGCCTGAATTATCTTCTTTTAAATGAAGTAATTTATATAAAAAAAATTTTTTCTCATTTTATGTAATCTGTACGAAAAGAGAGAGATGATAGTCGTTCTCGTCTCAGCTCATTAAAGTTAATTTGACCACGCCCACGGAGCGCGCGCTCTATTCAAACACAAATGCTCTGAGGCGATCCACGCCCACATCAGCTGGATAACCACCGAAAGAGACTCAGATTTACGACGCTGTGAGGAATAATAGTACTATCTTAATAATAATCCTGGAAAAAATTACCTCAGAAGTAGGCTACAGGTAGTTTCATTTGGAGGAGCAACGGATCCAGCCGAGGAAATAGGTACATTCTTTATTTTCAAGTGCTTTGTGCTAATCGCGATATGAATAGTGTCTGTAAACAAAAAGACTGTTTGAATCGCGTTTTTGTGTGTGAATGAATGAACAGCTTTTACCTAACTATATTCCAATACTGAGATGAGTAAAAATCGACTGAAATATGTTGAAATAAAATATTTTTGTATAAGCAACGGATTAAACTGCAAATTAACATTTATATGTCCTAATCATAAAAACGATATGTTACATATGAAAGACAAGATGTCGTTTTTACTGTAAAATACTGCCACATCAAATAAGCTTGTTTGCTAAGATGTTATTATAGTATTTGTTCGATTGTAAGCTATATTCAAACTAATTAATCCGCAACTGTGAAATATGTATGATAAAATGTATACTTTAGTATATAATACAAAGAAAGATTACATTTGAAATATAGTTAAAATTTTAATTGTTGTTGTAATTGTAACCTTTTTATTAAAATAGCAAAAATATACACTCACCGGCCACTTTATTAGGTACACCTGTCCAACTGCTCGTTAACACTTAATTTCTAAGCAGCCAATCACATGGCGGCAACTCAGTGCATTTAGGCATGTAGACATGGTCAAGACAATCTCCTGCAGTTCAAACCGAGCATCAGTATGGGGAAGAAAGTTGATTTGAGTGACTTTGAACGTGGCATGATTGTTGGTGCCAGAAGGGCTGGTCTGAGTATTTCAGAAACTGCTAATCTACTGGGATTTTCACACACAACCATCTCTAGGGTTTACAGAGAATGGTCCGAAAAAGAAAAAACATCCAGTGAGCGGCAGTTCTGTGGGCGGAAATGCCTTGTTGATGCCAGAGGTCAGAGGAGAATGGCCAGACTGGTTCGAGCTGATAGAAGGGCAACAGTGACTGAAATAACCACTCGTTACAACCGAGGTATGCAGCAAAGCATTTGTGAAGCCACAACACGCACAACCTTGAGGCGGATGGGCTACAACAGCAGAAGACTCCACCGGGTACCACTCATCTCCACTACAAATAGGAAAAAGAGGCTACAATTTGCAAGAGCTCACCAAAATTGAACAGTTGAAGACTGGAAAAATGTTGCCTGGTCTGATGAGTCTCGATTTCTGTTGAGACATTCAGATGTTAGAGTCAGAATTTGGCGTAAACAGAATGAGAACATGGAACCATCATGCCTTGTTACCACTGTGCAGGCTGGTGGTGGTGGTGTAATGGTGTGGGGGATGTTTTCCTGGCACACTTTAGGCCCCTTAGTGCCAATTGGGCATCGTTTAAATGCCACGGCCTACCTGAGCATTGTTTCTGACCATGTCCATCCCTTTATGGCCACCATGTACCCATCCTCTGATGGCTACTTCCACCATGTCACAAAGCTCTAATCATTTCAAATTGGTTTCTTGAACATGACAATGAGTTCACTGTACTAAAATGGCCTCCACAGTCACCAGATCTCAACCCAATAGAGCATCTTTGGGATGTGGTGGAACGGGAGATTCGCATCATGGATGTGCAGCCGACAAATCTGCGGCAACTGTGTGATGCCATCATGTCAATATGGACCAAACTCCCTGAGGAATGCTTCCAGCACCTTGTTGAATCTATGCCACGAAGAATTGAGGCAGTTCTGAAGGCAAAAGGGGGTCCAACCCGTTACTAGCATGGGGTACCTAATAAAGTGGCCGGTGAGTGTATGTAGGCTACATATAAATAAATCTTAGGTAAATCTTAAAAGCTCAATATAAGCCTCCTCTTTAAATTATTTGTATTGTGTTTTATTAGTGACACATTTGGGATACATTCCCAAACTTTCTGTAAAAACAGTATGATAATTAACTGCACAATTACTATACATTTTTACATTTGATATTATACAATTTGCAAGCACAATTTGAAAAATAAATAAATAATTGGAACTGTGAACCAATTTTGTATTATATAGGCATATATATATATATATATATATATATATATATAGTCATTGCATTCTTGTGGCTCAGTGACACACCTGAATGAAAGGGTCATTAGTATGCAGCCCCATTATGCGCTCATTATGCGGGCCCATTGTCTTCTCAGGTGTGAATCACAGCAGGTCACACCCCTGCGCATATTGCCTTTCCAAACAAAAAGTGTCATTTTTAAATTTAAACCAATCTATTGTGTTATGTGAATGATAAGGCAGGATGATTTTCAGATCATTTTGAAGAAAAAACTCTAGGCCACAACATCCATTAGTCAAAAGTCTTGTGGACACATATTTAGTATGTGTTTTGTGGCCTTATTTCAGAAACTTTAAGTTTTAGTTTTTTCAATAACCACGCATAAACAATATTCTCTCAAAAATACAAAAATGTACATACATGTTGATAACACATTATGGTAGCCCTGTGTGTGCTAAATAGAGTGTAATTACACCTTTGCCAGTAATATGTTTATAAGCAACTGAAAAAAGCACAAATGTCAGAGTATGTCAAAACATCTCAAGGACCCCAAAAACACCTTGGACCCCAGAGGGTTAATGTGAGCTTTGTGGGCCAAGTCTCGTAGCTGTTGGGTAGACATGCTACGGGGACAGGCCAGGACACCTAGGTGATGACTCACCGTGGGATGCAGATTTCGGGGAAACAGAGTTCTGAAGTTGAAATCTTCTTCCATACCTGGGTGATTTTGGGCTCCGAAATAGGCTTGTCGGAGTTGGTTGTTGAGGGTCTGTGGGGTTTCAAGTCGGGCCTGCTTGAGGTCCATGGCGGTGAATAACCCTTGGCCTGATTCTGGATCAGCGAATTCACGGATCAAAGCTTGTTGCAGCTGCTGGTAGTCAGTTTTGACAGTGTCTTTTTGACGATTTAGGAGGCTGCGCACCTCACGGCTGGACGTAATCCTTATCAGGTAAAGTCTGTCCCACGCGGTTGTGTTGGTAACAGTCTGTAAGTGAAAGTCAATGTCTTGCAGGTAGGCGTGCACGTCGTGGCCTTTTGCAGGGTTCGGAGTGAACGTCGGGGTGTTTTTGGCCAGCTTGTCAAGCTCTTTGGGAGCCATGCCGTGGTTAGTGGCAGGGGTTCTTTGGAAAGGCTCTCCCCCTTTCGCTGACAGGGGTTCTTGTGGGCTGGCTGGTGGTGTTTTTTTGAACGGTGGACTTTCACCTTTCTTTTCAGCTCTGTGTTGTTGGCTGAAAGGTGCGGACCGCTGGTCAGGGAAACTTTGCAGTCTGTACGAGTGTCTCAGCTCTGTGCGAACAATGTCAAGTTCGTATTCAAGATCGTGTCTCTGCTGAACAAGCTCGTGGATTTTAGCTTGGGCCGCTTGCAAGTGTTTTTCGCAGGCCGTGGCTTTAGTGTCTCTTTCTTTTAGTTCAGTCTCTGCTCTTGCAAGGAGAGCTTCACCGTTTTGGAGTTTCATGTTGAGCTCCTCTCTGGTTTCTTTCTCTGACTGCTCTTTTCGGTCTGTGTGTAGACGAAGATCAGACAGGGCAGTTTGAAGTCTTTCCACTTCCTTCTGTAGCTTGGGGTCGGTGTCATCCTCTTCCTCGGTTTCGAGGAGTAGTTGATCTAGACGATTGACGATCTGGGCCTCCTCCGCTTGCATCTTTAGCGTTGCTCCTTCATGCTCCAGGGCGATGCGGCTCCTTTCGTGGAGGCGTGCTTGTGCGATGAGCTTGTGAGCGAGGTTTCCGACGTGTCGGGCCCAGTCTTTGTCGTTGTAGCTTTGGCTCGGTTTGTGAGCCATCAGCTTGTCCAAGTCGGCGTCCAGCTGCTCTTGGCTCGGGGGCTCTGAGTCACTGGCGACTTTGGGGAGGAGTAGAGGTGTGGTGGATCTCAGCCATGTCTCCAGGTTGTCCCAGCGGGCTGCGGGACAGGAAGACCGGAACAATACTGGCTCACTGCGGGCGAGAGGAGCACAGCACACACACAAGAAAGCAAAACCACTGCAAGTTCGTTTACGAGCTAATGAATTATGCTAATACGGGCTATGCCGTCTATGAGAATTTTGGCTAACTGATGCAGACAGTTAGATTGGGACAATTTGCGTAGGTCAGCGCAAGGCCTAAATAAAGATTTTGACAGGGCGGCAGCCTAGTGGGTCACATGGTGACGCTAGCTGCTCAGTGGTCGATCTGTTATTTAGCTGTCCTTTGTGTCATAGGTTCTGTCTCTAGGTGAACTGAAAGAAAAAAATCACAACAGAACGAAAAAAAATAGTGTGATAGAAAAGATTGCAGTAAAATTAAACAGAACAAATTAATAGGTCTGTAATAAAATGGGAGATATACTAACACAGAGAGTGTTACAGGGGATAGGGAGCCTGAGCCTGCTATCCAGCTGGATTTATAGCCGGGCCCACGGGCTAGCGGGTTTACCGGTGGAAAGCCTTATTTAGTTTGGGTGAATTGAGGTCACTCTGGTTGGAGCCAGCATCGTAGTTAATCCTTCCGTCGTCCCCACGCTCAACCGCCGTGTCCTCGGGCCTCTCTGTTCATCTGTACCAAGGTGCGTTCCTCTCAAACAATCTGCGACTTTGGAGTGCCAGATTTCTGATGACACAGTTTTATGTGTCGCACCAATGGGGAGAGACAGAAAAGTCCGAGACTCACTCACGGTCCGCGCCGGTAACGCCAGTCAGACAAACCAGCTTGCCGGAAACCAGCCAGAGATGATCGTCAAATTACGACAGCGCCCTGGGGAATTCTACGTACAAATACAGAACAGGATTTAGCAAGCGAAACTCAAAGTGAATTAAGGTTTTCTTGTTTAACCCAATGGAGTAATTATGTATGTAGAAATAAAGGCAAAGGCTTTATTAAATAATAGCAAACAAAAGGAAATTATGATAATGTTGGTAATTATCAAAATGACCTAACCCAAAAGAGAAAATAGAAAATAACGAAAGCCAGAGGCACAAAGGAGGAGGCAGGTAGTAGCGTGTTTGTGTCACTTGAATAGGCAAACTTAATTCAAATTTAATTCAAAGAGGGTTAAATTAAATTTAAATAAGCATGTACGAAGAATTAAAAGGAAAATCAGAATAATATCAAATAATCACTAATGATAGCAGTGAAGTATCATCCACAATTATTAGATAATCAAAAACGAAAGGTAGAACTAGAGAGAGCAGGCTGAACGCAGGAGGAAGTGAACCGTAGTAGTGGGTTTTTGCCACCAGGGGGGCGCACTTGTGGTTAACCTGGTTGAATCAGCCACCTTAATTTAAATTTAAATTCAAAGGAGTTGAAATCAAATCTAAATAAACGTGTAAGGAAATGTAACAATCAGAATGATATCCTACAATAGTCCAGATACACTGAAGTATCAGTCCTATTTATAAAATAATTAGGAGAGAAAGGTGATATACATGAACACTCCCAGATAGTGAAAAGGGGAAAAGAGTGATACCGATTTGGTATCCACAAGGCCACACAGTGGCGCTGTTTCCTCCAAGTGGATATCAGTGGCTGGCAGACCAACACAATCTAAATTTTTAAGTTCAAACTGGTCTCGAACCAAATTTGAATATGCGTGTAAGGGGATTGAAAAGTCAAGATGATATCCTATAATAATTAACGATAACAGTGAAGTATCGTCAATAATTATACAATAATCAGAAGGGAAAGGTAGAAATAAAACAATTCACAACGGAATGGAAAAGAGAGAAAAGAGAGAAAACAAAATGGACATGAGAAACTTAATTCAAATTAAAGTTAGGAATTTGATATTCCAAACCGAATTTGAGTAAGTGTAAGACGAGTTAAAGATCAGCATAATATCTGATGATAAATCAGATGGCTGAATAGGCAACTTGATTTAAATTAAAATTTAAATCTGTTAAACTCAATTTAAATAAGCGTGTACCGAAAGTTAAAGATCAGAATTATCTCTGATAATAATCAAGATTACTGCAAGGTATCATTAATAATTATGAAATAATCCAAAGAGAGAAGTAGAAATAAAACAATTCACAACGGAATGAAAAAAAAAAAAAAAAAGAGGAATTGACATGAGAAACTTAATTCAAATTTAAATTAGGAATTTGAAATTCCAAACCAAATTTGAATAAGTGTAAGACGAGTTAAAGATCAGAATAATATCTGATGATAATCACGACTACTGTAAGGTATCCGTGATGGCACATCAAATAAAACCAACTGGAAATTGACCACTTCAAAACAGAATGAAAGCAGGAAAAGTGATAAACCGACTTAGCAGGGGATGCCACGAGGGGGGCGCCCTTTTTTAAGTGGGTATCAGTGACTGAGCTGAGAGTCTTAACTTAAATTTTAATTCAAATCTTGTTTGAATCAAATTCAAAATAATTGTACTCAGGAGAATCTAACATCCAATAATATGTAGCATAGGCAGAGCTGTTAATGCACATATACATTGAAGTTAGACCGTAAAGTTCATATTCACAGGGAAAGTGAAAAAAAAAAAAAAAAGATAGAATTTGAAAACAAAGTGACCTGTTTGTGAATGCCCACACGATGGCGGAATTTTTGCTCGCGCAGAATGATGTCACGGAGCGGAAGTAATCTGAGACTATACTGGAAGGCTGCCCTCCAGTGTTCGTCAGCGGAATTACATTCAGTGTGATTTTACGCTTAGAATTTCTTTCTCCTAACGTCCACACGATGGCGCCATTTGAAGTCATGGGGTTGAAGTAATTTGCACTGTTAAGCACTAAAAAGGTGTCTTTAGTGTTTGTCAGCGGAACTACGAGCACTCGGCTTCAGAGTGATTTAACTCTGAGTGCGTTTCTATGCGTCAGTTGTCTGCAAAAATCACAATTATTTCAAAATCTCGGCGGATTTTTGGTGCTATATTTCACAAAAGTGTGTGGCAGGATTTCTTCACTGCACTACACGTAAATTGTGGACAACAGGAATTATTCATCTGTTGCTTCGGCTCCCGTACACACACAATCAATATAGCACTTATGATTCAAATGTGTTAGGTTTACAATCGGTTAGCTAAGCCAATTCTTACCAGGAGTTATCGTTAATCTAACGATTATATATCAGGCCTTTTACTACTGAATCAAAGGACTCTCGCTTTGATCAGATTTAAGTCTCACACTAAAAAGAGATTTCTTCGTCTTAATAGGCGGTTTTAGACATATTAAAATGTATCACCTGCAGAGAGTTGTCTTCATCTCAAAACAGGACATTCGTGATATTAATACTGCAGTGTACTCATTTAACAGTGATAAAAACATGTCTATGCATATTTTAGCAGCTGTTAACATGTAACGTTACTGACTGACGTCGGGTTTTTGCCTGTCAGTTAGGAGTGAGTTCGCAGTGCGACTTATCCAGAGATGGGACCAAGTCACACATGTGCAAGTCTCAAGTAAGTCTCAAGTCTTAACCTTCAAGTCTCAAGTAAGTCCCAAGTATTTTTTTCCTGGGCAAGTCAAGTCAAGTCAAGTCACAGGCTATGTCAAGTCAAGTCAAGTCAAGTCTTGTAGTAGGTCAAGTCAAGTTTGCAGAGTTTGATCTATGGGCGTCAGTTTGGTTTGAAATGAACAGATGCGCATTCGGAAGTGCATTTGGGAACAATGACGCATTCATTCACTTTTTTCTTTCACGCAGGTCATGTTTTGAAAGATGGTGTCCTGTAGCTTACTAATTTAAAGAAATAAAAATGTATACAAAAATGTGATGTCCGACTTCTTTTATGAAGAAGAAAGCCTTAAAGGGGTCATATAATGGTACATGCACTTTTACAAGTTGATTGTACTGAAATGTGTGTTGGCAGTGCCTGTACACAACCATCATATAATGATAAAAATCCATCCAGTGGTTTTGTTTTAAATCTCCTTATATGTTTTCCCCTGCCTCAAATCGAGCCGTTCGAGCCTGTGACGTCACAGGCTCGGAAGCCCCTCCCACGATTGTTGAATGACAGCCGCGTTTCAACACAGACCCGCCCTCGCTCGTGAGAGCGAGCTGTCAATCATAGTCTGCGCGGACCGGCGCGGTCATTGTTGATATGCTGGAGCTGTCTATGAGCAGAATGGCGTCTAAGCGATTGTGGTGTTCTGTTCTTGGGTGTAATAACGAACACAGTCATTTTAATGTTCCTAAATCTGAACCGCTGAAGACGCAGTGGCTGAGTTTGTTTTCGAAGGGAATATTCCCCACGAGCAACGTCAATGCTCTCATGTTTGCCCGAATCATTTCACACACCAGACTGCTTTATAAACGAGGGTCAGTATAAAGCTGGATTTGCTAAGTAGCTGCTCATGAAAAAAGATCGGTACCAGATATTCGTGTTCCTGCTGAATCTCCAGAAGAACTGAAGTGAGTGTAACGTTTTATTCAACTTTATATTAATATTTATATCTTTGCAAATCGCTAGCTGCACACTTCACAATGAATGCGTCTAAGGTTTACACTCAGGGTACATTACGGCATGTTTTCTATGTATGACGTTCTCAATATAATTCATAATTCCACGTTTATACTGAACAACGCGTTATGGTTATTGTGTTATTGTGTTACAAACGGTGTACGCACAGAACAGAGGGGCGGGGTGAGCAAATTATCATTTAAAGTCATATGCACTGAAACGGCGTGCTGAAAACAGAGCTGTTTTTGACCAAGTGTTTTCTTACATTACTAATGAGAATTTTTAATTAAAGTATATTACAAACTTTTAATTTAGACCCCAAAGAATCATATTAGCTTGTACAAAAATGGCATTATATGCCCCTTTTAAGTTTTCAAAAAGCATTAGACATATGACCCACTATTCTGCTTCGTGTAAGTTATTTATCAATGAATTCAAACGCGTTGGCTGGCGCTGAGCCAGAGACATACGCTCTCAGTGCTGTCATATATCACAACTGTTCAGTGTTTTCAACCACATCATTTTTATTTTAGGTTTCAGACATTTAAATACACATAACTACTAGCAAAAAATATATTTGTAGTTTGTAAAATATACACTGATGTCTATGGAAGCGTCAATAATAATCATTTCCATTATAATAAGACGCACGTTTTATTCATATCAGATACACATTGTGTAAGTAGCTTTACATTTTACCCTATTCTTCTCCCAGTTCACCGGTCACTTACTTTCATGTATTTCGTGAGAAGTTGAGAAATTGACGTGTTGTAAACTAACGTTAACATGGCACCGCCCATTCGCACATACAGCTCAACTAACGCGATCATTATAAAGGTGTTTAAACAACAAAACACATCCACTTACACATATTTGACAATCGGAATATCAGTGTTGCATGTTATAGCTAATACATTTGTGAACATTTTGAATAAAACAGGAAAAATGACATAAAAGCAGATCATTCATTCAGCGCTGTGTTGTGGTTGCGCTGTGTCACTTGACAAGCAATGACGCGTCACCATGAAACATTAAAGTGAGTGACAGGTTCTAAATAACGGTCGCCTAGAAAAACTCACGCTGGGGGATCAGTTAGAATAGTTTAAACTTACTTGTGAAAGGGTTAATGGCTACTTTAGCTATTACATTAGCTAACTACCAACTAACATTAACAAATTGACAAGCACTTACTGGGCAGAATGGCTCTTCAAATGACGGACGAAATTGGAGGTTGTCGTCTGGCTGTCCGCAATGTTAATGTTGTAGCCTATGTCTTGCAAAGCGCTGTTCGTCTTTTGCCATCGTGTGAATAATTCTTGAAGCCGAAAGCAATGACCCTCGGTACCCCTCCGGCTGACATTTTGATGTGATATCTGATCTAAGTGGGCGTGGTGTGCGTAAGGTACGAGGTATGACTGATGATAGTGTCGTGATCAACTTTAAAACATTTTTTTATATATATTTTATATTCAAACTGAAAACATGATGTGATTAACACTCAAGTCATTCAAGTCATTGTGTCTCAAGTCAAGTCAAGTCCCGAGTCTTTAACTTCCAAGTCCGAGTCAAGTCTCAAGTATTTCATTTTATGTCAAGTCAAGTCACAAGTCATAAAAATAGCGACTCGAGTCGACTCGAGTCCAAGTCACCAAGTCACAAGTCCCCATGTCTGGACTTATCTCACAATTTCAAAATTCCATATCGTGCGTGCACAAAATTATTAATAACCATATAAACAGATTGAAACTGAATTTGCTCATAAAACAAAGTTTGAAATGCGTCGCGTTCTCCACCATATTAACTGTAGCAACAATGGGTTATTGCCTTAATTAGCTCAAATTATGCATAGGGAATTTTAATAATTAATCATGAATATGATTAATATATTGCATATTATAGTTAAATTATCGAAATTGAAAATAGATCGATTGTATATATGAATGATCAATCATAACGAATTATAATTCCTCCTTCATATATCAATGGTCTCATTACAGATCGATTATATGAGACAACTTTAAGGGAATTACTTTAGTTTATCAAACAATCGGTTTGTCCAGCAAACAGCCGTAAGATTAACTAACCAACCTCTCAACAAGGTTGTCCCTTTTTATAAACTCCAAGAAATCTCAATGTTCCGGCCGTGAACATTAATTTTCTCGTGTTTATAAAATTTACGTTACTGATATAGTAACAACTTGTAAAGCTTTGTAGCGAGATATTCATTTCATTGACTTGTAAATGAGCACTTCAGGATCAATCAAGAATATGGTTTTAATAATTGAAACTACGGATACAGAATTCTACATTTGAACACAGGATACATGTATGTACAGTTAAACAGTAAAACTAACGAGACAGACGAGTAACAAACAGGAGAGAGAGAGAGAGAGGTTGCGAGGGAGAAAGATTGTGAGGGAGAGAGAGAGAAAGAAGATGAGAGATCTTCTGGTTTGGCAAAATTCATCACAGACACAGAACCTTTTTAGACACCAAGAATCAACAGATCTTAAATAAGCATAGTAAAACGGATACTTGCACAGGTAAAGCTCTTTGGTGGGGCTGATCTGGAAAAGGCGTGTGTGTGTATCTCTGTCATGTGGATGCCGAGCGTTCGGGTTCGTCTAGCGAGCGCGGCGTGTTTGAATGTCCTTGTAGGTGAAGCTTGCCAGTCTGGCTGTGTTCATTTTCTTCGCGAGAAGACATGAACAGAGGAGGCCTCGAAAAGGATAAAATAAACTTGAGGAAACAAAACAAGAAAAGGAACGATGGATCATCACTCTAAGGCGAGGTCCAGATGCACGAGGAGTCACATGATGAAGCCACGAAGAGCAGGAAGAGCCAGGGAGTTTAGGCAGAGAGTTTTTAGGAAGCTTTTAGAAGCGTTTCAGAAGGGAACAAGGGAAGCTCGGCGCGTCTCTTTAAGGACACTTAGGTTCACGCCTCTGTTTGCGCGAATCACACATGACCGTCCGCGGATCTGAAGCGGACACAGTTCTCTTTGTCCTGTGGGGGATGCCCACTTCATGAGGAGATTGTATTTGAGCCGTTTGGCTCCTGAAATATGAAATGTGTAAAATAATGCACCTTACTTCATCATGCTATCGGAATTCGGCTCCGTTAGATTGAGCGAATTACAGACATATCAGACACGTCACATGAAGATTATCGGAATACAGAGTTACATAAGATATGCATTTTATAAGCATTTAATGTTCCTTCACACGACTATAAAGCCATAATACCGGCTACCGTGACCTAGGGAATATCAAACTCATGTTTATGCATTTCTTAAGTGGTTATACTTATAGACAATATAAGATTGCAGAGGCTATTCCTCTTTCTTCATCAGAATTCAAGTGGGAGCTGTGATTTCCCTTGGAATTCCTTTTGGGAGTCATAAAGTTTTATGACCTAGCAAGAGGGAGAGTTATAGAATCTTTCTTTAGAAATAAACTTTAAGGTTCGAAGTTACAGAACAGTTAAAATTACATCTATAGAATAAGACAAGACTAATTAGATATGCATGCATACAGGAAGGTTGGATCCAATTTCTGTGTTATATACATTTATATACACATTATAGGACATTTGTGTGTGTGTGTGTGCAATCAATGTGTGATTGTCCTTCAGCGTTCAGGCAGTGCTCTGTTTGTGAGGTGATCAAATCATGACAGACCCTAAGGGGTCGCGTGGTCTTCGGCCGGACTCGTGATCTCATCTCGAGTCACATGTCCAGAGCTAGCTCAACTCGTAAGCAAAGCATTCCGTTGTTCATTCATTAGAGAAAGATGCTGCATGTGCGAGTCAGAGTCAATGATTTAATCAATTCAAAACACTATCCCCTTTGTTTCAGAATGGAAGTTAAAGGGGAACTTAACTACATTAGAATCTAGTTACTTCACTCCAACATACTAGAGCTGGCTCAACTACCGATCTGATTATCACTACACCCCCATCTCCCGAATCTCAGGTTATGTTCTAACAATCGTGAGGTCCGGCCGTCCTGGCATCCGTCCCCTGAGGAATTGCAGAAGTAAACCTGACAGAAACAAATGCAGAGAGAAACACAGTTAATTCTGATGTTTTCAACAGTTTCAAATTCAGACATGTGGAATTCTTTTGCTTGCTCCATTATCATGTCCATTGCAATTTTAATTCCAGCTGTCACATGAAACCAAGTTTCATTGACCAGGTCTGAATTATTGCTGTTGTTTCAGTGCAGTGTGTGACACCTAAAAGCTGCTCTTGCAGTCGAGCCTTCACAGTCTGCTGTGTCACAGCATTAGAGCTTTCATAACAGCCAGATCTGTGGGCATGAATTAGTTCATGGTGTCGTCACACGTTTGGTTAGTGCAGGTCTCTAGTTACCTTTAAAAGGCTGTGGTCTGTCTGATGTTTAGTTCACACCCTCCTTCTAAATTTGCTTCCTTGATCAGTTGGCTATTACCTGTGCCACACTTCTGGTAGTGTTTTTTTAAAGGCAAAAATTAATAAAACACACCTCCACCCTTTTGGCACTGGATAGCAGGTCAACGAAATCGAACTGTAAGGATTAATGTCACACTTCTCCAATTAATGCCTGTTTGGCGATTACAATATAATGTATATTATAATTTGAGTTATAATACAATTACATTATATTTAAGAATATAAATTAAATTATATTATTTCTGGTCTCTGAAGAGTCTCTGCTCATTCGCATGTCAATACATTTGAATATGAAAAGGCTTTCTGACTCAGGGCTGATAAGGTGTACATTCGCTGTTCCTCTTTTCTGTTTGCTAGGTTTTGAATACCTTTTCTTCTCATTTAGTCTTTTTAAATGGCCATTTTAACGTTTGATTATTCTTTTGAACTCTTAATTTTAGTTTTATCCGTTTAGATCAGGGAATCTATATCGCTCAGCGTTCCTTCTCCCAAGGCCGCACGGCACACTCCCGTCAGTTCCAATAACCAATTCAGAGGTAATTTGACTAAATATCTGGGATCTGCCGTATTCACACGTGCAATCAGAGATATCTTTACAAGTCCCCTTGAATGCCTCCTCTAGAAATTAAATCAATGTGTCACTTTAGTAGGGACGATTGACCACCAAGAAAGAGGACAGTTTATCAACTCAACTTCCCTTAAAATGGCTTCAGGCCAAGCCCGTGGTCGTTAAACCACGCACGTTTATCCAAAGCGATCACTGACCTAAAACAGTGGATATGGACACACCCGAACCTAGGTTGATTAAACAGCGTTTGTTGTTTCTAGTCGGAAATAACTTGTCCCCTCATTCAAGTACACTTAAAATGGTATCGGATATTAGCCGTCGCTAATCTGACGCGAAAGATGTGGAAATATACGAATCCAATAATCTATGGGAAAAAACAGTCTTTCAGAGTCATTCAGAATTAGTTAAAACGTGACAATATTTCGTTTTCTGAAAATGAAAAGCATTCCTGTCTCAGAACTTTCAAGAATCAATGAGATGCACGTTCGTGGTTTCTGACTTTCAAATTCATTGTGAATCACATTATAACCACATTCAGCATAGACACACACTTGTTTAATTCAGTTCACACGGGAAACGTGGCCTAGAATACAACATCAACAGCCTTTACCTAAGTGTTCCAAATACACTCACAGTAAAGCAATCCTGTGTTTAAAGAATAAACTTACAATTAGCCAGGGGCGTCACTAGGATTTTCATTTTAGGGGGGCTAAGCCCCCAATATGATTTTTAAACAAATTATAAAAAAAGGTAACACTTTAGTTTAGGATCTAAAGATCACTATTAACCATTTTCATTACGAAGCAAAGGCACGGTTTTATAATAACTGTGGTCCCTAATGTGAGGTAGGGCAAATAAGGGGGTTCGGGGTCTCCCCGAGAAAATTTTGATTTCTCTGATCTACATATGTGCATTTTAAGATGTTCTGAAGGCCAAAAAACTTGGATAGTGGGCAGCTGACAATTTTTCTCTCCTCATCAGCAGCATCACTTTTTTTCTCTTTGTTTTTCTCTTGCCCTGTCTCTTCCCCTCCTAAAGCTGAGCTTTGACTGATATAGGCTTTTCATTTTTGTCTGTCAGTGAAGAAAGTAAACATAGGGTCAACTGAATGAATCATTTTCTCAGACGCGTTTATTTACTGAAAGCTACTAAAGGTAATTAAGTTTATTAAATGCATTCACAATATGTAGGCTACACATTTATTATTGATCTTATGCCTAATACAGGGCCGTAGACAGGGCTTTATAATCACAGAGGTCCTAAATTTGAGATTGGTAGGGGGTTCAAATTTTTTTTTTCTGATATGTGCATTTCAAGACGTTTGAAGACCAAAAAAAAGGATAAGAAATAGCTTTAAAACCATGTCAGTGGGCAGATTATTTGTCAATACCTCCTCTCTTCTCATCTCCATCACTCTTCCTTTTTTTCTCAGTCTCTTCCTCCCTTTCTCTTCCCCTCCTAAAGCTGAGCTTTTTTAATTTACTAAAGGCTACAATTTGTATTATATTCTCAATATGTACACATTCATTATTAATCTTGTGCCTAACATGATGAAAACGGCTTTGTTAATGTTTCTTGTAAACTAATTATTACATTACATGAGTTGCATGAGTGTATAGGCCTATTTTCAGTTCAAAATGGCGAAATTAGACAAAACTATATTAGTTTGCCTGATTATTTTTTGTCATTCGTTTAACATTTATGACCTAAAAAAAGTAAAATATGAAATGTTAAGTTTAGCTACTTACATCTTATCTCGCACTTGACCGTACGCGTCGAGTCCATAGACTGTAAAAAATGGTCGTGTCGCACTGTTAAAATTCGCGCTCAGCTGCGTCTGTGAACATAAAGCCCGCCTACTTTGATTTGATTGGTCGTCTCTGACATTGACGAGCAGTGACAGACCAATGAGGCTCAGATGAACACACAAATGAACACACACACCCTGTCCTCTGTTTCTGACGTGCTCTCTGCACGGCGCAGCTGTGGATTGAGAACGTGCTGAATCTGATTATAACAAGACTGAAGTGAACACGAATTTGTGTAGCCTACATTAATCTCACATTTTTAGGGGGGCTTGGCAGAAGCTTGGCTGAAGCCCCCCTAAAAAGGGCCTAGTGACGCCCCTGCAATTAGCCTATGTGCACATATAGTAGCACAAACAACTATAAAGTGTGTTCTATGAGTGTGTTACATTGTTTGAAGCACAACTACGAATTTGAAAATACAAATTATTGCATTATTGCCTTTTAATCCCATCTGTGTTAAAGTGGAAGCTTTCAAATGCAATATAGAGTTTGTAAAGATTAGTTTAGGTTTATTATCGAATATTATTCAATGTGGCTTTTGTGCCAACCGGTGGGCTGGTCACACAAAGGGTTAAGCATTTCTGAATGCAGCATGGCTTTAGCATTTAGCATTAGCTTTGTTTTTTAAGTAGCATGGGCAATACCATACTAGCATTTAGCTTAGTCTCCTTTTGGAAGCAGCATGGACAATAACATTTAGCTTAGCCTTGAGATCCGATTTTAGCCTGTAAATTATATCATCCTGTTTTTCCAAATTTAGCTTTTTATAAACAATGCATTAGTGATGGGCAGATCGAGGCTTCGTGAAGCAATGAAACAGTCGAAGCAAATGTGCCATTTTGTTTCGAGGCTTCGAATCAATCCGAAACCCGTCTCCACGATGACACCTAGTGGTCACTTGCAGGTGTTGATCTGAAACAACCTTTACAAAGAGCTAATAAAAAAATGTGTTGGTTTTTTTTTTTTATTATTGTATTTTTGTAATATATGAAGCTTGTAACCTGTAGTCTCTTCACATTGCATAATGTGATTTTGGTCATGAAAAATGAATATTAATAAAAATAAATCAAGCCACAATGTCTCCCTTTCTTATAGATTTTTATTCAAAAATATTAATTTCTCTGCTGTTGAAGGACTCAGCCTACTTCTTTTTTTACAGATAATTTCTCCAGCCTTTGAAAAAATTATCTCACAAGGGACACTTGTTGCTGGCATACAAAGATATTTTTTAGCTAGGACATACAAATGAGGAAAGATTACTGCTCTCTCTTTCCAGTAAGTTAGAGGATCATGAGTTCTGGGCAAAAACGCATCGCTGAGGTATTTTTTCACTTCCACTGTGGCATCAGCTGTAGGATTGTGTATCATCTGGGTCTCACGGATACGATTGTCAAAATGTTCCCATAAACTGTCTTGTGTTTCAACTGGTGTTGATGATGATGGGCCTGATGTTGACATTTGTGGTTCTGAATTAAAAGAAAACGGCAATTAGTAACAAATCATAAACTGACAACACATATGAAGTATAAATTTCATGAATCACATTACATAAGATAACATAGACTGAAACTCACCAGGAGTTGTGTTTGAACGCATCAGCGAAGCACACTCCAGTGTGATGTGCTTTTCAGCATCCAGGGCTTTGGCAGGATGTCAGTAGCAGGCCTTGGTACAGGGGGAACACTACCATCCTCTGCACCCTGCAGAATGGCAGGATGAATGCTCCTCAAATGGCGCATCATGGATGATGTATTGTTGCAGTAGGCTAGCTGCCGATCACAATACACACATCTCACTTTATTTGGTGTTTCCAAATGGAAATGCTCCCACACCACAGATGTACGGCATCTCTTCTGTGGAGCCTCCATTTCTATCTATCTATCTATCTATCTATCTATCTATCTATCTATCTATCTATCTATCTATCTATCTATCTATCTATCTATCTATCTATCTATCTATCTATCTATCTATCTATCTATTTTATATGTAGCCTATCTATCTAATTATCTATATCTGTAATATATGTATCTATCTATTAATCTATATATATATATATATATATATATATATATATATATATATATATATATATATATTTCTATCAATGCATCTATTTATGTGTCACTATATGTACTCTGTGTGTCTCTAAGTCAATGTGTAAATGTAAATTAAAAATATAACTAAACAAATCGCACTATAAATGTCACTATATCACCAAAAATCCACTATCTCAAAACCAAACTCCTCTCACAAAAACCCACGATATGAAAATGCGTTGACAAAACTTTTATACTGTGTGATTGTGTGATTTGTTCCCGAACCGACCAATCAATGAAACCCTGATTCGGAGGAGCACTCCACCTGATGAAACACTTAGACGCTTCATTTAGCCGTTGTCACGTGACGTGGGTGTTTTGAATCACGCTTCGGATCAGTGTTTCGAATCATCTTTGCTTCGGGATCTCGCAAAGCTTCGGAACGTCTGTTTCGCGCCAGCCATCCTTACAATGCATCAATCTGCCTTTTTATTTATAAAATCACGTGTTCTCCGATTTCTCCGTTTACAAACTTAGATTTTTCTTTCTGTTGTTTGCCGATTCTCTTCACGTGTTGCTAGTTCGTTTCAACAAAGCCAATACCACAATGGCGACAAACATGCGGCTGATTTGAAAACTTTTAGGCTGTTTTACAGCTCCTCATCAAGTAACGTTACACAAAAAACATTTGGAAGATGTTATTCCGATTTTAGGTTTCGTTTTTTGTTGCATAGTCAAACAAGGATATCTTTAATCTATTAACAAGGGTTTTCATTCTTCATCTGCGCTGTCGCTTATCACGTCCTCACGTATTTCAGTTCCGGACTAAACAAAGGGCTTTCCTATACCCATAACAATGCAAACAACATTTTCTCAACACTTCTCAAAGGGGAAGAAGAAGTTGACTTACCACAGTGGCAGAAGAAAGACAAGATGTTCAAACCTCGTGTTGATTTTAAAATCCCCATATTTTGCTGGAAAAAACGTTGCTCGCGAAATCCTGTTGCGACATCACGTCGCGGGGTCACCAATTTGTAAGTCCGTCTAATTCGATCCAATGGCGGTATCGATTAGAGGTGAAGGTCACATGCGCGTTCCGTCTCTTCCAATGGCAAAGGGATTTTAAATTAAATGCAATACATTCTATCTTATGTATTAATTCGTTTCATCTGACTCCATAAAATGAAAGTGTTTTTCAATGATATCTGCACTGTAATGAATTGCTGTAAAAATTACAGCAATATTTTACAGCAGCTGGCTGTTTTCTAATAATACAGCATATTGCTGTAAACTGCAATGCATTCTGGGGTCACGTGACGGTTTGATTCAAAATACAGAATATTACTGTAAATTTCAAATCTACAGAGGCATTGTGATCTTCAACGGTCGTGTCGTCGACTTTCGGGTAGCGGCAAGAGGAGTGATTCTCAACTCTGTGGTAAGTGACTTATTATTTCAGTTTCTTATTTTTATGTTGTGTTACTCGTAGACTATGAAGGTAACGTTATATTCGCGGTTCATATTGGTAACCGAGGATCACGCATCCTCCGTACGGGGCGCGAGGGAGATTTGCGCGGGGCTTCAGCATCGCGGACGCGGTAGTATTTCACACATTCCTCGGGATCTATGGGCTCCTATGTTAAGAAGAATTACATGCTTTAATGACAACAGTCAGTATTCACACGAGCTTCGTGTTGATCTGCACACTTCGTCGTGATTATTTTATGGTGGAAATCAAATCAAAATCAAGTCATCTGTTAAAATGGGCGCCGAAATGAAAACGCCGTTGCTAAAACCTTGCGTCAGAATCTGAATGTTGCTGTGTCGCATGTTTAATATGCCGGTGTAAAAATCCCTTACATTTCATTACGAATATAGGCTAGCCTATATCCTATATATTTTAGCTATAGCATAGCCTACTCTCTGTGTGTAATTTGCTTATTATTCTCATAATTTTCTTTGTTCATTTTATTTAATAGAAAGAGTTCCTGCACTCTGAATAAAATATGGTTTAAATTTAAAAAGCTGAAAAATAAAAATAAACTATTGTCACATGTGGTATTGTTTTAGGAGACACTTTGACAAGTGGACACTGGAAGACCAAGTTGTGTGTGCGGAGAGTATTCTTCCTGTCTGGCCCTACTGTTCACTGCATATTCCAAAATCAGAAGGAGGCAGCCTGCACCTTGGAGTTCATTTAAAGGTAATGATTGAATTCTTAACAACCTCAGTACATTTTACACATTTATTCAATATCAGAACTTCCCTTTGGATATATTATCTGTTGACTTAATTAGTTAAATCAGGTGTTTTAATTAGTGGACATAGGGTTAGGGTTGGGGAGGTCTTCCTGAGAGGTCCTCATGACTGGAGTTGAGAAACACTGCTCTAACAGATTTCAAAAACATGATTACAAGCATCAAAACTTAAAACCAATCCTAATTACATATTGTCTGTTTCCTGACCCATTAGGTGCTTTGTAAGAGAGGAACAAAGAAGAAAATTGCCACGACAGGGCAAATGGTACAGAAGAAACAGGTTGCAGTGAACCCACATGTTGCCACTCTTCCCTGCAAAGTGGTGTGTTATCAGTGGAATTTCTGAAATGTAAGTAGTATACACACACACAAATATCTTTTTTTCCTTTAATTGTAACCTTTTAATGTTCTTTATCTGACTCTAACTGTATCTGTCATCCCTCTGTCTGTCTCTGACTGTATCATTATGTTTTGTAATATATCTAATGTATTGTCCTTTTCAATATTTCTAGCCACTCTTTGCATCCTGTGATGGAATAGCATCTGGAGCTGAATTATTCTCCATTTTTGTTTTTCAGTTTTTTGGACTCACTCGGGGCCTTGTTGTTTGGACATGTTTGTCTGGTAATGAAGTGGTAAAAAATTAAATGGTCTTTTTCAGAATCATTTTATTATGATCATTTTGGTCAACTTGTGGTTTTAAATGTCATTTGCGTATTTCTTCTTTGTGTGAAGAGCCATGACGGCTAATTTGTTTCAAGTAATTAAAAAAAATTAATTTCATGTCCATTTAAAAAAAAAGTTTGTTAATAAAAATTAAATCAAAATTATGCAAAATACACTGTTTTATGACTTTTTTTCATGCATATTTTAAAGTTATAAATTAAATAAATGTTTACCTGTTTTTCAAGATTAGGATGTTGAATAATTTGTTTGTTTTGTGAAGTAATAGGGGAATTAAGTTGTGCGTTATACAACACTTAATGTATTTAAAAACAATTGTTTAAAGCTTATGCAGTTGATAAATAATTAACAATTAAAATTCAGTTGCCAGTCATTAATATTCAAAAATCAGGAAAATATATTGTATATACTGCATTTTACATACTTCCTCTAGATATAGTGAAAACAAAGATTCATGTAACTTACTGTAAAAAAATACAACAATTAAAAAAATATAGTTATTTACTGTAATCAGAGAATACAGTAAAAATCTGTAAATTAAATTACAGAAACGCTACTGTAAAAAATACAGTAACTGGCTGGCAACCCTGCTGCCAGTATTTTACTGTAAAATTTACAGGAAATTTTTAACAGTGTGTGCATCTTTAAATATACGTTAATGTTTGACTATTCCTTTTAACTCCAATGAAAATAAAGTCAAAGTCTGTTAGAATAATCAAATATAACAATTTATTATGTCAGGTAAATGTATTATAACAATTCCATAATCAATTGAAAGATAATCAATGCAAATCATCAAATGTTTTAGGATTAGAGAAATAGATGCAAACCCAACATTTAAGAACTACATGAGCTAGTCCTCATGGGCTATCTGAAATACAGAAAAAAGCCACGATTCCTTGCTGCATCCCATTAAATAGCCAGAAATGAAAGCGTAGCGTAAGTTCCGCCAGGAAGACTCAATTGTTACGTCATGTATTACCTTCTCATCTATCCAATCGCGTTCTAATACGTGAAGTATAAAAGATCCTTACTTACACTCGTCTGAGTTCGCAGATGCTGACGCTTTCACTTTCCACCATCCTCCCCACCTCCTCCAAGACGGTCTTCGCTCCATCCTTTCCACCACCACCAGGTCGGTCCCTTCCAAAACCCCAAGGGGGGGTCGGCTGCGCCCCTGCCTTCATCTTCAGGCAGGATATGCAGAATCCGTACCCTCGGATCGCGAGTTATGGACGGGGCCTACGCCAAAGAACTTTATTGCATATATGGCTTGCTGGGCTGTTAATAAAATGCATTATTGTTCAGTATCTTATCTCCCGAGTCTTTCTGGTAGAACTTCTTTTCAATGGTTATTTGCATTCAGGTTACACCTTATTTTGGGGGTAGGGGAGAAAGGCCATTTGTCCACCTTTCTTTGTGTGCCAGTTTCTCTAAACTTCTAAAAAACCTTATTACCTTTTGTTTTACTTATTTGGAATGAGACATCTGAACCAGCCACCCTGAGACCTTTAAAATGATACTAAACACAATAATCATTCACATTAAACCATGTATATACTTGTGTGCGTTTTTTAGTGTTACTGACTGAGAGAGAGAGGAAATGTAAATCAGGTGAGACTGCGTGAGGGGGAGGTCGAATGTTAATTTTCAGCAAGTTCCTTTGTTTCAATAGACCATGTGGTCAAGACAGTTTCTCCAACCAGTTTTACAGTCTTACATGTGTCAACAAGATTCAACAAGACATTTTCACCTGGCTAGACCCAATGTTTAGATCTGTTGTGGTATTTATGCAAATTAGCACATACGTAATTAGATTATGCACAATTTGTCCATCTTAACAAACAATTTAAAAAAACTTGGAATACATTTTTTGTTTGTCTTGATGAAAGTAATCAACTCAGTAATTTTCATGGTGATATCTAAAGGTTAAACTTTTTATCCTATTCTCGTAAGAAAAAGAATGAATAGGCGTATGAATAGGCTATTTTTTTTTTTTTTAAACTTTCCCTAATGGGATTCTTTGGCACTTTTTTTTTTTCCTTACTCAGGTCAGGACATATTGAGGATACAAAATCAGTTGAGTTTGCTTGTTGCAATTTGTTCAAGGTTAACCCCCCTTTTTGGCTTAAAATGACTGGACTAACAGGCAGATCAGGTGCAAACAGACAAAAAACACAAATTTTAAAAAAATAAAAAAAAAATATATATATATATGAAGAGTTCAGATGCAAAAGCCTCTAAGTGCCATTTGAAATTTTCTTCTAGAATGATCATTTTTAAGTTCAGTAATTTCACTTAAATGGCAATGAAGATTACCTATTAATTGTCATTTGAGTGAAATTACTGAACTTAAATATACAAGCTTGATAAAAATGATCATTCTAGAAGAAAATTTCAAATGGCACTTAGAGGCTTTTGCATCTGAACTCTTCATATATATATATATATATATATATAATTTTTTTTTTTTGTAAATAAATGTAGCAGTTCATAACAGACACATGCGGTATCATATCTACTTGGTGCTTCAGCTTTTGTTTTCTGCAAATATTTTGGATGTTCAACACTTATAGACACAAACAGAGTGACCCAATTCCTTCCACAAGCTTTTTCACTGTGTGTGTACTGTGTACCCCCGAAAGTAGCAGTGGCCACCCCCTGGCCACCCCATGTATAAAACTCTAGTTCCGCCAGTGGCACCATTGCTGTCTGACCACTCTGGAACAGGTGTGCACGCCAAGGCCAGATTTGTCAGACATGCCATTGGATAATTGTGAAAATGTCCTCTTTGTGGATGGGTCAGCGACGAAAGATCCACAAACAGGACAAAATAAGGTGGGTTATGCAGTAACTACCGAATTCGACGTTGTTGAAAGTGGTAAATTGCCATCAAACTATTCAGCGCAGGCCGCTGAGTTAGTTGCTTTAACAGAAGTGTGTAAAATTATGGCTAACAAGTGCGTAACTATTTACACGGACTCCAGATATGCGTTCGGGGTCACACACGATTTTGGTGCTTTGTGGAAGCACAGAAAGTTCCTGAAGTCGGACGGACGTCCGATATTGAATGCGCCGCTGGTATCTGACCTTTTGGAGGCCGTTATGTTACCAGACAAGGTTGCGATATGTAAGTGCGCAGCGCATTCTAACGATAAAACTTCTGTATCTGCAGGAAACGCGAGAGCAGACGCGGCAGCAAAGGCCGCGGCAGCAAAGGAGACAAAAGAAGCAACTTGTACTTTGATATCTGATACTAATGACCATGACATTTCCTCGTCCTTACAGAGCATGCAGACTTTTGCCACAGGAGCAGAGAAGAATCTATGGAAGAAGGCTGGATGTAGCCTGAAGGAGAATGTGTGGAGGAGTGTTGATGGTCTTGCCTGTCTTCCTAAACATTTCTTTAGACATTATGCTATATGGAGCTATGGGCGGGACCATGGCTCCAAGGGGAGTATGGTAACACAGATGAAAGATTTGTGGTTCACAAAGTATATTGCTTGTGATATCAATAACCATTTGTTTGCTAATAATGTTGTGGAACGAGGAGCTGAAAGCAAGGCCAATAGCAGACGACATGGACGAGAACAGCACTGAGGTGGAGAACAGCACGGTAATTCAACGCATCAGGAGAGAAGCGATATTCGTGAAGGCGACGGAAGGCACAGAGGGACGTATCGTCACGATTGAAGAAGGTACAACGGTGAAATTTACCTGTAACCCTTTTCAGAAAAACTGTCCAGATTGCAGAGGGATCGACTCAGAGTACGCGGCTCCGTACTTCTGCCGTGGGTCGTGCGGATGGGACAACGTCCTGGCTTACTACTACGACTACAAACCAGGGCGTGAACCGAGATTCAAAGTGTTCTCGAATAATATGATGAGCAACAACAGGTACGGCATGACAGTTGAATTGACTAACGCAAAACTTTCGGACCAGGGCAGGGCAAGAATATGGTTTTAATAATTGAAACTACGGATACAGAATTCTACATTTGAACACAGGATACATGTATGTACAGTTAAACAGTAAAACTAACGAGACAGACGAGTAACAAACAGGAGAGAGAGAGAGAGAGGTTGCGAGGGAGAAAGATTGTGAGGGAGAGAGAGAGAAAGAAGATGAGAGATCTTCTGGTTTGGCAAAATTCATCACAGACACAGAACCTTTTTAGACACCAAGAATCAACAGATCTTAAATAAGCATAGTAAAACGGATACTTGCACAGGTAAAGCTCTTTGGTGGGGCTGATCTGGAAAAGGCGTGTGTGTGTATCTCTGTCATGTGGATGCCGAGCGTTCGGGTTCGTCCAGCGAGCGCGGCGTGTTTGAATGTCCTTGTAGGTGAAGCTTGCCAGTCTGGCTGTGTTCATTTTCTTCGCGAGAAGACATGAACAGAGGAGGCCTCGAAAAGGATAAAATAAACTTGAGGAAACAAAACAAGAAAAGGAACGATGGATCATCACTCTAAGGCGAGGTCCAGATGCACGAGGAGTCACATGATGAAGCCACGAAGAGCAGGAAGAGCCAGGGAGTTTAGGCAGAGAGTTTTTAGGAAGCTTTTAGAAGCGTTTCAGAAGGGAACAAGGGAAGCTCGGCGCGTCTCTTTAAGGACACTTAGGTTCACGCCTCTGTTTGCGCGAATCACACATGACCGTCCGCGGATCTGAAGCGGACACAGTTCTCTTTGTCCTGTGGGGGATGCCCACTTCATGAGGAGATTGTATTTGAGCCGTTTGGCTCCTGAAATATGAAATGTGTAAAATAATGCACCTTACTTCATCATGCTATCGGAATTCGGCTCCGTTAGATTGAGCGAATTACAGACATATCAGACACGTCACATGAAGATTATCGGAATACAGAGTTACATAAGATATGCATTTTATAAGCATTTAATGTTCCTTCACACGACTATAAAGCCATAATACCGGCTACCGTGACCTAGGAAATATCAAACTCATGTTTATGCATTTCTTAAGTGGTTATACTTATAGACAATATAAGATTGCAGAGGCTATTCCTCTTTCTTCATCAGAATTCAAGTGGGAGCTGTGATTTCCCTTGGAATTCCTTTTGGGAGTCATAAAGTTTTATGACCTAGCAAGAGGGAGAGTTATAGAATCTTTCTTTAGAAATAAACTTTAAGGTTCGAAGTTACAGAACAGTTAAAATTACATCTATAGAATAAGACAAGACTAATTAGATATGCATGCATACAGGAAGGTTGGATCCAATTTCTGTGTTATATACATTTATAAACACATTATAGGACATTTGTGTGTGTGTGTGTGTGCAATCAATGTGTGATTGTCCTTCAGCGTTCAGGCAGTGCTCTGTTTGTGAGGTGATCAAATCATGACAGACCCTAAGGGGTCGCGTGGTCTTCGCCCGGACTCGTGATCTAATCTCGAGTCACATGTCCAGAGCTAGCTCAACTCGTAAGCAAAGCATTCTGTTGTTCATTCATTAGAGAAAGATGCTGCATGTGCGAGTCAGAGTCAATGATTTAATCAATTCAAAACACTATCCCCTTTGTTTCAGAATGGAAGTTAAAGGGGAACTTAACTACATTAGAATCTAGTTACTTCACTCCAACATACTAGAGCTGGCTCAACTACCGATCTGATTATCACTACATTCCCCCTTTTGGCGGTTTGGCAGGACCCGTGTGGGCGGCCTCGTTAAACCGTCACATTGGTCAGATGGTAGGTAAGTCATGAAAGTAGGATGGCAGGTGGAACCTGATGGTAGGATAGCAGGTAAGTCATGAAGGTCGGATGACAGGTGGTTGTTAGGACTGAGGGCTCAGCCCGATGAGCTTCAGGCACGGCTTTCGTGAGCTTGGCTGAAGATGTTTGCATCTCGTTGAGTCTCCTTTGCAGAGTGGAGGCCAAACCTAGTGTCAGAGTGTGGCCGGTTACCGTAGAGATGCACCGCGCAGTGTCGGCTGCGGTCCAGGCTTGGACCACAGGTGCGGTAGTCAAGACTGGCGGTCGAGACAAGGCTTGGAGGGCTGTGTCGATAGGAGCAATGTCAATTCACTGGGACCCCCCTTTTGCAAACCACAATTCCCATTCTGGAGTTAGGGTGACAGTGTGGTTCCGGAAGAAGGATGGGGTTTCCAGTGCTAACCTGTACTCTCTGCTTGGAAGATGGAACAATGTCAGGTCATCCAGGTGGAGGATGGCACCTTTCGGTACTTGAAACCACACGCTCTGGTTAAGCAAGGTGACACGGGTGGCAGTGTCATGTTGGTTGTGAGTGAGAGTAGCTGTTCGCACGGGAGTGTTGACAAGCCATCCGTCACCTACAGTCTCTGCTTGTATCCCGGTGACTTGCGTGCGAGGCTTGGCTTCTGCAAGGCAGCGTGTGTCGCTGATCATGGGTTGCAAACCGCAGATTCCGTCAGTGTTGTCTTTGAGGAAGGGTTTGCTAGGGCAGAGATAGTGAATGTCTTTGGTTGTGGGCTGCACATGTGGGGCCAGGTGCAGCGGTGTGTCGCTGGTCAGGTGGTAGGCCACCCCGTCCGGGGCTGTGACCAGCAGAGTTTGAGCAAAGTCTTTCTGGAAGACAGTAAACAGCTGTTTCATGGATTTTACTGTCTGGTTCAGCAGAACGCTGTGAATGTTGAGAATTACCACAGTTCCCATCAATGTCTTTCCGATGGTCCGTAGGGATGCACTCTGTGTTGTGAGTTGCAGTCTTAGCTGTGGGACCTCAGTCCGAATTTCAGTCACATGGTTCACTGCGTTGGCACTGGGCATACCAATGCTTAACAGAGTTCTGACAGCAGCGGCGGCTCCGAGCAAAGCTCCCAGGAACCGTTTGGAGCGGCGGTTGTGTCCACCTAACTCGGCTTGTGTGACAGTCATTTTATCAAGTTGGTTGAGCATGTGCTCGGCCTTGGCCTTGGCGTGAGCGAGGGAGTCCTCTGTCCATCGGGCACGGGTCCAGCTGTACAGCTGGGCTGCTGTGCTGGGGTGAGGTGCTCTGTAGACGTTGCGGGGGTTGCGTCGAACACACACTTTCTGGGTGTGGTTCCTGCAGTTGGTGATCAGGAGTTGTTGTCCTCTCCGGACGATGCCTGCTGTCGGACCTGGTGAGATGTCCGATTGCGGCTGTCCTCTGGTTGGCTGGAGGCACCGGCATCGCGAACCACAGCAGCATCCTGGTAAAAGTGAAAGGGAGAGAGAAAGAGAAAGGGAGGAAAAATTTCAGCGAGTGTCGTCCTCGGTTGGCTCGGACAGTCTTTTCGCTTTGAGGATGCCGGTATGCCACTTGCTTCGGTGTCTTGCAAGTGTCTCTGGTGCTGAGCTGTGCAGCACGTGGTGCGTCCAGGGCGTACATTGGCATGACCCCCCTTTTGCACTGTGGCATCACAAGCTTTGGCGCAGTGATGGCATCAGGTGCAGAACGCTGAATGTTGTCCTGTGCACGCAGCATGTGCTTGTTGACGGAGGTTGTCAGGGGCACTGGTTGTCCCTGGGTGCAGACGGCGTCCGTGGGTGGTTGGAGGGGTAGAGAGGTGGTCTCTCATAGTGTCCATTGTTTTGTCACAGTCTTTGGTAGCTAGAAGGTTAAGGTCAGGTGAAGCAGGGGCTCTGTGACATTTGGTCATACTTGTGGTGAGAGACTAATGCATGACCCTAAAAGTTCAGAACCACGGTTTAATGGGTTCGCTAGATATGTAGCATAAAGTTAGGTGTTTCATGTGTATCTAGCTAGTGATGTGTATCTAGCTAGTGATGTGTCTCTTTTATCTTTATCATCTTGGCTGTGGATGTTAAGACTTATGTGGTTCCGAGAGTATTTCCTGGAAAGGGCATAGCCGAGATTAAATAAATGACTTAAGATGGCTCTTACGACTTAATTATTTCTCTGGACTTAAGTAGTGGTTCACTACGGCTTGACGAAGTGAATGAT
Source organism: Rhinichthys klamathensis goyatoka (assembly GCF_029890125.1). Lineage (NCBI taxonomy): Eukaryota > Metazoa > Chordata > Actinopteri > Cypriniformes > Leuciscidae > Rhinichthys > Rhinichthys klamathensis. Next base: position 1,333,561 of record NW_026607025.1, read on the forward strand.
GGGGAGAAAAAGGACAGCTTTCCTATTCCAATTATGCTTATTATCAATCCTTTGGACTATAGTTGTGCCCTAGTAAATTGTTGAAATTACCTGTGTTGCAGGGTCACAAAAATGAGTGCACTTGTTGAAAGTAAGCACAATCACAAATAAAGGTGTCTCTGTTTCCTTTCTGGGCCCAATGGGAAATGGAACCACATTCGAACAAGAGAGTAAATTAAATTAAATCATATAGATGACCAAATAGACCGGGGAATAGCTGACTGCTATTATTATCAAAGTGGGAAAAGTAAATAAATAAATAAATAAATAATGAAAACAAAAATTTAAAAGAATAAATAAACATAAAGTAAGTAATCAAAACAGCGGTAATGATCTGAATGTGATAATAATCAGTAGCACTAGTGACTAACTTTGGATTTGCCCAGACCAACACTCCACAGTGGGTTACAGCGGTTGCGTGTTCAAGGCCACACTCTGTGTGTCCCTCCAAATGTTAAGTCAACATGCTGATGGAAATTCTCATTACTATACGAGTTCTTCTCTAGCTGCACAGTTAACATGTAGTTAAACTTAAGTTTAATTGACAGGGCATCTGCAAATTTAGCTTACAGCGCTCAGCCAGGACTATGGTTAATTAGTGAAGGTGAAAGTTTAGCTGAGAAGAATTGAAAGTAAGGAAAGTGAGGAATTACAAACCCTAACTGGGGTAAAAGAAAGTATTTAAAAATCCTTTGAATTGTGTAAACAAAAGCTACAATTAAGGCTTCCAGTGAATGATGCTAACTGCTAACTGTAGAAGTTATTATTTAGCTTAGCCTAAGCTGGGTGAATGCTAGGGTAGGTTAGCCTAGCCATGTAGGCTGGTTTGTTTACAACGTGACATCACAAGTTAGCACTTCCTGTGACCAGTTGTTGTCATGGGAACCAGAGCATGTCAGAACAATTCAACAGTATCTGCAGAGTGTCTGCACATTTTACTGAGTTATTCATGTTTGAACGGGTTAAAAGGGGACTCCTATACTTTAAGTCTTTCAAGAACTTGGCGTTACATTCAGTAAAATGCAAATGTGTTTTGGCATTTGTTACTTTTACTCATGGAACTCTTCTCTTTACTTTAAACAACTTATTCTATTTGTTTACAGAGTAAGAAAATAGATTAGCTGTACGTCAAAGCTTGTCTAAGCCTATATAGTTACGTCCCTCTTATGCATAAAAGCAGACTTTTCAGCTAGTGAACAGTTTTGACCGCTAGGTATCACTCTGCTTGTAGATGCAGCAAAAATTTAGGTTTTGGTGAGCACACACACAAAAGGTTTTGACTATCTTAGTAGATGTGCATTAAGCAGCGTCGACTGATGACTGGTTTCTTAGATGTCATAACCTATTACTCAAAACAAAAAAACAAAAAAATTGCATGTTGGTTCTTTTCAGATGTTATACTTCGAGAGTAACAAAATAGAGTAAAAACAAAAATAAGAGATAGGATGAAACCAGAAATGAAGAGGAAGAAAGGAGTGTTTTACCTATTTAAGTTTAGCTAGGAGACATAAGTAGACTGTTGTTCCTTATGGGTAAGCTGCTGTTTTAGACTAAACTGGTAGGGACACCTCAAACATCAAGGTCAACAGAAGAAGAAACCACGGGAAGTGTTTGCAGTTCTGCCTGGGGCCTACTGTGCATTTGTGTTATCCGTACTTCATGTACTTAGCTTGGTGCTAAGGAGTGAGGAGGGGTAAAACACAAACAGGAAGTAGAATATTACTGATCTGTGTAACTCGCTAAGGAAACAACAGTCGCTAGATATCGTAATCCTATAGAGAGAAAGAAGATGAGGATAGTGACTAGTGATAGTGACTTTATCTACAATAAAGTAAAGGTAAAGTTAGGACGTCCTTATAGCCCTAGGAGACTAAAGGGAGAGCGTATCAGGCAATGTGATTAAATTTCAAATCTAGTTAAGCTTTATTGAGCTGAATAAGGATTCAGGTTGAAACCTGAAGGAAATAAATTGAAATAAAATCAAAATAAAAGGGTAAACATCGAGTGTTCTCATAGCTCTAGTAACTAGAATGGAAATCGACTAAGCAAATTGATTTAATTAAATCCCAAATTTAATTTATTTCAACTGAACTGAGTGGGAATGTTCAGGCTCAACAGGTGTAAACACTCACAAATAAAATAGGGGTCGCCTTAAGTCAAAAATAAAATAAATAACAAATGAAAACAAAAGTATCTGGGTTTCAATTTGAAAGTGAAAGTGAAAGTGAAACCAAGAGGGAGGGGGTCAAGAGGTGGTTAAGCAAAGTCTTTATTGTGTCAGAAGCCCGCATCCGCTATTTTGGTTGTTGTAAACAGCGGAGCCAGCGGAAGTGGCTCTGAGGTAGGCAGTTTAGTTCGTAAAGTTGCCAAGCAGTGTTTATTCACCTCAACCTTGAGGGTTGAAAGTGGCCCCAGCTTGTTGTTTAGTGTGCCAGGTTTGGCAAGGGCACGTGTTTGATCATATAGCTGCAGGTCAGTCATGACCTTGGGCAGCAGGTGTCAAAGTCTTTAGTGAGCTGTAAGGTGCAGGGTAGCACAGTTGAACCTTGACCTGGTGTTGAGTCTGTGTCTTTTCATGGCTGGCTGTGGGAGTTCCCGTGACCTCTGTGGCCTGCCAGTCTGGCTCTGGTGACCTGTGTGACTGGAGGGGGTCAGGTTCTCGCACTTGAGCCCAAACTTGCAGTTGTTTGAAGTCTATTAAAGGCTCAAATCGATCTAGCAGATCTTTGCCAATTCGAAGTGGAAAAGTGTTCATTTGTGAGATGAGCACGGGATGGACTAGACTCGAAGGACCAATTGTCAGGTGGATGTGAGCTACCTGTTCTAGCCAGATGTTGTTCTGGCTGTACAACTGTACGCTCAGCTCACACGTTTGAGATGTAAGAGTTCGATCTTGTCTCTTAGCTTTGAGTCTTTCAAAAAGTTCAGCTGATATCAAAATGAGGTCTTAGCCTGTGCCTAGCAGGGCTTTAATGCTGAAATCAAGGTCTATCGTGATGGCTAGGTAGAGCTTTCGGGCCACCCCCTTTTGGATCAGGTTTCCCAGGAGTCTTGGCGTTGGGGCTGGTGTGTTGATCGATGGGCGGTTAGGGCCGGCCTTGTGTGGGTCGCTGCGGAGGCAGGTAGCCAAAACAGCATTGCTTGGTCTTTCGGGACTTTGGTCCCAGTTGTGTGACACTGTGCTGTCATGCTCAGGATGTGCAGTGGTCAGCTGTGGTGGCTGGGTGATGCTGTCACTTTGTGGTGTGACAGCTGGCTCTGTGGCCTGGGGCCGACGAGCAGTGTTCAGGGTGCTTAGACACAGGATGTCGGGCTCGTACCTCTTGTTTCTCTTGTGAGATCTCCCGTGAAGAAGCTCTTTCAGCACCTTCAGGATCTGTGACGTGGCTGGGTGTTGTGGGGCGCCCTCTATGGGCAGCTCTGAGTAGTGTTCAGAGACAGAGTAGGTTGTTGGGTTTTTCAAAGTCTTTTGGACACAGTCTTTTGCTTAACTCTCTGGGGTCGGCGGTCTCGCCGGCGATACCAGCTCACTTTTTTCCTTATCAGTGCAAAAGAGACTCAAATTACTCTGTTAATTTTGATCTTACATATAAGTGTTGTACATCATTCGATCCTGTTAAGTTTGTATTTTTTTTGTGGAACCTCATAATAAAAACAAAGTGTTGTGCTTTTCGCCTAATAAAGAAAAATAAACATGATACGCGTTCTGCGTTCTCTCTGTCAGTGAAGTCCATTCTGAAACGCGTCCGAAAAATCATCTGTAACTCTGCAAATACTCAGTCAAACAGTTATACAGGCACACAGGCATGAAGCCTGAATTATCTTCTTTTAAATGAAGTAATTTATATAAAAAAAATTTTTTCTCATTTTATGTAATCTGTACGAAAAGAGAGAGATGATAGTCGTTCTCGTCTCAGCTCATTAAAGTTAATTTGACCACGCCCACGGAGCGCGCGCTCTATTCAAACACAAATGCTCTGAGGCGATCCACGCCCACATCAGCTGGATAACCACCGAAAGAGACTCAGATTTACGACGCTGTGAGGAATAATAGTACTATCTTAATAATAATCCTGGAAAAAATTACCTCAGAAGTAGGCTACAGGTAGTTTCATTTGGAGGAGCAACGGATCCAGCCGAGGAAATAGGTACATTCTTTATTTTCAAGTGCTTTGTGCTAATCGCGATATGAATAGTGTCTGTAAACAAAAAGACTGTTTGAATCGCGTTTTTGTGTGTGAATGAATGAACAGCTTTTACCTAACTATATTCCAATACTGAGATGAGTAAAAATCGACTGAAATATGTTGAAATAAAATATTTTTGTATAAGCAACGGATTAAACTGCAAATTAACATTTATATGTCCTAATCATAAAAACGATATGTTACATATGAAAGACAAGATGTCGTTTTTACTGTAAAATACTGCCACATCAAATAAGCTTGTTTGCTAAGATGTTATTATAGTATTTGTTCGATTGTAAGCTATATTCAAACTAATTAATCCGCAACTGTGAAATATGTATGATAAAATGTATACTTTAGTATATAATACAAAGAAAGATTACATTTGAAATATAGTTAAAATTTTAATTGTTGTTGTAATTGTAACCTTTTTATTAAAATAGCAAAAATATACACTCACCGGCCACTTTATTAGGTACACCTGTCCAACTGCTCGTTAACACTTAATTTCTAAGCAGCCAATCACATGGCGGCAACTCAGTGCATTTAGGCATGTAGACATGGTCAAGACAATCTCCTGCAGTTCAAACCGAGCATCAGTATGGGGAAGAAAGTTGATTTGAGTGACTTTGAACGTGGCATGATTGTTGGTGCCAGAAGGGCTGGTCTGAGTATTTCAGAAACTGCTAATCTACTGGGATTTTCACACACAACCATCTCTAGGGTTTACAGAGAATGGTCCGAAAAAGAAAAAACATCCAGTGAGCGGCAGTTCTGTGGGCGGAAATGCCTTGTTGATGCCAGAGGTCAGAGGAGAATGGCCAGACTGGTTCGAGCTGATAGAAGGGCAACAGTGACTGAAATAACCACTCGTTACAACCGAGGTATGCAGCAAAGCATTTGTGAAGCCACAACACGCACAACCTTGAGGCGGATGGGCTACAACAGCAGAAGACTCCACCGGGTACCACTCATCTCCACTACAAATAGGAAAAAGAGGCTACAATTTGCAAGAGCTCACCAAAATTGAACAGTTGAAGACTGGAAAAATGTTGCCTGGTCTGATGAGTCTCGATTTCTGTTGAGACATTCAGATGTTAGAGTCAGAATTTGGCGTAAACAGAATGAGAACATGGAACCATCATGCCTTGTTACCACTGTGCAGGCTGGTGGTGGTGGTGTAATGGTGTGGGGGATGTTTTCCTGGCACACTTTAGGCCCCTTAGTGCCAATTGGGCATCGTTTAAATGCCACGGCCTACCTGAGCATTGTTTCTGACCATGTCCATCCCTTTATGGCCACCATGTACCCATCCTCTGATGGCTACTTCCACCATGTCACAAAGCTCTAATCATTTCAAATTGGTTTCTTGAACATGACAATGAGTTCACTGTACTAAAATGGCCTCCACAGTCACCAGATCTCAACCCAATAGAGCATCTTTGGGATGTGGTGGAACGGGAGATTCGCATCATGGATGTGCAGCCGACAAATCTGCGGCAACTGTGTGATGCCATCATGTCAATATGGACCAAACTCCCTGAGGAATGCTTCCAGCACCTTGTTGAATCTATGCCACGAAGAATTGAGGCAGTTCTGAAGGCAAAAGGGGGTCCAACCCGTTACTAGCATGGGGTACCTAATAAAGTGGCCGGTGAGTGTATGTAGGCTACATATAAATAAATCTTAGGTAAATCTTAAAAGCTCAATATAAGCCTCCTCTTTAAATTATTTGTATTGTGTTTTATTAGTGACACATTTGGGATACATTCCCAAACTTTCTGTAAAAACAGTATGATAATTAACTGCACAATTACTATACATTTTTACATTTGATATTATACAATTTGCAAGCACAATTTGAAAAATAAATAAATAATTGGAACTGTGAACCAATTTTGTATTATATAGGCATATATATATATATATATATATATATATATATAGTCATTGCATTCTTGTGGCTCAGTGACACACCTGAATGAAAGGGTCATTAGTATGCAGCCCCATTATGCGCTCATTATGCGGGCCCATTGTCTTCTCAGGTGTGAATCACAGCAGGTCACACCCCTGCGCATATTGCCTTTCCAAACAAAAAGTGTCATTTTTAAATTTAAACCAATCTATTGTGTTATGTGAATGATAAGGCAGGATGATTTTCAGATCATTTTGAAGAAAAAACTCTAGGCCACAACATCCATTAGTCAAAAGTCTTGTGGACACATATTTAGTATGTGTTTTGTGGCCTTATTTCAGAAACTTTAAGTTTTAGTTTTTTCAATAACCACGCATAAACAATATTCTCTCAAAAATACAAAAATGTACATACATGTTGATAACACATTATGGTAGCCCTGTGTGTGCTAAATAGAGTGTAATTACACCTTTGCCAGTAATATGTTTATAAGCAACTGAAAAAAGCACAAATGTCAGAGTATGTCAAAACATCTCAAGGACCCCAAAAACACCTTGGACCCCAGAGGGTTAATGTGAGCTTTGTGGGCCAAGTCTCGTAGCTGTTGGGTAGACATGCTACGGGGACAGGCCAGGACACCTAGGTGATGACTCACCGTGGGATGCAGATTTCGGGGAAACAGAGTTCTGAAGTTGAAATCTTCTTCCATACCTGGGTGATTTTGGGCTCCGAAATAGGCTTGTCGGAGTTGGTTGTTGAGGGTCTGTGGGGTTTCAAGTCGGGCCTGCTTGAGGTCCATGGCGGTGAATAACCCTTGGCCTGATTCTGGATCAGCGAATTCACGGATCAAAGCTTGTTGCAGCTGCTGGTAGTCAGTTTTGACAGTGTCTTTTTGACGATTTAGGAGGCTGCGCACCTCACGGCTGGACGTAATCCTTATCAGGTAAAGTCTGTCCCACGCGGTTGTGTTGGTAACAGTCTGTAAGTGAAAGTCAATGTCTTGCAGGTAGGCGTGCACGTCGTGGCCTTTTGCAGGGTTCGGAGTGAACGTCGGGGTGTTTTTGGCCAGCTTGTCAAGCTCTTTGGGAGCCATGCCGTGGTTAGTGGCAGGGGTTCTTTGGAAAGGCTCTCCCCCTTTCGCTGACAGGGGTTCTTGTGGGCTGGCTGGTGGTGTTTTTTTGAACGGTGGACTTTCACCTTTCTTTTCAGCTCTGTGTTGTTGGCTGAAAGGTGCGGACCGCTGGTCAGGGAAACTTTGCAGTCTGTACGAGTGTCTCAGCTCTGTGCGAACAATGTCAAGTTCGTATTCAAGATCGTGTCTCTGCTGAACAAGCTCGTGGATTTTAGCTTGGGCCGCTTGCAAGTGTTTTTCGCAGGCCGTGGCTTTAGTGTCTCTTTCTTTTAGTTCAGTCTCTGCTCTTGCAAGGAGAGCTTCACCGTTTTGGAGTTTCATGTTGAGCTCCTCTCTGGTTTCTTTCTCTGACTGCTCTTTTCGGTCTGTGTGTAGACGAAGATCAGACAGGGCAGTTTGAAGTCTTTCCACTTCCTTCTGTAGCTTGGGGTCGGTGTCATCCTCTTCCTCGGTTTCGAGGAGTAGTTGATCTAGACGATTGACGATCTGGGCCTCCTCCGCTTGCATCTTTAGCGTTGCTCCTTCATGCTCCAGGGCGATGCGGCTCCTTTCGTGGAGGCGTGCTTGTGCGATGAGCTTGTGAGCGAGGTTTCCGACGTGTCGGGCCCAGTCTTTGTCGTTGTAGCTTTGGCTCGGTTTGTGAGCCATCAGCTTGTCCAAGTCGGCGTCCAGCTGCTCTTGGCTCGGGGGCTCTGAGTCACTGGCGACTTTGGGGAGGAGTAGAGGTGTGGTGGATCTCAGCCATGTCTCCAGGTTGTCCCAGCGGGCTGCGGGACAGGAAGACCGGAACAATACTGGCTCACTGCGGGCGAGAGGAGCACAGCACACACACAAGAAAGCAAAACCACTGCAAGTTCGTTTACGAGCTAATGAATTATGCTAATACGGGCTATGCCGTCTATGAGAATTTTGGCTAACTGATGCAGACAGTTAGATTGGGACAATTTGCGTAGGTCAGCGCAAGGCCTAAATAAAGATTTTGACAGGGCGGCAGCCTAGTGGGTCACATGGTGACGCTAGCTGCTCAGTGGTCGATCTGTTATTTAGCTGTCCTTTGTGTCATAGGTTCTGTCTCTAGGTGAACTGAAAGAAAAAAATCACAACAGAACGAAAAAAAATAGTGTGATAGAAAAGATTGCAGTAAAATTAAACAGAACAAATTAATAGGTCTGTAATAAAATGGGAGATATACTAACACAGAGAGTGTTACAGGGGATAGGGAGCCTGAGCCTGCTATCCAGCTGGATTTATAGCCGGGCCCACGGGCTAGCGGGTTTACCGGTGGAAAGCCTTATTTAGTTTGGGTGAATTGAGGTCACTCTGGTTGGAGCCAGCATCGTAGTTAATCCTTCCGTCGTCCCCACGCTCAACCGCCGTGTCCTCGGGCCTCTCTGTTCATCTGTACCAAGGTGCGTTCCTCTCAAACAATCTGCGACTTTGGAGTGCCAGATTTCTGATGACACAGTTTTATGTGTCGCACCAATGGGGAGAGACAGAAAAGTCCGAGACTCACTCACGGTCCGCGCCGGTAACGCCAGTCAGACAAACCAGCTTGCCGGAAACCAGCCAGAGATGATCGTCAAATTACGACAGCGCCCTGGGGAATTCTACGTACAAATACAGAACAGGATTTAGCAAGCGAAACTCAAAGTGAATTAAGGTTTTCTTGTTTAACCCAATGGAGTAATTATGTATGTAGAAATAAAGGCAAAGGCTTTATTAAATAATAGCAAACAAAAGGAAATTATGATAATGTTGGTAATTATCAAAATGACCTAACCCAAAAGAGAAAATAGAAAATAACGAAAGCCAGAGGCACAAAGGAGGAGGCAGGTAGTAGCGTGTTTGTGTCACTTGAATAGGCAAACTTAATTCAAATTTAATTCAAAGAGGGTTAAATTAAATTTAAATAAGCATGTACGAAGAATTAAAAGGAAAATCAGAATAATATCAAATAATCACTAATGATAGCAGTGAAGTATCATCCACAATTATTAGATAATCAAAAACGAAAGGTAGAACTAGAGAGAGCAGGCTGAACGCAGGAGGAAGTGAACCGTAGTAGTGGGTTTTTGCCACCAGGGGGGCGCACTTGTGGTTAACCTGGTTGAATCAGCCACCTTAATTTAAATTTAAATTCAAAGGAGTTGAAATCAAATCTAAATAAACGTGTAAGGAAATGTAACAATCAGAATGATATCCTACAATAGTCCAGATACACTGAAGTATCAGTCCTATTTATAAAATAATTAGGAGAGAAAGGTGATATACATGAACACTCCCAGATAGTGAAAAGGGGAAAAGAGTGATACCGATTTGGTATCCACAAGGCCACACAGTGGCGCTGTTTCCTCCAAGTGGATATCAGTGGCTGGCAGACCAACACAATCTAAATTTTTAAGTTCAAACTGGTCTCGAACCAAATTTGAATATGCGTGTAAGGGGATTGAAAAGTCAAGATGATATCCTATAATAATTAACGATAACAGTGAAGTATCGTCAATAATTATACAATAATCAGAAGGGAAAGGTAGAAATAAAACAATTCACAACGGAATGGAAAAGAGAGAAAAGAGAGAAAACAAAATGGACATGAGAAACTTAATTCAAATTAAAGTTAGGAATTTGATATTCCAAACCGAATTTGAGTAAGTGTAAGACGAGTTAAAGATCAGCATAATATCTGATGATAAATCAGATGGCTGAATAGGCAACTTGATTTAAATTAAAATTTAAATCTGTTAAACTCAATTTAAATAAGCGTGTACCGAAAGTTAAAGATCAGAATTATCTCTGATAATAATCAAGATTACTGCAAGGTATCATTAATAATTATGAAATAATCCAAAGAGAGAAGTAGAAATAAAACAATTCACAACGGAATGAAAAAAAAAAAAAAAAAGAGGAATTGACATGAGAAACTTAATTCAAATTTAAATTAGGAATTTGAAATTCCAAACCAAATTTGAATAAGTGTAAGACGAGTTAAAGATCAGAATAATATCTGATGATAATCACGACTACTGTAAGGTATCCGTGATGGCACATCAAATAAAACCAACTGGAAATTGACCACTTCAAAACAGAATGAAAGCAGGAAAAGTGATAAACCGACTTAGCAGGGGATGCCACGAGGGGGGCGCCCTTTTTTAAGTGGGTATCAGTGACTGAGCTGAGAGTCTTAACTTAAATTTTAATTCAAATCTTGTTTGAATCAAATTCAAAATAATTGTACTCAGGAGAATCTAACATCCAATAATATGTAGCATAGGCAGAGCTGTTAATGCACATATACATTGAAGTTAGACCGTAAAGTTCATATTCACAGGGAAAGTGAAAAAAAAAAAAAAAAGATAGAATTTGAAAACAAAGTGACCTGTTTGTGAATGCCCACACGATGGCGGAATTTTTGCTCGCGCAGAATGATGTCACGGAGCGGAAGTAATCTGAGACTATACTGGAAGGCTGCCCTCCAGTGTTCGTCAGCGGAATTACATTCAGTGTGATTTTACGCTTAGAATTTCTTTCTCCTAACGTCCACACGATGGCGCCATTTGAAGTCATGGGGTTGAAGTAATTTGCACTGTTAAGCACTAAAAAGGTGTCTTTAGTGTTTGTCAGCGGAACTACGAGCACTCGGCTTCAGAGTGATTTAACTCTGAGTGCGTTTCTATGCGTCAGTTGTCTGCAAAAATCACAATTATTTCAAAATCTCGGCGGATTTTTGGTGCTATATTTCACAAAAGTGTGTGGCAGGATTTCTTCACTGCACTACACGTAAATTGTGGACAACAGGAATTATTCATCTGTTGCTTCGGCTCCCGTACACACACAATCAATATAGCACTTATGATTCAAATGTGTTAGGTTTACAATCGGTTAGCTAAGCCAATTCTTACCAGGAGTTATCGTTAATCTAACGATTATATATCAGGCCTTTTACTACTGAATCAAAGGACTCTCGCTTTGATCAGATTTAAGTCTCACACTAAAAAGAGATTTCTTCGTCTTAATAGGCGGTTTTAGACATATTAAAATGTATCACCTGCAGAGAGTTGTCTTCATCTCAAAACAGGACATTCGTGATATTAATACTGCAGTGTACTCATTTAACAGTGATAAAAACATGTCTATGCATATTTTAGCAGCTGTTAACATGTAACGTTACTGACTGACGTCGGGTTTTTGCCTGTCAGTTAGGAGTGAGTTCGCAGTGCGACTTATCCAGAGATGGGACCAAGTCACACATGTGCAAGTCTCAAGTAAGTCTCAAGTCTTAACCTTCAAGTCTCAAGTAAGTCCCAAGTATTTTTTTCCTGGGCAAGTCAAGTCAAGTCAAGTCACAGGCTATGTCAAGTCAAGTCAAGTCAAGTCTTGTAGTAGGTCAAGTCAAGTTTGCAGAGTTTGATCTATGGGCGTCAGTTTGGTTTGAAATGAACAGATGCGCATTCGGAAGTGCATTTGGGAACAATGACGCATTCATTCACTTTTTTCTTTCACGCAGGTCATGTTTTGAAAGATGGTGTCCTGTAGCTTACTAATTTAAAGAAATAAAAATGTATACAAAAATGTGATGTCCGACTTCTTTTATGAAGAAGAAAGCCTTAAAGGGGTCATATAATGGTACATGCACTTTTACAAGTTGATTGTACTGAAATGTGTGTTGGCAGTGCCTGTACACAACCATCATATAATGATAAAAATCCATCCAGTGGTTTTGTTTTAAATCTCCTTATATGTTTTCCCCTGCCTCAAATCGAGCCGTTCGAGCCTGTGACGTCACAGGCTCGGAAGCCCCTCCCACGATTGTTGAATGACAGCCGCGTTTCAACACAGACCCGCCCTCGCTCGTGAGAGCGAGCTGTCAATCATAGTCTGCGCGGACCGGCGCGGTCATTGTTGATATGCTGGAGCTGTCTATGAGCAGAATGGCGTCTAAGCGATTGTGGTGTTCTGTTCTTGGGTGTAATAACGAACACAGTCATTTTAATGTTCCTAAATCTGAACCGCTGAAGACGCAGTGGCTGAGTTTGTTTTCGAAGGGAATATTCCCCACGAGCAACGTCAATGCTCTCATGTTTGCCCGAATCATTTCACACACCAGACTGCTTTATAAACGAGGGTCAGTATAAAGCTGGATTTGCTAAGTAGCTGCTCATGAAAAAAGATCGGTACCAGATATTCGTGTTCCTGCTGAATCTCCAGAAGAACTGAAGTGAGTGTAACGTTTTATTCAACTTTATATTAATATTTATATCTTTGCAAATCGCTAGCTGCACACTTCACAATGAATGCGTCTAAGGTTTACACTCAGGGTACATTACGGCATGTTTTCTATGTATGACGTTCTCAATATAATTCATAATTCCACGTTTATACTGAACAACGCGTTATGGTTATTGTGTTATTGTGTTACAAACGGTGTACGCACAGAACAGAGGGGCGGGGTGAGCAAATTATCATTTAAAGTCATATGCACTGAAACGGCGTGCTGAAAACAGAGCTGTTTTTGACCAAGTGTTTTCTTACATTACTAATGAGAATTTTTAATTAAAGTATATTACAAACTTTTAATTTAGACCCCAAAGAATCATATTAGCTTGTACAAAAATGGCATTATATGCCCCTTTTAAGTTTTCAAAAAGCATTAGACATATGACCCACTATTCTGCTTCGTGTAAGTTATTTATCAATGAATTCAAACGCGTTGGCTGGCGCTGAGCCAGAGACATACGCTCTCAGTGCTGTCATATATCACAACTGTTCAGTGTTTTCAACCACATCATTTTTATTTTAGGTTTCAGACATTTAAATACACATAACTACTAGCAAAAAATATATTTGTAGTTTGTAAAATATACACTGATGTCTATGGAAGCGTCAATAATAATCATTTCCATTATAATAAGACGCACGTTTTATTCATATCAGATACACATTGTGTAAGTAGCTTTACATTTTACCCTATTCTTCTCCCAGTTCACCGGTCACTTACTTTCATGTATTTCGTGAGAAGTTGAGAAATTGACGTGTTGTAAACTAACGTTAACATGGCACCGCCCATTCGCACATACAGCTCAACTAACGCGATCATTATAAAGGTGTTTAAACAACAAAACACATCCACTTACACATATTTGACAATCGGAATATCAGTGTTGCATGTTATAGCTAATACATTTGTGAACATTTTGAATAAAACAGGAAAAATGACATAAAAGCAGATCATTCATTCAGCGCTGTGTTGTGGTTGCGCTGTGTCACTTGACAAGCAATGACGCGTCACCATGAAACATTAAAGTGAGTGACAGGTTCTAAATAACGGTCGCCTAGAAAAACTCACGCTGGGGGATCAGTTAGAATAGTTTAAACTTACTTGTGAAAGGGTTAATGGCTACTTTAGCTATTACATTAGCTAACTACCAACTAACATTAACAAATTGACAAGCACTTACTGGGCAGAATGGCTCTTCAAATGACGGACGAAATTGGAGGTTGTCGTCTGGCTGTCCGCAATGTTAATGTTGTAGCCTATGTCTTGCAAAGCGCTGTTCGTCTTTTGCCATCGTGTGAATAATTCTTGAAGCCGAAAGCAATGACCCTCGGTACCCCTCCGGCTGACATTTTGATGTGATATCTGATCTAAGTGGGCGTGGTGTGCGTAAGGTACGAGGTATGACTGATGATAGTGTCGTGATCAACTTTAAAACATTTTTTTATATATATTTTATATTCAAACTGAAAACATGATGTGATTAACACTCAAGTCATTCAAGTCATTGTGTCTCAAGTCAAGTCAAGTCCCGAGTCTTTAACTTCCAAGTCCGAGTCAAGTCTCAAGTATTTCATTTTATGTCAAGTCAAGTCACAAGTCATAAAAATAGCGACTCGAGTCGACTCGAGTCCAAGTCACCAAGTCACAAGTCCCCATGTCTGGACTTATCTCACAATTTCAAAATTCCATATCGTGCGTGCACAAAATTATTAATAACCATATAAACAGATTGAAACTGAATTTGCTCATAAAACAAAGTTTGAAATGCGTCGCGTTCTCCACCATATTAACTGTAGCAACAATGGGTTATTGCCTTAATTAGCTCAAATTATGCATAGGGAATTTTAATAATTAATCATGAATATGATTAATATATTGCATATTATAGTTAAATTATCGAAATTGAAAATAGATCGATTGTATATATGAATGATCAATCATAACGAATTATAATTCCTCCTTCATATATCAATGGTCTCATTACAGATCGATTATATGAGACAACTTTAAGGGAATTACTTTAGTTTATCAAACAATCGGTTTGTCCAGCAAACAGCCGTAAGATTAACTAACCAACCTCTCAACAAGGTTGTCCCTTTTTATAAACTCCAAGAAATCTCAATGTTCCGGCCGTGAACATTAATTTTCTCGTGTTTATAAAATTTACGTTACTGATATAGTAACAACTTGTAAAGCTTTGTAGCGAGATATTCATTTCATTGACTTGTAAATGAGCACTTCAGGATCAATCAAGAATATGGTTTTAATAATTGAAACTACGGATACAGAATTCTACATTTGAACACAGGATACATGTATGTACAGTTAAACAGTAAAACTAACGAGACAGACGAGTAACAAACAGGAGAGAGAGAGAGAGAGGTTGCGAGGGAGAAAGATTGTGAGGGAGAGAGAGAGAAAGAAGATGAGAGATCTTCTGGTTTGGCAAAATTCATCACAGACACAGAACCTTTTTAGACACCAAGAATCAACAGATCTTAAATAAGCATAGTAAAACGGATACTTGCACAGGTAAAGCTCTTTGGTGGGGCTGATCTGGAAAAGGCGTGTGTGTGTATCTCTGTCATGTGGATGCCGAGCGTTCGGGTTCGTCTAGCGAGCGCGGCGTGTTTGAATGTCCTTGTAGGTGAAGCTTGCCAGTCTGGCTGTGTTCATTTTCTTCGCGAGAAGACATGAACAGAGGAGGCCTCGAAAAGGATAAAATAAACTTGAGGAAACAAAACAAGAAAAGGAACGATGGATCATCACTCTAAGGCGAGGTCCAGATGCACGAGGAGTCACATGATGAAGCCACGAAGAGCAGGAAGAGCCAGGGAGTTTAGGCAGAGAGTTTTTAGGAAGCTTTTAGAAGCGTTTCAGAAGGGAACAAGGGAAGCTCGGCGCGTCTCTTTAAGGACACTTAGGTTCACGCCTCTGTTTGCGCGAATCACACATGACCGTCCGCGGATCTGAAGCGGACACAGTTCTCTTTGTCCTGTGGGGGATGCCCACTTCATGAGGAGATTGTATTTGAGCCGTTTGGCTCCTGAAATATGAAATGTGTAAAATAATGCACCTTACTTCATCATGCTATCGGAATTCGGCTCCGTTAGATTGAGCGAATTACAGACATATCAGACACGTCACATGAAGATTATCGGAATACAGAGTTACATAAGATATGCATTTTATAAGCATTTAATGTTCCTTCACACGACTATAAAGCCATAATACCGGCTACCGTGACCTAGGGAATATCAAACTCATGTTTATGCATTTCTTAAGTGGTTATACTTATAGACAATATAAGATTGCAGAGGCTATTCCTCTTTCTTCATCAGAATTCAAGTGGGAGCTGTGATTTCCCTTGGAATTCCTTTTGGGAGTCATAAAGTTTTATGACCTAGCAAGAGGGAGAGTTATAGAATCTTTCTTTAGAAATAAACTTTAAGGTTCGAAGTTACAGAACAGTTAAAATTACATCTATAGAATAAGACAAGACTAATTAGATATGCATGCATACAGGAAGGTTGGATCCAATTTCTGTGTTATATACATTTATATACACATTATAGGACATTTGTGTGTGTGTGTGTGCAATCAATGTGTGATTGTCCTTCAGCGTTCAGGCAGTGCTCTGTTTGTGAGGTGATCAAATCATGACAGACCCTAAGGGGTCGCGTGGTCTTCGGCCGGACTCGTGATCTCATCTCGAGTCACATGTCCAGAGCTAGCTCAACTCGTAAGCAAAGCATTCCGTTGTTCATTCATTAGAGAAAGATGCTGCATGTGCGAGTCAGAGTCAATGATTTAATCAATTCAAAACACTATCCCCTTTGTTTCAGAATGGAAGTTAAAGGGGAACTTAACTACATTAGAATCTAGTTACTTCACTCCAACATACTAGAGCTGGCTCAACTACCGATCTGATTATCACTACACCCCCATCTCCCGAATCTCAGGTTATGTTCTAACAATCGTGAGGTCCGGCCGTCCTGGCATCCGTCCCCTGAGGAATTGCAGAAGTAAACCTGACAGAAACAAATGCAGAGAGAAACACAGTTAATTCTGATGTTTTCAACAGTTTCAAATTCAGACATGTGGAATTCTTTTGCTTGCTCCATTATCATGTCCATTGCAATTTTAATTCCAGCTGTCACATGAAACCAAGTTTCATTGACCAGGTCTGAATTATTGCTGTTGTTTCAGTGCAGTGTGTGACACCTAAAAGCTGCTCTTGCAGTCGAGCCTTCACAGTCTGCTGTGTCACAGCATTAGAGCTTTCATAACAGCCAGATCTGTGGGCATGAATTAGTTCATGGTGTCGTCACACGTTTGGTTAGTGCAGGTCTCTAGTTACCTTTAAAAGGCTGTGGTCTGTCTGATGTTTAGTTCACACCCTCCTTCTAAATTTGCTTCCTTGATCAGTTGGCTATTACCTGTGCCACACTTCTGGTAGTGTTTTTTTAAAGGCAAAAATTAATAAAACACACCTCCACCCTTTTGGCACTGGATAGCAGGTCAACGAAATCGAACTGTAAGGATTAATGTCACACTTCTCCAATTAATGCCTGTTTGGCGATTACAATATAATGTATATTATAATTTGAGTTATAATACAATTACATTATATTTAAGAATATAAATTAAATTATATTATTTCTGGTCTCTGAAGAGTCTCTGCTCATTCGCATGTCAATACATTTGAATATGAAAAGGCTTTCTGACTCAGGGCTGATAAGGTGTACATTCGCTGTTCCTCTTTTCTGTTTGCTAGGTTTTGAATACCTTTTCTTCTCATTTAGTCTTTTTAAATGGCCATTTTAACGTTTGATTATTCTTTTGAACTCTTAATTTTAGTTTTATCCGTTTAGATCAGGGAATCTATATCGCTCAGCGTTCCTTCTCCCAAGGCCGCACGGCACACTCCCGTCAGTTCCAATAACCAATTCAGAGGTAATTTGACTAAATATCTGGGATCTGCCGTATTCACACGTGCAATCAGAGATATCTTTACAAGTCCCCTTGAATGCCTCCTCTAGAAATTAAATCAATGTGTCACTTTAGTAGGGACGATTGACCACCAAGAAAGAGGACAGTTTATCAACTCAACTTCCCTTAAAATGGCTTCAGGCCAAGCCCGTGGTCGTTAAACCACGCACGTTTATCCAAAGCGATCACTGACCTAAAACAGTGGATATGGACACACCCGAACCTAGGTTGATTAAACAGCGTTTGTTGTTTCTAGTCGGAAATAACTTGTCCCCTCATTCAAGTACACTTAAAATGGTATCGGATATTAGCCGTCGCTAATCTGACGCGAAAGATGTGGAAATATACGAATCCAATAATCTATGGGAAAAAACAGTCTTTCAGAGTCATTCAGAATTAGTTAAAACGTGACAATATTTCGTTTTCTGAAAATGAAAAGCATTCCTGTCTCAGAACTTTCAAGAATCAATGAGATGCACGTTCGTGGTTTCTGACTTTCAAATTCATTGTGAATCACATTATAACCACATTCAGCATAGACACACACTTGTTTAATTCAGTTCACACGGGAAACGTGGCCTAGAATACAACATCAACAGCCTTTACCTAAGTGTTCCAAATACACTCACAGTAAAGCAATCCTGTGTTTAAAGAATAAACTTACAATTAGCCAGGGGCGTCACTAGGATTTTCATTTTAGGGGGGCTAAGCCCCCAATATGATTTTTAAACAAATTATAAAAAAAGGTAACACTTTAGTTTAGGATCTAAAGATCACTATTAACCATTTTCATTACGAAGCAAAGGCACGGTTTTATAATAACTGTGGTCCCTAATGTGAGGTAGGGCAAATAAGGGGGTTCGGGGTCTCCCCGAGAAAATTTTGATTTCTCTGATCTACATATGTGCATTTTAAGATGTTCTGAAGGCCAAAAAACTTGGATAGTGGGCAGCTGACAATTTTTCTCTCCTCATCAGCAGCATCACTTTTTTTCTCTTTGTTTTTCTCTTGCCCTGTCTCTTCCCCTCCTAAAGCTGAGCTTTGACTGATATAGGCTTTTCATTTTTGTCTGTCAGTGAAGAAAGTAAACATAGGGTCAACTGAATGAATCATTTTCTCAGACGCGTTTATTTACTGAAAGCTACTAAAGGTAATTAAGTTTATTAAATGCATTCACAATATGTAGGCTACACATTTATTATTGATCTTATGCCTAATACAGGGCCGTAGACAGGGCTTTATAATCACAGAGGTCCTAAATTTGAGATTGGTAGGGGGTTCAAATTTTTTTTTTCTGATATGTGCATTTCAAGACGTTTGAAGACCAAAAAAAAGGATAAGAAATAGCTTTAAAACCATGTCAGTGGGCAGATTATTTGTCAATACCTCCTCTCTTCTCATCTCCATCACTCTTCCTTTTTTTCTCAGTCTCTTCCTCCCTTTCTCTTCCCCTCCTAAAGCTGAGCTTTTTTAATTTACTAAAGGCTACAATTTGTATTATATTCTCAATATGTACACATTCATTATTAATCTTGTGCCTAACATGATGAAAACGGCTTTGTTAATGTTTCTTGTAAACTAATTATTACATTACATGAGTTACATGAGTGTATAGGCCTATTTTCAGTTCAAAATGGCGAAATTAGACAAAACTATATTAGTTTGCCTGATTATTTTTTGTCATTCGTTTAACATTTATGACCTAAAAAAAGTAAAATATGAAATGTTAAGTTTAGCTACTTACATCTTATCTCGCACTTGACCGTACGCGTCGAGTCCATAGACTGTAAAAAATGGTCGTGTCGCACTGTTAAAATTCGCGCTCAGCTGCGTCTGTGAACATAAAGCCCGCCTACTTTGATTTGATTGGTCGTCTCTGACATTGACGAGCAGTGACAGACCAATGAGGCTCAGATGAACACACAAATGAACACACACACCCTGTCCTCTGTTTCTGACGTGCTCTCTGCACGGCGCAGCTGTGGATTGAGAACGTGCTGAATCTGATTATAACAAGACTGAAGTGAACACGAATTTGTGTAGCCTACATTAATCTCACATTTTTAGGGGGGCTTGGCAGAAGCTTGGCTGAAGCCCCCCTAAAAAGGGCCTAGTGACGCCCCTGCAATTAGCCTATGTGCACATATAGTAGCACAAACAACTATAAAGTGTGTTCTATGAGTGTGTTACATTGTTTGAAGCACAACTACGAATTTGAAAATACAAATTATTGCATTATTGCCTTTTAATCCCATCTGTGTTAAAGTGGAAGCTTTCAAATGCAATATAGAGTTTGTAAAGATTAGTTTAGGTTTATTATCGAATATTATTCAATGTGGCTTTTGTGCCAACCGGTGGGCTGGTCACACAAAGGGTTAAGCATTTCTGAATGCAGCATGGCTTTAGCATTTAGCATTAGCTTTGTTTTTTAAGTAGCATGGGCAATACCATACTAGCATTTAGCTTAGTCTCCTTTTGGAAGCAGCATGGACAATAACATTTAGCTTAGCCTTGAGATCCGATTTTAGCCTGTAAATTATATCATCCTGTTTTTCCAAATTTAGCTTTTTATAAACAATGCATTAGTGATGGGCAGATCGAGGCTTCGTGAAGCAATGAAACAGTCGAAGCAAATGTGCCATTTTGTTTCGAGGCTTCGAATCAATCCGAAACCCGTCTCCACGATGACACCTAGTGGTCACTTGCAGGTGTTGATCTGAAACAACCTTTACAAAGAGCTAATAAAAAAATGTGTTGGTTTTTTTTTTTTATTATTGTATTTTTGTAATATATGAAGCTTGTAACCTGTAGTCTCTTCACATTGCATAATGTGATTTTGGTCATGAAAAATGAATATTAATAAAAATAAATCAAGCCACAATGTCTCCCTTTCTTATAGATTTTTATTCAAAAATATTAATTTCTCTGCTGTTGAAGGACTCAGCCTACTTCTTTTTTTACAGATAATTTCTCCAGCCTTTGAAAAAATTATCTCACAAGGGACACTTGTTGCTGGCATACAAAGATATTTTTTAGCTAGGACATACAAATGAGGAAAGATTACTGCTCTCTCTTTCCAGTAAGTTAGAGGATCATGAGTTCTGGGCAAAAACGCATCGCTGAGGTATTTTTTCACTTCCACTGTGGCATCAGCTGTAGGATTGTGTATCATCTGGGTCTCACGGATACGATTGTCAAAATGTTCCCATAAACTGTCTTGTGTTTCAACTGGTGTTGATGATGATGGGCCTGATGTTGACATTTGTGGTTCTGAATTAAAAGAAAACGGCAATTAGTAACAAATCATAAACTGACAACACATATGAAGTATAAATTTCATGAATCACATTACATAAGATAACATAGACTGAAACTCACCAGGAGTTGTGTTTGAACGCATCAGCGAAGCACACTCCAGTGTGATGTGCTTTTCAGCATCCAGGGCTTTGGCAGGATGTCAGTAGCAGGCCTTGGTACAGGGGGAACACTACCATCCTCTGCACCCTGCAGAATGGCAGGATGAATGCTCCTCAAATGGCGCATCATGGATGATGTATTGTTGCAGTAGGCTAGCTGCCGATCACAATACACACATCTCACTTTATTTGGTGTTTCCAAATGGAAATGCTCCCACACCACAGATGTACGGCATCTCTTCTGTGGAGCCTCCATTTCTATCTATCTATCTATCTATCTATCTATCTATCTATCTATCTATCTATCTATCTATCTATCTATCTATCTATCTATCTATCTATCTATCTATCTATCTATCTATCTATCTATTTTATATGTAGCCTATCTATCTAATTATCTATATCTGTAATATATGTATCTATCTATTAATCTATATATATATATATATATATATATATATATATATATATATATATATATTTCTATCAATGCATCTATTTATGTGTCACTATATGTACTCTGTGTGTCTCTAAGTCAATGTGTAAATGTAAATTAAAAATATAACTAAACAAATCGCACTATAAATGTCACTATATCACCAAAAATCCACTATCTCAAAACCAAACTCCTCTCACAAAAACCCACGATATGAAAATGCGTTGACAAAACTTTTATACTGTGTGATTGTGTGATTTGTTCCCGAACCGACCAATCAATGAAACCCTGATTCGGAGGAGCACTCCACCTGATGAAACACTTAGACGCTTCATTTAGCCGTTGTCACGTGACGTGGGTGTTTTGAATCACGCTTCGGATCAGTGTTTCGAATCATCTTTGCTTCGGGATCTCGCAAAGCTTCGGAACGTCTGTTTCGCGCCAGCCATCCTTACAATGCATCAATCTGCCTTTTTATTTATAAAATCACGTGTTCTCCGATTTCTCCGTTTACAAACTTAGATTTTTCTTTCTGTTGTTTGCCGATTCTCTTCACGTGTTGCTAGTTCGTTTCAACAAAGCCAATACCACAATGGCGACAAACATGCGGCTGATTTGAAAACTTTTAGGCTGTTTTACAGCTCCTCATCAAGTAACGTTACACAAAAAACATTTGGAAGATGTTATTCCGATTTTAGGTTTCGTTTTTTGTTGCATAGTCAAACAAGGATATCTTTAATCTATTAACAAGGGTTTTCATTCTTCATCTGCGCTGTCGCTTATCACGTCCTCACGTATTTCAGTTCCGGACTAAACAAAGGGCTTTCCTATACCCATAACAATGCAAACAACATTTTCTCAACACTTCTCAAAGGGGAAGAAGAAGTTGACTTACCACAGTGGCAGAAGAAAGACAAGATGTTCAAACCTCGTGTTGATTTTAAAATCCCCATATTTTGCTGGAAAAAACGTTGCTCGCGAAATCCTGTTGCGACATCACGTCGCGGGGTCACCAATTTGTAAGTCCGTCTAATTCGATCCAATGGCGGTATCGATTAGAGGTGAAGGTCACATGCGCGTTCCGTCTCTTCCAATGGCAAAGGGATTTTAAATTAAATGCAATACATTCTATCTTATGTATTAATTCGTTTCATCTGACTCCATAAAATGAAAGTGTTTTTCAATGATATCTGCACTGTAATGAATTGCTGTAAAAATTACAGCAATATTTTACAGCAGCTGGCTGTTTTCTAATAATACAGCATATTGCTGTAAACTGCAATGCATTCTGGGGTCACGTGACGGTTTGATTCAAAATACAGAATATTACTGTAAATTTCAAATCTACAGAGGCATTGTGATCTTCAACGGTCGTGTCGTCGACTTTCGGGTAGCGGCAAGAGGAGTGATTCTCAACTCTGTGGTAAGTGACTTATTATTTCAGTTTCTTATTTTTATGTTGTGTTACTCGTAGACTATGAAGGTAACGTTATATTCGCGGTTCATATTGGTAACCGAGGATCACGCATCCTCCGTACGGGGCGCGAGGGAGATTTGCGCGGGGCTTCAGCATCGCGGACGCGGTAGTATTTCACACATTCCTCGGGATCTATGGGCTCCTATGTTAAGAAGAATTACATGCTTTAATGACAACAGTCAGTATTCACACGAGCTTCGTGTTGATCTGCACACTTCGTCGTGATTATTTTATGGTGGAAATCAAATCAAAATCAAGTCATCTGTTAAAATGGGCGCCGAAATGAAAACGCCGTTGCTAAAACCTTGCGTCAGAATCTGAATGTTGCTGTGTCGCATGTTTAATATGCCGGTGTAAAAATCCCTTACATTTCATTACGAATATAGGCTAGCCTATATCCTATATATTTTAGCTATAGCATAGCCTACTCTCTGTGTGTAATTTGCTTATTATTCTCATAATTTTCTTTGTTCATTTTATTTAATAGAAAGAGTTCCTGCACTCTGAATAAAATATGGTTTAAATTTAAAAAGCTGAAAAATAAAAATAAACTATTGTCACATGTGGTATTGTTTTAGGAGACACTTTGACAAGTGGACACTGGAAGACCAAGTTGTGTGTGCGGAGAGTATTCTTCCTGTCTGGCCCTACTGTTCACTGCATATTCCAAAATCAGAAGGAGGCAGCCTGCACCTTGGAGTTCATTTAAAGGTAATGATTGAATTCTTAACAACCTCAGTACATTTTACACATTTATTCAATATCAGAACTTCCCTTTGGATATATTATCTGTTGACTTAATTAGTTAAATCAGGTGTTTTAATTAGTGGACATAGGGTTAGGGTTGGGGAGGTCTTCCTGAGAGGTCCTCATGACTGGAGTTGAGAAACACTGCTCTAACAGATTTCAAAAACATGATTACAAGCATCAAAACTTAAAACCAATCCTAATTACATATTGTCTGTTTCCTGACCCATTAGGTGCTTTGTAAGAGAGGAACAAAGAAGAAAATTGCCACGACAGGGCAAATGGTACAGAAGAAACAGGTTGCAGTGAACCCACATGTTGCCACTCTTCCCTGCAAAGTGGTGTGTTATCAGTGGAATTTCTGAAATGTAAGTAGTATACACACACACAAATATCTTTTTTTCCTTTAATTGTAACCTTTTAATGTTCTTTATCTGACTCTAACTGTATCTGTCATCCCTCTGTCTGTCTCTGACTGTATCATTATGTTTTGTAATATATCTAATGTATTGTCCTTTTCAATATTTCTAGCCACTCTTTGCATCCTGTGATGGAATAGCATCTGGAGCTGAATTATTCTCCATTTTTGTTTTTCAGTTTTTTGGACTCACTCGGGGCCTTGTTGTTTGGACATGTTTGTCTGGTAATGAAGTGGTAAAAAATTAAATGGTCTTTTTCAGAATCATTTTATTATGATCATTTTGGTCAACTTGTGGTTTTAAATGTCATTTGCGTATTTCTTCTTTGTGTGAAGAGCCATGACGGCTAATTTGTTTCAAGTAATTAAAAAAAATTAATTTCATGTCCATTTAAAAAAAAAGTTTGTTAATAAAAATTAAATCAAAATTATGCAAAATACACTGTTTTATGACTTTTTTTCATGCATATTTTAAAGTTATAAATTAAATAAATGTTTACCTGTTTTTCAAGATTAGGATGTTGAATAATTTGTTTGTTTTGTGAAGTAATAGGGGAATTAAGTTGTGCGTTATACAACACTTAATGTATTTAAAAACAATTGTTTAAAGCTTATGCAGTTGATAAATAATTAACAATTAAAATTCAGTTGCCAGTCATTAATATTCAAAAATCAGGAAAATATATTGTATATACTGCATTTTACATACTTCCTCTAGATATAGTGAAAACAAAGATTCATGTAACTTACTGTAAAAAAATACAACAATTAAAAAAATATAGTTATTTACTGTAATCAGAGAATACAGTAAAAATCTGTAAATTAAATTACAGAAACGCTACTGTAAAAAATACAGTAACTGGCTGGCAACCCTGCTGCCAGTATTTTACTGTAAAATTTACAGGAAATTTTTAACAGTGTGTGCATCTTTAAATATACGTTAATGTTTGACTATTCCTTTTAACTCCAATGAAAATAAAGTCAAAGTCTGTTAGAATAATCAAATATAACAATTTATTATGTCAGGTAAATGTATTATAACAATTCCATAATCAATTGAAAGATAATCAATGCAAATCATCAAATGTTTTAGGATTAGAGAAATAGATGCAAACCCAACATTTAAGAACTACATGAGCTAGTCCTCATGGGCTATCTGAAATACAGAAAAAAGCCACGATTCCTTGCTGCATCCCATTAAATAGCCAGAAATGAAAGCGTAGCGTAAGTTCCGCCAGGAAGACTCAATTGTTACGTCATGTATTACCTTCTCATCTATCCAATCGCGTTCTAATACGTGAAGTATAAAAGATCCTTACTTACACTCGTCTGAGTTCGCAGATGCTGACGCTTTCACTTTCCACCATCCTCCCCACCTCCTCCAAGACGGTCTTCGCTCCATCCTTTCCACCACCACCAGGTCGGTCCCTTCCAAAACCCCAAGGGGGGGTCGGCTGCGCCCCTGCCTTCATCTTCAGGCAGGATATGCAGAATCCGTACCCTCGGATCGCGAGTTATGGACGGGGCCTACGCCAAAGAACTTTATTGCATATATGGCTTGCTGGGCTGTTAATAAAATGCATTATTGTTCAGTATCTTATCTCCCGAGTCTTTCTGGTAGAACTTCTTTTCAATGGTTATTTGCATTCAGGTTACACCTTATTTTGGGGGTAGGGGAGAAAGGCCATTTGTCCACCTTTCTTTGTGTGCCAGTTTCTCTAAACTTCTAAAAAACCTTATTACCTTTTGTTTTACTTATTTGGAATGAGACATCTGAACCAGCCACCCTGAGACCTTTAAAATGATACTAAACACAATAATCATTCACATTAAACCATGTATATACTTGTGTGCGTTTTTTAGTGTTACTGACTGAGAGAGAGAGGAAATGTAAATCAGGTGAGACTGCGTGAGGGGGAGGTCGAATGTTAATTTTCAGCAAGTTCCTTTGTTTCAATAGACCATGTGGTCAAGACAGTTTCTCCAACCAGTTTTACAGTCTTACATGTGTCAACAAGATTCAACAAGACATTTTCACCTGGCTAGACCCAATGTTTAGATCTGTTGTGGTATTTATGCAAATTAGCACATACGTAATTAGATTATGCACAATTTGTCCATCTTAACAAACAATTTAAAAAAACTTGGAATACATTTTTTGTTTGTCTTGATGAAAGTAATCAACTCAGTAATTTTCATGGTGATATCTAAAGGTTAAACTTTTTATCCTATTCTCGTAAGAAAAAGAATGAATAGGCGTATGAATAGGCTATTTTTTTTTTTTTTTAAACTTTCCCTAATGGGATTCTTTGGCACTTTTTTTTTTTCCTTACTCAGGTCAGGACATATTGAGGATACAAAATCAGTTGAGTTTGCTTGTTGCAATTTGTTCAAGGTTAACCCCCCTTTTTGGCTT
The DNA here is from genome assembly GCF_029890125.1 of Rhinichthys klamathensis goyatoka. Taxonomy (NCBI): domain Eukaryota; kingdom Metazoa; phylum Chordata; class Actinopteri; order Cypriniformes; family Leuciscidae; genus Rhinichthys; species Rhinichthys klamathensis. The sequence goes on from NW_026607025.1 coordinate 1,360,011, forward strand.
AAAATGACTGGACTAACAGGCAGATCAGGTGCAAACAGACAAAAAACACAAATTTTAAAAAAATAAAAAAAAAATATATATATATATGAAGAGTTCAGATGCAAAAGCCTCTAAGTGCCATTTGAAATTTTCTTCTAGAATGATCATTTTTAAGTTCAGTAATTTCACTTAAATGGCAATGAAGATTACCTATTAATTGTCATTTGAGTGAAATTACTGAACTTAAATATACAAGCTTGATAAAAATGATCATTCTAGAAGAAAATTTCAAATGGCACTTAGAGGCTTTTGCATCTGAACTCTTCATATATATATATATATATATATATAATTTTTTTTTTTTGTAAATAAATGTAGCAGTTCATAACAGACACATGCGGTATCATATCTACTTGGTGCTTCAGCTTTTGTTTTCTGCAAATATTTTGGATGTTCAACACTTATAGACACAAACAGAGTGACCCAATTCCTTCCACAAGCTTTTTCACTGTGTGTGTACTGTGTACCCCCGAAAGTAGCAGTGGCCACCCCCTGGCCACCCCATGTATAAAACTCTAGTTCCGCCAGTGGCACCATTGCTGTCTGACCACTCTGGAACAGGTGTGCACGCCAAGGCCAGATTTGTCAGACATGCCATTGGATAATTGTGAAAATGTCCTCTTTGTGGATGGGTCAGCGACGAAAGATCCACAAACAGGACAAAATAAGGTGGGTTATGCAGTAACTACCGAATTCGACGTTGTTGAAAGTGGTAAATTGCCATCAAACTATTCAGCGCAGGCCGCTGAGTTAGTTGCTTTAACAGAAGTGTGTAAAATTATGGCTAACAAGTGCGTAACTATTTACACGGACTCCAGATATGCGTTCGGGGTCACACACGATTTTGGTGCTTTGTGGAAGCACAGAAAGTTCCTGAAGTCGGACGGACGTCCGATATTGAATGCGCCGCTGGTATCTGACCTTTTGGAGGCCGTTATGTTACCAGACAAGGTTGCGATATGTAAGTGCGCAGCGCATTCTAACGATAAAACTTCTGTATCTGCAGGAAACGCGAGAGCAGACGCGGCAGCAAAGGCCGCGGCAGCAAAGGAGACAAAAGAAGCAACTTGTACTTTGATATCTGATACTAATGACCATGACATTTCCTCGTCCTTACAGAGCATGCAGACTTTTGCCACAGGAGCAGAGAAGAATCTATGGAAGAAGGCTGGATGTAGCCTGAAGGAGAATGTGTGGAGGAGTGTTGATGGTCTTGCCTGTCTTCCTAAACATTTCTTTAGACATTATGCTATATGGAGCTATGGGCGGGACCATGGCTCCAAGGGGAGTATGGTAACACAGATGAAAGATTTGTGGTTCACAAAGTATATTGCTTGTGATATCAATAACCATTTGTTTGCTAATAATGTTGTGGAACGAGGAGCTGAAAGCAAGGCCAATAGCAGACGACATGGACGAGAACAGCACTGAGGTGGAGAACAGCACGGTAATTCAACGCATCAGGAGAGAAGCGATATTCGTGAAGGCGACGGAAGGCACAGAGGGACGTATCGTCACGATTGAAGAAGGTACAACGGTGAAATTTACCTGTAACCCTTTTCAGAAAAACTGTCCAGATTGCAGAGGGATCGACTCAGAGTACGCGGCTCCGTACTTCTGCCGTGGGTCGTGCGGATGGGACAACGTCCTGGCTTACTACTACGACTACAAACCAGGGCGTGAACCGAGATTCAAAGTGTTCTCGAATAATATGATGAGCAACAACAGGTACGGCATGACAGTTGAATTGACTAACGCAAAACTTTCGGACCAGGGCAGGTACTACTGCGCTTTGGATAAGCAAGGAAAAGACTGGTATGACCAAGTGGACATCATGGTAAACGAAGCACAGCCACAAGGGACAGTGATTGCTCCAGTGATGACTGAACTTGAACCAGCTACAGGTGAAGAAATGGCCTGGATGGGAAACGGAGACCTGAGGAAAGACCAAACAAATCCTTAAGTCAAGAAAGCTATGTCAAAATGTCAAGGTAACAAGGCTTGTGCATTGGCGATGTTACAGAAAGATGAACTAGGAATATCAACGAACTGTTGGCTTTGTCTGCAAATGTCTCACGGATTTAAAGCTGTCCCACTGACTGTAGCGACAGCAAAGGACACCAAGTGTCTGATTCCACAGCAAATGACTGATGTGCTGAGAGCTGTGGCTGATCTGGAAGGAGGAAGGACACCGACAAAGGAACTGGCGGGAAACTGTGAACATGTGCAGCAGTATAACCATTCTACCATAGCACTACCTCCGTTGAGGGTGGCACAGGTGACCGGTGATGTTTGTGTTTGTCTGAATAAACATAAACTGTTCAATGTAGGTAACTCTGATTGCAGGGTCAGAATCGATGTGAAGGACGGAACAGTGGACAATTGTACGACAGTCCTTAACGGTAAAATGATAAATTTCACATGTCCATTCAGTGCACCAAAGGAAACGACGCCGGCAGCGGTTTGGGTGTGTGGGAGTAGGGCATTTCACAAACTGCCTAAGAAATGGTCTGGGTGTTGTTTTCCGGGGTTAATGGATGTGGGGACATCTGTGTATTTACCAAATAAAACAAGGGAAGTTAGAGGGAAAAGAAGTGTTAACATTATGCCAGGGCCACTACCAAGACATTATTCAGGGTATACATTATCTGACCCGTGGACGACGCCAGGGGCAAACATTGGGTTGTCTTTATTCCTGGGGGTGGGAACGACTGTGGCCATTAATAAGATAAACGGACTGGCATGGACTGTACTAGCGATCGCTAATAGCTCTGAAAACGCTTTGACAATGATAAATGACGAAATAAAACAAATTAGAGATGCTGTAGTTCAGAATCGCCTTGCCCTTGACCTTTTAACCATGGAGACCGGGGGCGTGTGCAAGATGTTGGGAACGTCCTGTTGTTTTAAAATCCCTGACTACGCTGACAATATCACTGATGTAATTGAACACATGAGAAATGATGTAAAGGAGCCTGAGCCTGCTAAGAATAACTGGATGGGTTGGCTTATGACGGAGTGGGGAGGCTGGGTTTACTGGGTGTTACAAGTTGTGTTGCCAATTGGAGCAATAGGGTTGTTAATACTGTGTTGCCTACCATGCATTTTTCAGTGTATTTCCAGCTCAGTACAGAGACTGGTGAGTGCAGGGACAGAGGTTAAACTGACCAAGGTGACAATGGATTCGGATGACAAAAATGACTATGATACTGATAGTGGGAGCTATAGTAACATGTGGTAGAATGTGAATGTTCTTCTTTATTTTTCCTCAGGTGATTATGTTTTCTATATTTTTTTTTTTTTTTTTCATTAATGATTTGATTTCATTGAAGCGATTTAATTTTCTTAAAGAACGATGATAAGCAAAGAGGGTTAAAAGCAGTTGCCATCCGTGTCACGAGGTGGCGTACAAGGACAGGGAATGAAATTGAAGGATTTTTTCTTTCTGTGTTTTTCCATAATATGTTTTAAGTAATCAAGTGTCTTATTGATATTGTATTTCCTACTAATCTGTACACTATTTCTTGTTTGTGATGAGATGACTGAGGGTCCGACCTAGGTTGGGGATGCAATAACAGTGCTTATTCGTCTAGCCCGGTCTCAGAATAAACCTTTATCTTTGCTTGCTATAAAATTAAGGGCCTATCCCTATAAAAACAGCCTAAGCTTATTTCATTTTTAACTACTTCTTTCTTACAAGTTTAAAGAAGAGTGATCAGTTATACGGAAATCAGAAATGAAAGTATAAGTGTGATGTAAACTGAAAGGAACACTCCGACCTTTTGGGACTTTAGCCTATTCACCTTATCCCCCAGAGTTAGATAAGTCCATACATACCTTTTTCATCTCCGTGCGTGCTATAAGTCTGTTTGACGCACCCACCGCTAGCCTAGCTTAGCACAAAGACTGGATGTAAATGGTTGCAGCTAGCATACTAATCCAAATAAGTGACAAAATAAAGCAAACATTTTCCTATTTACATGTTGTGATTTGTATAGTCACAGAGTGTACAAAAAACAAAGTCACATGAGACACAGACATATTTTAACCGTATAAATACTGAGAACTATATTCTCTGAAGGCGAAGCACTGCTACTTGGGCGGAGTGATAACCGCAGCACCTGAGACGCGCTCTCTGCTCCTTACCACGGCTCGTCTCAGGTGCTGCGGTTATCACTCCGCCCAAGTAGCCGCCCAAAAGCTTTTTTTGCATCTATGCGCGATTAGACTAAAGAGAACGCGCTGTATGTGAATGTCCTGATGCACACACTCATTCATTCATTCCATTCCAATGTTGCGCACACGGCGCGCAGAAAGACGCGAAACAGTATCGTGTGCCCAGACAGCGCGCCGGAATGGGATTCTCTTTCGCACTTAAACAACAATAACACAAACCATTATGCCAAAATCTCCGACTACGGAAGCCTGTTAACTCAAAGGCGCAGTGCTTTCTTGCAATTGGGTCGGTTCATGTTCACACCGTAAACGAACCGTACCAGAGTTCGTTTGGAACCGTACCGAGACCACCTCTTCAGCTGGGTCTCGGTTCGGTTGTTTGGTCCGCACCCGAGTTCGATTGCTGTATTCACACCTGCCCAAAAGGTCCGCACCAAGGGGGGAAACGAACTAGAGTTCGATTCAATCGAACCAAACAAGGCAGGTGTGAATCCACGCTTAGTCTATCTATGGGCAGAAGAACAGACCTTGAGATAGTTGTATAAAAACTGCTCTCTCCCTCCTCTCCGGGTCTCACTTGCCTCGCAGAACTGTACACTGTCTACCTCTGTGGGCCAACTGAACCTTTCTTATAAGAAATAAATCATTTTAATTCTCAGACTGTCTCTTACGCATTGATGTTTGTTTAGTGAATAATTCTGCCGTTACACCTTAAAGGAGGCTGCTGCAATGTTTTCACTTGCCTTAACATCAAAGTCTCTTTCCCATGTAGATAACCTGTATAGGTTACTTTGCAGGGTTCTAGTGGACCATGTGACATCTAAGAAAGGCAATGCTTTTCTATGCTCTGACAAAAGGCCATCAAACCATGTGCGAACGAGGGCACCATTAGCCGCGTTTCCACTGCCGGGCTAGGGCCGGGCCAGGGCTAACAGCGAGCCGAGCCGAGCCAGTGGCCTTGGGCCTCAAGCACCGGGCTTGCGTTTCCACTGCCGGGCCAGTAGCCCCGCAGCGCTGCCCTAAACCCCGCCCCTAACACGCCTTTCTGGATCAAACGTCATACAACCCAACCCATTTCAGCGGGTATTATGAATTTATTTATTTTTTAAGTTAGGAAGATAGCATGTATATTAACTCACCGACCGTGGCTGCAATAGTGTCCCGATTGTCTCGCGAGTCGCCACTAACAGAGGGACGTAGCACACCGTCCATCAAGTCGAACCATGGAAAATCCCTTCTCTGAGCTCTGCTTTGTTCATTGTGCATTTTAATCGCCTTGTACAATACTGCGCCCGCAACTTTTTTTTTTTTTTTTTTGAACTTGAAGCGTTGCTCGCTGAATGCTTAGCTTAGAAAGTTCAGCATCGATGTATTTTATAACATCCTCGTTTCTTCACACGCCGTCAAATTGACGTTGTACCCTTTCTTCTGCCCAAATGCTCAGAAGAGCTTTGGTATCTTCGACAGACCAGTACAGGCGATTCTCCATTTCGAGCAGCGATTATTTTGCGCAATATAAAAAAGTGAAATGTGCATCTTGCTTCAGATCATAACGTTCCATAACACTGATAAACTCCGCCTTTTACCTTGAGCACCCCTCTAGCCCGAGCTGGCCCGCTTTGGCCCAAGGTATTCGATGGGCCAGAAATCCTGGCCGTTGGCCCCGAGTAAGCCCCGATCAAGCCCCGGAAGTGACAGTGGAAACGCGACTGGCCCTGGCACGCACTAGCACGGCTCGGCCCTGGTCCGGCAGTGGAAACGCGGCTATTGTCCTCTAGCACCTTCTCTGAAGTGTCAACAATCCCACTGTATGCTGCAGCTGTCTGACAAAATCTTTCTGTGTACTCACATACAGTTTCATAATTCTTCTGTACTGATGTACAGCCTGGGAAGCCTATAATTGAAGATGTGAAATTCTCTAATAAATGTCTTACATTGCCTTCCCTGGAGGATTTATATATAACAAAAAGGACTGATAAATATGAAATGTTTATGGACGATCTCTTAGTTGCCCAGCTCCAGAAAGACCACGCCAAAACCCTGCACAAAGCCAAGAAAAAGGACAAAAGGAAGAAGAAGTCGACCATTGACCCTGCAGCACGACCTGATATGGCAGAGCAGGAAGATGATAACCACAATTCGGAAAATGGAACAACTGAATAAACAACTGATGCATGTTGTAAAAAAGTTTGTGTTAATGAGTCAACTTAAATGTCCCAGATGTGAGATGTTAGATATGCAGGAGAAAGTCGCATCTCTAGAGATGCAACTTTGCCCTGCTGTCTGAAGTGTTATTTTTAGTTTGCATTGTCTTTCTTTTACGCTATCATTGCAGAAGCTAAGCAGGTGTTACAACTGTGACCTTGCTGTATAGATAAGGTAACGCTTTTTAGGAGGCCATGGTGAGGCCAGAGGCAGGATGTGGTTTTCACACCTGTAGGTGGGGAAAAACCAGTAGAATAGCGCCATAGCTCATGTGTGTAGAGCCTTAGAAGATTAACGACTTTTTGCTCAACAACAAGTGTAAGTGTTTGCTGCTTTTTGCATACCTTGTAAGGAATTATTGCTGAACTAGGACTGCCTCCCCTAATGCTTAGAGACGGCCCCAATTTAGACATATAAAAGATGATGTTTCCTGTTTCTCGGGGCCGCAACTTTTCGAGGTGAAGACTATATACGCTTTTCTTTTATTTTTCTGTTTTTGAATTTATTGTCTTTGTATCATTCTGAAAATTTTTGAGTAAAACGAAACCATAAGTTTGGTGATTCGAAAACCTCTTAAAATCAGACTCAGAGTGATTTTTCCTAAAAATATCTTTATGTGAATTGAGATATTTTATACTGAGCAAAGAGCCCTGTGACACGAACCCAAGACTTAGCTGGGACGGACACCGCCGAGGATCCTATTCCATTTCCCAACATCAAGAACTATCAGGTGAGCATATGATGAAATGTGATTTGGATTGCATGTGAATGATATGAGGGAGGTTGATAGGTATTACAGCGGTATAAAAACACAACAGTACACAACTAGTGATCTTTGACCAGTCCACTTTTGGTCCAACAATGTTCTTTAACACTCTCAGAACTCCCTCTCTCAATTCATCTTTTCTGGCATGCTGTAGTTCAGAATTGTTTACAGCATTTTCAAAATCATGGAATTCTGACTCAGTGAAGATCTGTGATATTAGCTGGTTGACTTCAGCTAGAGACATATTGTAGAGCCGCATCTTTTTTGACAATTATCTCCTAAACTCAGAAAAATTTCTTTGCACTGATGGCAAACTTTCAGCAATTCTCTCGATATCTTTAGGAGCTAAAGATAATTTGACTGCTTGTAGCTGCAGTATGGGGGTTGCTGATGGAACTGGATCAATCCCTTTCACCCTACTCTGAGCCTTTTGTCTTGCTCCACACACTTCAACTGCATTTACATCTTTCATCAATACAGCACTGACATTGTCCTCTATTCTATCAAAAAACTGTACATCAGGATAGCTTTTATCTGACTGTTGGTTTTCTGAGTCACAGAATGGATGGGCTTTGTTATGGCCCACCTTTGTCTTGAAACAGGACACTTGAGTCTGCAATTGTTTGTTCTGTTCTTTAAACTTAGCAATACACTGAGCTTGATCTTGTGCAATGGATAAGCTAAATTCCATGTGACAGAAAATAATGCCTTTTAGGTTTCTCTTCCTGATACATGCACCTAACACCTTTTTGCATTCTTCAATAGACCATACTTTTTCTGGGTGAATACCAAATTTCTTTGTCAAATTCAATCTGACTGACTCAGTCACTATGGAGTCCATGTGCTCTCCTAACAATGACTTGAACTCACTGTCTGTCCATAGAGGGGTAGCTAGTCCACCTTTCTGAGTTGATGGAACTCGCCTAGCATTGCTTCTAACCATTTTGTGAGTTTCTTTGTTATCACACAAACAAACACTAAAACTTCTCTGTTCAAACAGAGGCTACACTCGAGGCATACTTGTTACCAACACATCATAAACTATTAGCACGTTACGCTAATCTTCCCTGAAAGAAACGGAAAGGATCTTTCACCTTCCTAACTTTTAGAGGATAAAACAAAATTACTAGCATGTAATGCTAACTCTTCCCTGCCTGAAACAGAGGATCAAACTTTCCTCTCTAAAATAAAATTTTAGAGGGTAACACCACAAAATAAATAGCCTGTAAGACTACCTCTTCTCTGCTTGCACAGAGGCTAACAATATTTTAACTTGAATGCTAAAATCTTCCCTGTCTGCACAGAGGATAACTTTTCATCTCTAACAGAAAACTTTAGAGAATAAACTTAATCAACCAAACTCTACAGCTGTCTGTTAACTCTTCTCTGACGGCGCAGAGGAATAAAATTTGTACTGGTCTTCAGTGGTTCTTTGAATAGAGTGAAACTCACCAAATCGTTTGTTGTTCAGAAAGATTCAGTCTGGAAACTCAGTTAGCTTTGTTTAGATTTTTGTTGAACTTGTTTCAAGATTCAGTCTGGAACTCAGTCAGAGTTCTTCTTTGTTGAGATCTTTTTGCTTGAAGTTTCAAGATTCAGTTCTGGAAATCTTTGTTGCTTGAAGTTTCAAGATTCAGTTCTGGAACTCAGTCCGCTTTGTTGAGATCTTTGTTGAGGTCCAGTTCTGGATTCTAGTGAAGTTAATTCTATCCGGGTCACAGGGGACCATCTGTTGTGAACTTTTTCTTCTTAAAGTGTAGGAAAGTCAGAAGAGCAGACCAGGAGACGGAGAGGTATCTTTTAAAGCAGATGTTCTTTATTAGGTCGCTGTAGCATCTCAATCTCGTCCGACTAACTAAAATGCAGACTGTTCATATACATTACAAGGGGAAGGAATTACATAGAGGTGGAGTCACTCGGAAACAAAACATGCAAATGAAGTGGGAAACACCCTACTCTGAGAGCCCTATCAGTCCAATTGAATCAGCATAACTTATTCAAATGCTGATACTGGCCAGGAACACTGGTTCCAAGAGCCATCCCAGAGCCATTAAAGACAAAAGGTGGAAGTCTCCCCTGTAGCTAATCCAATCAATCTCGGCTGAGAGGTGAGAATCTCAGTGATCTGATTAATTTAAAATACACTGGAGAAAACAGGACTGTCAGGAAAGGAGACTCTTGCTGGAGACTCAATAATCATCTGAAATCAGTCTACTAAACTTTATCAGTTTATATACTATTGTAGTGGAAACCTAAATTAAACATTTAATAAATTTGTAACCCTACACTATCGACATTTAGTTGTGAATGGGGTCTCCCACACTGCTGGATCCATGCTGTGGATGCCACCATGTTTGTGTCGTTGCAATAGTAATCCTGCTCAGTACGAGAGGAACCGCAGGTTCAGACATTTGGTGCGTGTGCTTGGCTGAGGAGCCACTGGTGTGAAGCGACCATCTGCGGGATAATGACTGAACACCTCTAAGTCAGAATCCCGCCTAGAGCCAGATGCAGAACAACCAGCTGAAGTGCCTGTGTTAAATCGACACTTAAAAGCCTTACATCTAGGCACTCCGGGGCAAAAGCCAAAAACCCCCGAGATCAAAACAAAGCTGGTTAAACAACCAGAAGTCGCTCTGACAGAAACAGGAACTACTTTAGAGGAACTGTTGAAACGCGATCAGGAGATGCTCATGTTGAAAAGGGCTAAGCTGAAAAATACTACAGTGAAAGGAAAAGTTCGGGAGATAGTCCGATATGGAGAACAGATGGGGATAACGGGTGTATCAATAGACTCATTTATTCTCGCTGAATTCGGAATTAGTGGGGGGAGAGAATTAGCGCAGACGCTAGAGAGCTTAATCCCCACAAACAAGGAGGAAATAGAACAGAAGCTGTTTGAAGAGAGATGGTCAATTGTGGGGGCCCTGTCAGCATGTCAGGAAGTGGCACACAAAGGTGTTGAGGGGCTCCTCAAACACATTTTCACTGGGGTAAAAAGTAATGCTCTTCTAGGAGCTAGAGAGTTTCTCTTATTAGGGCCTGAAACTGATCCAGAAGAACTGGAAAAAACCCTGATTAAATATGACCGCAAGACCGAATTAATTCAAAATGACAGGAGTAAATCAAACGAGAAACCGCAGGCAGCTAGAACTCAAACTAGGAAATCAGAAAGAGAAAGAAAGCCCTACAATCGCCATGAGCCAGAAAAAAGACAGATGTCAAATCAAAACCCTAGAACAGTGCCCAAGAGGAATGTAGGAGAAAACAATTATCGTAGGAGCTCAAATAGAGAAAGTGACAGGCATAGAGATCAGTCTAGGCCTAAAATTAGGAAGGAGACAGACAGACAAGAAAAGGGTTCCTACATCAGTCCTGAGAAATGGAACAAACTTAGTCAGGAAGATAAGACCAGAATCATAAAAGAAAGGGAGAAAACCAAAGATAATCCTAAGGTTGGAAGGGTTAAGGTTGACGATAATGCCGGTGACCGAGAATCTAAGGAGGAAAAACCAAAAGAACAGAAAGCAAGAAAAACAAAGAAAACGAATGGGGATTTAGATTAGAATGAACTGACTGATGTCAGTTTTGGAGGTTCTAATTAATTTTATAACCAAATTACAGGAGCTGACAAGATTAATTGAAGTAGAGGAAAACAAGCGAGATAACAGGATTGAGCCTTGCATTGAACTGCCTTCTGGGAATGGACATTGGGGTGAAAGATGTCATGAATGTAATAGATTGATAAAACGTCTGTATTTTGAATTGATTAATGGAGAAAAATGGTGTGGATCATGCATGAATGATAAAAATAAGTGTGTAAAGAAATCGTCAACTGGAGTAACTTATATGTGGGACTTAGTTATAAAAGCGAGTGTTAGAAAAGGGCTTTGCCCTAGAAATGAATTGAAATTAAATGGGTTCTCAGAAGAATTATTGTGCCTGGATGGAAACAGGAGATATGTGTTCCCACCATGGTTGAAATTGTGTATTCCTGGGCGACAGTGGGAAACGATCTCAAATGAGGGGAGATCGATATGTACTTTTCAAGTTATAGAATTCTTAAATGATGAAGAAATTTTAACTTTTGACGGAGTGACTTTACAAAAGAGAGTCAAACATGTGGGCTCAGGGGCCTTTGGATTGGCGTTTGTTGACAAATCGCATGTCTTCTATAAATGCCTCAGGTGTTGATCCAGGAGACCGGGGGCCGAATGGCTGGAGAGACCTACGAGCAGTTTCTAAAACGGGCGAAAACCCGACCGGAAGCAGCAGAGCGGGTCTGGTTCTCCATGGTTGTCTTGAGGTTTTGTGTGGAGGATGGCGATGTGAATGACAACTATATCCATGAGGCCCCTAGATTCAAAGACCCGACAGTAATTTGGCCAATGAATCGATTTTGTGAGGTCACCCTAATTAGACAAAAGGGAATTTTATTTAAGTTGTATGTCGAACAGGAATACCAAAGTGTAATGAAAGGAATAATCTTAATGATTGACTGTCCCGTAGATAGAATTCCAATGACGGCAAAATTTACAAGAGATATTAAAAGTGACATTTATCATAGAATCCCAGGAGTGGGTGATGTACAGCCTGGGAAGCCTATAATTGAAGATGTGAAATTCTCTCATAAATGTCTTACATTGCCTTCCCTGGAGGATTTATATATAACAAAAAGGACTGATAAATATGAAATGTTTATGGACGATCTCTTAGTTGCCCAGCTCCAGAAAGACCACGCCAAAACCCTGCACAAAGCCAAGAAAAAGGACAAAAGGAAGAAAAAGTCGACCATTGACCCTGCAGCACGACCTGATATGGCAGAGCAGGAAGATGATAACCACAATTCGGAAAATGGAACAACTGAATAAACAACTGATGCATGTTGTAAAAAAGTTTGTGTTAATGAGTCAACTTAAATGTCCCAGATGTGAGATGTTAGATATGCAGGAGAAAGTCGCATCTCTAGAGATGCAACTTTGCCCTGCTGTCTGAAGTGTTATTTTTAGTTTGCATTGTCTTTCTTTTACGCTATCATTGCAGAAGCTAAGCAGGTGTTACAACTGTGACCTTGCTGTATAGATAAGGTAACGCTTTTTAGGAGGCCATGGTGAGGCCAGAGGCAGGATGTGGTTTTCACACCTGTAGGTGGGGAAAAACCAGTAGAATAGCGCCATAGCTCATGTGTGTAGAGCCTTAGAAGATTAACGACTTTTTGCTCAACAACAAGTGTAAGTGTTTGCTGCTTTTTGCATACCTTGTAAGGAATTATTGCTGAACTAGGACTGCCTCCCCTAATGCTTAGAGACGGCCCCAATTTAGACATATAAAAGATGATGTTTCCTGTTTCTCGGGGCCGCAACTTTTCGAGGTGAAGACTATATACGCTTTTCTTTTATTTTTCTGTTTTTGAATTTATTGTCTTTGTATCATTCTGAAAATTTTTGAGTAAAACGAAACCATAAGTTTGGTGATTCGAAAACCTCTTAAAATCAGACTCAGAGTGATTTTTCCTAAAAATATCTTTATGTGAATTGAGATATTTTATACTGAGCAAAGAGCCCTGTGACACGAACCCAAGACTGAGCTGGGACGGACACCGCCGAGGATCCTATTCCATTTCCCAACATCAAGAACTATCAGGTGAGCATATGATGAAATGTGATTTGGATTGCATGTGAATGATATGAGGGAGGTTGATAGGTATTACAGCGGTATAAAAACACAACAGTACACAACTAGTGATCTTTGACCAGTCCACTTTTGGTCCAACAATGTTCTTTAACACTCTCAGAACTCCCTCTCTCAATTCATCTTTTCTGGCATGCTGTAGTTCAGAATTGTTTACAGCATTTTCAAAATCATGGAATTCTGACTCAGTGAAGATCTGTGATATTAGCTGGTTGACTTCAGCTAGAGACATATTGTAGAGCCGCATCTTTTTTGACAATTATCTCCTAAACTCAGAAAAATTTCTTTGCACTGATGGCAAACTTTCAGCAATTCTCTCGATATCTTTAGGAGCTAAAGATAATTTGACTGCTTGTAGCTGCAGTATGGGGGTTGCTGATGGAACTGGATCAATCCCTTTCACCCTACTCTGAGCCTTTTGTCTTGCTCCACACACTTCAACTGCATTTACATCTTTCATCAATACAGCACTGACATTGTCCTCTATTCTATCAAAAAACTGTACATCAGGATAGCTTTTATCTGACTGTTGGTTTTCTGAGTCACAGAATGGATGGGCTTTGTTATGGCCCACCTTTGTCTTGAAACAGGACACTTGAGTCTGCAATTGTTTGTTCTGTTCTTTAAACTTAGCAATACACTGAGCTTGATCTTGTGCAATGGATAAGCTAAATTCCATGTGACAGAAAATAATGCCTTTTAGGTTTCTCTTCCTGATACATGCACCTAACACCTTTTTGCATTCTTCAATAGACCATACTTTTTCTGGGTGAATACCAAATTTCTTTGTCAAATTCAATCTGACTGACTCAGTCACTATGGAGTCCATGTGCTCTCCTAACAATGACTTGAACTCACTGTCTGTCCATAGAGGGGTAGCTAGTCCACCTTTCTGAGTTGATGGAACTCGCCTAGCATTGCTTCTAACCATTTTGTGAGTTTCTTTGTTATCACACAAACAAACACTAAAACTTCTCTGTTCAAACAGAGGCTACACTCGAGGCATACTTGTTACCAACACATCATAAACTATTAGCACGTTACGCTAATCTTCCCTGAAAGAAACGGAAAGGATCTTTCACCTTCCTAACTTTTAGAGGATAAAACAAAATTACTAGCATGTAATGCTAACTCTTCCCTGCCTGAAACAGAGGATCAAACTTTCCTCTCTAAAATAAAATTTTAGAGGGTAACACCACAAAATAAATAGCCTGTAAGACTACCTCTTCTCTGCTTGCACAGAGGCTAACAATATTTTAACTTGAATGCTAAAATCTTCCCTGTCTGCACAGAGGATAACTTTTCATCTCTAACAGAAAACTTTAGAGAATAAACTTAATCAACCAAACTCTACAGCTGTCTGTTAACTCTTCTCTGACGGCGCAGAGGAATAAAATTTGTACTGGTCTTCAGTGGTTCTTTGAATAGAGTGAAACTCACCAAATCGTTTGTTGTTCAGAAAGATTCAGTCTGGAAACTCAGTTAGCTTTGTTTAGATTTTTGTTGAACTTGTTTCAAGATTCAGTCTGGAACTCAGTCAGAGTTCTTCTTTGTTGAGATCTTTTTGCTTGAAGTTTCAAGATTCAGTTCTGGAAATCTTTGTTGCTTGAAGTTTCAAGATTCAGTTCTGGAACTCAGTCCGCTTTGTTGAGATCTTTGTTGAGGTCCAGTTCTGGATTCTAGTGAAGTTAATTCTATCCGGGTCACAGGGGACCATCTGTTGTGAACTTTTTCTTCTTAAAGTGTAGGAAAGTCAGAAGAGCAGACCAGGAGACGGAGAGGTATCTTTTAAAGCAGATGTTCTTTATTAGGTCGCTGTAGCATCTCAATCTCGTCCGACTAACTAAAATGCAGACTGTTCATATACATTACAAGGGGAAGGAATTACATAGAGGTGGAGTCACTCGGAAACAAAACATGCAAATGAAGTGGGAAACACCCTACTCTGAGAGCCCTATCAGTCCAATTGAATCAGCATAACTTATTCAAATGCTGATACTGGCCAGGAACACTGGTTCCAAGAGCCATCCCAGAGCCATTAAAGACAAAAGGTGGAAGTCTCCCCTGTAGCTAATCCAATCAATCTCGGCTGAGAGGTGAGAATCTCAGTGATCTGATTAATTTAAAATACACTGGAGAAAACAGGACTGTCAGGAAAGGAGACTCTTGCTGGAGACTCAATAATCATCTGAAATCAGTCTACTAAACTTTATCAGTTTATATACTATTGTAGTGGAAACCTAAATTAAACATTTAATAAATTTGTAACCCTACACTATCGACATTTAGTTGTGAATGGGGTCTCCCACACTGCTGGATCCATGCTGTGGATGCCACCATGTTTGTGTCGTTGCAATAGTAATCCTGCTCAGTACGAGAGGAACCGCAGGTTCAGACATTTGGTGCGTGTGCTTGGCTGAGGAGCCACTGGTGTGAAGCGACCATCTGCGGGATAATGACTGAACACCTCTAAGTCAGAATCCCGCCTAGAGCCAGATGCAGAACAACCAGCTGAAGTGCCTGTGTTAAATCGACACTTAAAAGCCTTACATCTAGGCACTCCGGGGCAAAAGCCAAAAACCCCCGAGATCAAAACAAAGCTGGTTAAACAACCAGAAGTCGCTCTGACAGAAACAGGAACTACTTTAGAGGAACTGTTGAAACGCGATCAGGAGATGCTCATGTTGAAAAGGGCTAAGCTGAAAAATACTACAGTGAAAGGAAAAGTTCGGGAGATAGTCCGATATGGAGAACAGATGGGGATAACGGGTGTATCAATAGACTCATTTATTCTCGCTGAATTCGGAATTAGTGGGGGGAGAGAATTAGCGCAGACGCTAGAGAGCTTAATCCCCACAAACAAGGAGGAAATAGAACAGAAGCTGTTTGAAGAGAGATGGTCAATTGTGGGGGCCCTGTCAGCATGTCAGGAAGTGGCACACAAAGGTGTTGAGGGGCTCCTCAAACACATTTTCACTGGGGTAAAAAGTAATGCTCTTCTAGGAGCTAGAGAGTTTCTCTTATTAGGGCCTGAAACTGATCCAGAAGAACTGGAAAAAACCCTGATTAAATATGACCGCAAGACCGAATTAATTCAAAATGACAGGAGTAAATCAAACGAGAAACCGCAGGCAGCTAGAACTCAAACTAGGAAATCAGAAAGAGAAAGAAAGCCCTACAATCGCCATGAGCCAGAAAAAAGACAGATGTCAAATCAAAACCCTAGAACAGTGCCCAAGAGGAATGTAGGAGAAAACAATTATCGTAGGAGCTCAAATAGAGAAAGTGACAGGCATAGAGATCAGTCTAGGCCTAAAATTAGGAAGGAGACAGACAGACAAGAAAAGGGTTCCTACATCAGTCCTGAGAAATGGAACAAACTTAGTCAGGAAGATAAGACCAGAATCATAAAAGAAAGGGAGAAAACCAAAGATAATCCTAAGGTTGGAAGGGTTAAGGTTGACGATAATGCCGGTGACCGAGAATCTAAGGAGGAAAAACCAAAAGAACAGAAAGCAAGAAAAACAAAGAAAACGAATGGGGATTTAGATTAGAATGAACTGACTGATGTCAGTTTTGGAGGTTCTAATTAATTTTATAACCAAATTACAGGAGCTGACAAGATTAATTGAAGTAGAGGAAAACAAGCGAGATAACAGGATTGAGCCTTGCATTGAACTGCCTTCTGGGAATGGACATTGGGGTGAAAGATGTCATGAATGTAATAGATTGATAAAACGTCTGTATTTTGAATTGATTAATGGAGAAAAATGGTGTGGATCATGCATGAATGATAAAAATAAGTGTGTAAAGAAATCGTCAACTGGAGTAACTTATATGTGGGACTTAGTTATAAAAGCGAGTGTTAGAAAAGGGCTTTGCCCTAGAAATGAATTGAAATTAAATGGGTTCTCAGAAGAATTATTGTGCCTGGATGGAAACAGGAGATATGTGTTCCCACCATGGTTGAAATTGTGTATTCCTGGGCGACAGTGGGAAACGATCTCAAATGAGGGGAGATCGATATGTACTTTTCAAGTTATAGAATTCTTAAATGATGAAGAAATTTTAACTTTTGACGGAGTGACTTTACAAAAGAGAGTCAAACATGTGGGCTCAGGGGCCTTTGGATTGGCGTTTGTTGACAAATCGCATGTCTTCTATAAATGCCTCAGGTGTTGATCCAGGAGACCGGGGGCCGAATGGCTGGAGAGACCTACGAGCAGTTTCTAAAACGGGCGAAAACCCGACCGGAAGCAGCAGAGCGGGTCTGGTTCTCCATGGTTGTCTTGAGGTTTTGTGTGGAGGATGGCGATGTGAATGACAACTATATCCATGAGGCCCCTAGATTCAAAGACCCGACAGTAATTTGGCCAATGAATCGATTTTGTGAGGTCACCCTAATTAGACAAAAGGGAATTTTATTTAAGTTGTATGTCGAACAGGAATACCAAAGTGTAATGAAAGGAATAATCTTAATGATTGACTGTCCCGTAGATAGAATTCCAATGACGGCAAAATTTACAAGAGATATTAAAAGTGACATTTATCATAGAATCCCAGGAGTGGGTGATGTACAGCCTGGGAAGCCTATAATTGAAGATGTGAAATTCTCTCATAAATGTCTTACATTGCCTTCCCTGGAGGATTTATATATAACAAAAAGGACTGATAAATATGAAATGTTTATGGACGATCTCTTAGTTGCCCAGCTCCAGAAAGACCACGCCAAAACCCTGCACAAAGCCAAGAAAAAGGACAAAAGGAAGAAAAAGTCGACCATTGACCCTGCAGCACGACCTGATATGGCAGAGCAGGAAGATGATAACCACAATTCGGAAAATGGAACAACTGAATAAACAACTGATGCATGTTGTAAAAAAGTTTGTGTTAATGAGTCAACTTAAATGTCCCAGATGTGAGATGTTAGATATGCAGGAGAAAGTCGCATCTCTAGAGATGCAACTTTGCCCTGCTGTCTGAAGTGTTATTTTTAGTTTGCATTGTCTTTCTTTTACGCTATCATTGCAGAAGCTAAGCAGGTGTTACAACTGTGACCTTGCTGTATAGATAAGGTAACGCTTTTTAGGAGGCCATGGTGAGGCCAGAGGCAGGATGTGGTTTTCACACCTGTAGGTGGGGAAAAACCAGTAGAATAGCGCCATAGCTCATGTGTGTAGAGCCTTAGAAGATTAACGACTTTTTGCTCAACAACAAGTGTAAGTGTTTGCTGCTTTTTGCATACCTTGTAAGGAATTATTGCTGAACTAGGACTGCCTCCCCTAATGCTTAGAGACGGCCCCAATTTAGACATATAAAAGAGGATGTTTCCTGTTTCTCGGGGCCGCAACTTTTCGAGGTGAAGACTATATACGCTTTTCTTTTATTTTTCTGTTTTTGAATTTATTGTCTTTGTATCATTCTGAAAATTTTTGAGTAAAACGAAACCATAAGTTTGGTGATTCGAAAACCTCTTAAAATCAGACTCAGAGTGATTTTTCCTAAAAATATCTTTATGTGAATTGAGATATTTTATACTGAGCAAAGAGCCCTG
Organism: Rhinichthys klamathensis goyatoka; assembly: GCF_029890125.1. Lineage (NCBI taxonomy): Eukaryota > Metazoa > Chordata > Actinopteri > Cypriniformes > Leuciscidae > Rhinichthys > Rhinichthys klamathensis. The sequence goes on from NW_026607025.1 coordinate 1,378,442, forward strand.
TGACACGAACCCAAGACTGAGCTGGGACGGACACCGCCGAGGATCCTATTCCATTTCCCAACATCAAGAACTATCAGGTGAGCATATGATGAAATGTGATTTGGATTGCATGTGAATGATATGAGGGAGGTTGATAGGTATTACAGCGGTATAAAAACACAACAGTACACAACTAGTGATCTTTGACCAGTCCACTTTTGGTCCAACAATGTTCTTTAACACTCTCAGAACTCCCTCTCTCAATTCATCTTTTCTGGCATGCTGTAGTTCAGAATTGTTTACAGCATTTTCAAAATCATGGAATTCTGACTCAGTGAAGATCTGTGATATTAGCTGGTTGACTTCAGCTAGAGACATATTGTAGAGCCGCATCTTTTTTGACAATTATCTCCTAAACTCAGAAAAATTTCTTTGCACTGATGGCAAACTTTCAGCAATTCTCTCGATATCTTTAGGAGCTAAAGATAATTTGACTGCTTGTAGCTGCAGTATGGGGGTTGCTGATGGAACTGGATCAATCCCTTTCACCCTACTCTGAGCCTTTTGTCTTGCTCCACACACTTCAACTGCATTTACATCTTTCATCAATACAGCACTGACATTGTCCTCTATTCTATCAAAAAACTGTACATCAGGATAGCTTTTATCTGACTGTTGGTTTTCTGAGTCACAGAATGGATGGGCTTTGTTATGGCCCACCTTTGTCTTGAAACAGGACACTTGAGTCTGCAATTGTTTGTTCTGTTCTTTAAACTTAGCAATACACTGAGCTTGATCTTGTGCAATGGATAAGCTAAATTCCATGTGACAGAAAATAATGCCTTTTAGGTTTCTCTTCCTGATACATGCACCTAACACCTTTTTGCATTCTTCAATAGACCATACTTTTTCTGGGTGAATACCAAATTTCTTTGTCAAATTCAATCTGACTGACTCAGTCACTATGGAGTCCATGTGCTCTCCTAACAATGACTTGAACTCACTGTCTGTCCATAGAGGGGTAGCTAGTCCACCTTTCTGAGTTGATGGAACTCGCCTAGCATTGCTTCTAACCATTTTGTGAGTTTCTTTGTTATCACACAAACAAACACTAAAACTTCTCTGTTCAAACAGAGGCTACACTCGAGGCATACTTGTTACCAACACATCATAAACTATTAGCACGTTACGCTAATCTTCCCTGAAAGAAACGGAAAGGATCTTTCACCTTCCTAACTTTTAGAGGATAAAACAAAATTACTAGCATGTAATGCTAACTCTTCCCTGCCTGAAACAGAGGATCAAACTTTCCTCTCTAAAATAAAATTTTAGAGGGTAACACCACAAAATAAATAGCCTGTAAGACTACCTCTTCTCTGCTTGCACAGAGGCTAACAATATTTTAACTTGAATGCTAAAATCTTCCCTGTCTGCACAGAGGATAACTTTTCATCTCTAACAGAAAACTTTAGAGAATAAACTTAATCAACCAAACTCTACAGCTGTCTGTTAACTCTTCTCTGACGGCGCAGAGGAATAAAATTTGTACTGGTCTTCAGTGGTTCTTTGAATAGAGTGAAACTCACCAAATCGTTTGTTGTTCAGAAAGATTCAGTCTGGAAACTCAGTTAGCTTTGTTTAGATTTTTGTTGAACTTGTTTCAAGATTCAGTCTGGAACTCAGTCAGAGTTCTTCTTTGTTGAGATCTTTTTGCTTGAAGTTTCAAGATTCAGTTCTGGAAATCTTTGTTGCTTGAAGTTTCAAGATTCAGTTCTGGAACTCAGTCCGCTTTGTTGAGATCTTTGTTGAGGTCCAGTTCTGGATTCTAGTGAAGTTAATTCTATCCGGGTCACAGGGGACCATCTGTTGTGAACTTTTTCTTCTTAAAGTGTAGGAAAGTCAGAAGAGCAGACCAGGAGACGGAGAGGTATCTTTTAAAGCAGATGTTCTTTATTAGGTCGCTGTAGCATCTCAATCTCGTCCGACTAACTAAAATGCAGACTGTTCATATACATTACAAGGGGAAGGAATTACATAGAGGTGGAGTCACTCGGAAACAAAACATGCAAATGAAGTGGGAAACACCCTACTCTGAGAGCCCTATCAGTCCAATTGAATCAGCATAACTTATTCAAATGCTGATACTGGCCAGGAACACTGGTTCCAAGAGCCATCCCAGAGCCATTAAAGACAAAAGGTGGAAGTCTCCCCTGTAGCTAATCCAATCAATCTCGGCTGAGAGGTGAGAATCTCAGTGATCTGATTAATTTAAAATACACTGGAGAAAACAGGACTGTCAGGAAAGGAGACTCTTGCTGGAGACTCAATAATCATCTGAAATCAGTCTACTAAACTTTATCAGTTTATATACTATTGTAGTGGAAACCTAAATTAAACATTTAATAAATTTGTAACCCTACACTATCGACATTTAGTTGTGAATGGGGTCTCCCACACTGCTGGATCCATGCTGTGGATGCCACCATGTTTGTGTCGTTGCAATAGTAATCCTGCTCAGTACGAGAGGAACCGCAGGTTCAGACATTTGGTGCGTGTGCTTGGCTGAGGAGCCACTGGTGTGAAGCGACCATCTGCGGGATAATGACTGAACACCTCTAAGTCAGAATCCCGCCTAGAGCCAGATGCAGAACAACCAGCTGAAGTGCCTGTGTTAAATCGACACTTAAAAGCCTTACATCTAGGCACTCCGGGGCAAAAGCCAAAAACCCCCGAGATCAAAACAAAGCTGGTTAAACAACCAGAAGTCGCTCTGACAGAAACAGGAACTACTTTAGAGGAACTGTTGAAACGCGATCAGGAGATGCTCATGTTGAAAAGGGCTAAGCTGAAAAATACTACAGTGAAAGGAAAAGTTCGGGAGATAGTCCGATATGGAGAACAGATGGGGATAACGGGTGTATCAATAGACTCATTTATTCTCGCTGAATTCGGAATTAGTGGGGGGAGAGAATTAGCGCAGACGCTAGAGAGCTTAATCCCCACAAACAAGGAGGAAATAGAACAGAAGCTGTTTGAAGAGAGATGGTCAATTGTGGGGGCCCTGTCAGCATGTCAGGAAGTGGCACACAAAGGTGTTGAGGGGCTCCTCAAACACATTTTCACTGGGGTAAAAAGTAATGCTCTTCTAGGAGCTAGAGAGTTTCTCTTATTAGGGCCTGAAACTGATCCAGAAGAACTGGAAAAAACCCTGATTAAATATGACCGCAAGACCGAATTAATTCAAAATGACAGGAGTAAATCAAACGAGAAACCGCAGGCAGCTAGAACTCAAACTAGGAAATCAGAAAGAGAAAGAAAGCCCTACAATCGCCATGAGCCAGAAAAAAGACAGATGTCAAATCAAAACCCTAGAACAGTGCCCAAGAGGAATGTAGGAGAAAACAATTATCGTAGGAGCTCAAATAGAGAAAGTGACAGGCATAGAGATCAGTCTAGGCCTAAAATTAGGAAGGAGACAGACAGACAAGAAAAGGGTTCCTACATCAGTCCTGAGAAATGGAACAAACTTAGTCAGGAAGATAAGACCAGAATCATAAAAGAAAGGGAGAAAACCAAAGATAATCCTAAGGTTGGAAGGGTTAAGGTTGACGATAATGCCGGTGACCGAGAATCTAAGGAGGAAAAACCAAAAGAACAGAAAGCAAGAAAAACAAAGAAAACGAATGGGGATTTAGATTAGAATGAACTGACTGATGTCAGTTTTGGAGGTTCTAATTAATTTTATAACCAAATTACAGGAGCTGACAAGATTAATTGAAGTAGAGGAAAACAAGCGAGATAACAGGATTGAGCCTTGCATTGAACTGCCTTCTGGGAATGGACATTGGGGTGAAAGATGTCATGAATGTAATAGATTGATAAAACGTCTGTATTTTGAATTGATTAATGGAGAAAAATGGTGTGGATCATGCATGAATGATAAAAATAAGTGTGTAAAGAAATCGTCAACTGGAGTAACTTATATGTGGGACTTAGTTATAAAAGCGAGTGTTAGAAAAGGGCTTTGCCCTAGAAATGAATTGAAATTAAATGGGTTCTCAGAAGAATTATTGTGCCTGGATGGAAACAGGAGATATGTGTTCCCACCATGGTTGAAATTGTGTATTCCTGGGCGACAGTGGGAAACGATCTCAAATGAGGGGAGATCGATATGTACTTTTCAAGTTATAGAATTCTTAAATGATGAAGAAATTTTAACTTTTGACGGAGTGACTTTACAAAAGAGAGTAAAACATGTGGGCTCAGGGGCCTTTGGATTGGCGTTTGTTGACAAATCGCATGTCTTCTATAAATGCCTCAGGTGTTGATCCAGGAGACCGGGGGCCGAATGGCTGGAGAGACCTACGAGCAGTTTCTAAAACGGGCGAAAACCCGACCGGAAGCAGCAGAGCGGGTCTGGTTCTCCATGGTTGTCTTGAGGTTTTGTGTGGAGGATGGCGATGTGAATGACAACTATATCCATGAGGCCCCTAGATTCAAAGACCCGACAGTAATTTGGCCAATGAATCGATTTTGTGAGGTCACCCTAATTAGACAAAAGGGAATTTTATTTAAGTTGTATGTCGAACAGGAATACCAAAGTGTAATGAAAGGAATAATCTTAATGATTGACTGTCCCGTAGATAGAATTCCAATGACGGCAAAATTTACAAGAGATATTAAAAGTGACATTTATCATAGAATCCCAGGAGTGGGTGATGTACAGCCTGGGAAGCCTATAATTGAAGATGTGAAATTCTCTCATAAATGTCTTACATTGCCTTCCCTGGAGGATTTATATATAACAAAAAGGACTGATAAATATGAAATGTTTATGGACGATCTCTTAGTTGCCCAGCTCCAGAAAGACCACGCCAAAACCCTGCACAAAGCCAAGAAAAAGGACAAAAGGAAGAAAAAGTCGACCATTGACCCTGCAGCACGACCTGATATGGCAGAGCAGGAAGATGATAACCACAATTCGGAAAATGGAACAACTGAATAAACAACTGATGCATGTTGTAAAAAAGTTTGTGTTAATGAGTCAACTTAAATGTCCCAGATGTGAGATGTTAGATATGCAGGAGAAAGTCGCATCTCTAGAGATGCAACTTTGCCCTGCTGTCTGAAGTGTTATTTTTAGTTTGCATTGTCTTTCTTTTACGCTATCATTGCAGAAGCTAAGCAGGTGTTACAACTGTGACCTTGCTGTATAGATAAGGTAACGCTTTTTAGGAGGCCATGATGAGGCCAGAGGCAGGATGTGGTTTTCACACCTGTAGGTGGGGAAAAACCAGTAGAATAGCGCCATAGCTCATGTGTGTAGAGCCTTAGAAGATTAACGACTTTTTGCTCAACAACAAGTGTAAGTGTTTGCTGCTTTTTGCATACCTTGTAAGGAATTATTGCTGAACTAGGACTGCCTCCCCTAATGCTTAGAGACGGCCCCAATTTAGACATATAAAAGATGATGTTTTCTGTTTCTCGGGGCCGCAACTTTTCGAGGTGAAGACTATATACGCTTTTCTTTTATTTTTCTGTTTTTGAATTTATTGTCTTTGTATCATTCTGAAAATTTTTGACTAAAACGAAACCATAAGTTTGGTGATTCGAAAACCTCTTAAAATCAGACTCAGAGTGATTTTTCCTAAAAATATCTTTATGTGAATTGAGATATTTTATACTGAGCAAAGAGCCCTGTGACACGAACCCAAGACTGAGCTGGGACGGACACCGCCGAGGATCCTATTCCATTTCCCAACATCAAGAACTATCAGGTGAGCATATGATGAAATGTGATTTGGATTGCATGTGAATGATATGAGGGAGGTTGATAGGTATTACAGCGGTATAAAAACACAACAGTACACAACTAGTGATCTTTGACCAGTCCACTTTTGGTCCAACAATGTTCTTTAACACTCTCAGAACTCCCTCTCTCAATTCATCTTTTCTGGCATGCTGTAGTTCAGAATTGTTTACAGCATTTTCAAAATCATGGAATTCTGACTCAGTGAAGATCTGTGATATTAGCTGGTTGACTTCAGCTAGAGACATATTGTAGAGCCGCATCTTTTTTGACAATTATCTCCTAAACTCAGAAAAATTTCTTTGCACTGATGGCAAACTTTCAGCAATTCTCTCGATATCTTTAGGAGCTAAAGATAATTTGACTGCTTGTAGCTGCAGTATGGGGGTTGCTGATGGAACTGGATCAATCCCTTTCACCCTACTCTGAGCCTTTTGTCTTGCTCCACACACTTCAACTGCATTTACATCTTTCATCAATACAGCACTGACATTGTCCTCTATTCTATCAAAAAACTGTACATCAGGATAGCTTTCATCTGACTGTTGGTTTTCTGAGTCACAGAATGGATGGGCTTTGTTATGGCCCACCTTTGTCTTGAAACAGGACACTTGAGTCTGCAATTGTTTGTTCTGTTCTTTTAACTTAGCAATACACTGAGCTTGATCTTGTGCAATGGATAAGCTAAATTCCATGTGACAGAAAATAATGCCTTTTAGGTTTCTCTTCCTGATACATGCACCTAACACCTTTTTGCATTCTTCAATAGACCATACTTTTTCTGGGTGAATACCAAATTTCTTTGTCAAATTCAATCTGACTGACTCAGTCACTATGGAGTCCATGTGCTCTCCTAACAATGACTTGAACTCACTGTCTGTCCATAGAGGGGTAGCTAGTCCACCTTTCTGAGTTGATGGAACTCGCCTAGCATTGCTTCTAACCATTTTGTGAGTTTCTTTGTTATCACACAAACAAACACTAAAACTTCTCTGTTCAAACAGAGGCTACACTCGAGGCATACTTGTTACCAACACATCATAAACTATTAGCACGTTACGCTAATCTTCCCTGAAAGAAACGGAAAGGATCTTTCACCTTCCTAACTTTTAGAGGATAAAACAAAATTACTAGCATGTAATGCTAACTCTTCCCTGCCTGAAACAGAGGATCAAACTTTCCTCTCTAAAATAAAATTTTAGAGGGTAACACCACAAAATAAATAGCCTGTAAGACTACCTCTTCTCTGCTTGCACAGAGGCTAACAATATTTTAACTTGAATGCTAAAATCTTCCCTGTCTGCACAGAGGATAACTTTTCATCTCTAACAGAAAACTTTAGAGAATAAACTTAATCAACCAAACTCTACAGCTGTCTGTTAACTCTTCTCTGACGGCGCAGAGGAATAACATTTGTACTGGTCTTCAGTGGTTCTTTGAATAGAGTGAAACTCACCAAATCGTTTGTTGTTCAGAAAGATTCAGTCTGGAAACTCAGTTAGCTTTGTTGAGATTTTTGTTGAACTTGTTTCAAGATTCAGTCTGGAACTCAGTCAGAGTTCTTCTTTGTTGAGATCTTTGTTGCTTGAAGTTTCAAGATTCAGTTCTGGAAATCTTTGTTGCTTGAAGTTTCAAGATTCAGTTCTGGAACTCAGTCCGCTTTGTTGAGATCTTTGTTGAGGTCCAGTTCTGGATTCTAGTGAAGTTAATTCTATCCGGGTCACAGGGGACCATCTGTTGTGAACTTTTTCTTCTTAAAGTGTAGGAAAGTCAGAAGAGCAGACCAGGAGACGGAGAGGTATCTTTTAAAGCAGATGTTCTTTATTAGGTCGCTGTAGCATCTCAATCTCGTCCGACTAACTAAAATGCAGACTGTTCATATACATTACAAGGGGAAGGAATTACATAGAGGTGGAGTCACTCGGAAACAAAACATGCAAATGAAGTGGGAAACACCCTACTCTGAGAGCCCTATCAGTCCAATTGAATCAGCATAACTTATTCAAATGCTGATACTGGCCAGGAACACTGGTTCCAAGAGCCATCCCAGAGCCATTAAAGACAAAAGGTGGAAGTCTCCCCTATAGCTAATCCAATCAATCTCGGCTGAGAGGTGAGAATCTCAGTGATCTGATTAATTTAAAATACACTGGAGAAAACAGGACTGTCAGGAAAGGAGACTCTTGCTGGAGACTCAATAATCATCTGAAATCAGTCTACTAAACTTTATCAGTTTATATACTATTGTAGTGGAAACCTAAATTAAACATTTAATAAATTTGTAACCCTACACTATCGACATTTAGTTGTGAATGGGGTCTCCCACACTGCTGGATCCATGCTGTGGATGCCACCATGTTTGTGTCGTTGCAATAGTAATCCTGCTCAGTACGAGAGGAACCGCAGGTTCAGACATTTGGTGCGTGTGCTTGGCTGAGGAGCCACTGGTGTGAAGCGACCATCTGCGGGATAATGACTGAACACCTCTAAGTCAGAATCCCGCCTAGAAGGAACGATACCGCAGCGCCGCGGGACTTTGATTGGCCCCGGATAGTCGGCCATCGGGCCTGATTCTACCGTTAAAAACTGCCAGGTCCCTATCACCGCTCGGCTGCGGTAATGTTTAGGTTTACCATGTGGGGAATCCCTCACCTAACACAACCCAGGCTTGTCTCTTCCTTGATTAGCGCATCAGAAGGCACAACTTGCTACCATCCAGCATTTTGGCAATGCAAAGTAATAAACTCATAGTAACAGTGTATCACTTGCTTGCTGGTTGGCGGGCAGCGGAAAATAACGTCTGTTTTGCCATCCAGGGAGCGTTTTCCTTGGAATGTGATGTCAGGTGAAAACTATTAATTTCCAGCCTGTTTGCCCGCAAGGATCACTCCTTGGTGATAGACAGGGATCGACACTTCCTCATCAAACAGATCCAGGATAATCTACCTGATGAACATCTACATCCAGCCCCGAACCATCTACCTGTGTCGGCACGGAGAGAGCAACGACAACCTGAAGGGACGGCTGGGCCGTGATGCAGGCCTCTCGCCGTGAGACAGAGAGGTATGGTTAACCGCAGACAGAACCATTACAGTACACGGTAACTAAATTTGAAACATCATGATGGATAGGCCACATACTGTTCCCTCCCCTCTGTAGTTTTTGGTGGCTAAACCCGAGTGCAGTCCTACCAGGACCTGGTCCAATCAGTCCGATGGCTCTGAAGAATTTACTACACATTTCTTAGTGAGTGATGAGTTTTCCCCAGCTAGAATCTTTGTTTTCTTTGTTTTGACACATTCTGTATCAGTAATACTGTTTTGTATTTCTTTTACAGCCTTAATCTTAACTGAAGACAAGAAGATCCCCCCCCCCCCATCCCCCATCCATATTCCTCTGAAAAACCTTTTCTCCTCGCACTTTAAAAAAAAAAATATTCAGTGGATGGAATTGTTGTAATGTGAAAGGTAATTTGAAAATTCTGTCAGTAATTACTCTCCCTCATGTTGTTCCAACCCCGTAAGACCTTCGTTCATCTTCCGAACACGAATTAAGATATTTTTGATGAAATCTGAGAGCTGGATCACTCCTCCATAGGCTTCTAAGGGATTGAAACTTGTTCCCCAAAAAGTTATTAAAGACATCGTTAAAATAGTCCAAGTGACTACTGTGGCTCAATCTTAAGTTTGTCAATCGACGATATATCACTAGTGATATAGCGTAAGCTTCTGTTGTTGTACGTCACACGCATCACACACATGACCAGCGTCGGCCAATGGTGAGCCTACGTGTGACGTAGCTCTACGGAATCACACTATGTTAACTGACTAGAGGCCCACAGAGAAGGAAATGAATAGTTGAAATAGTCGTTATTTTTGTTTGTTTTTGTCGCTTGATAGCTATTTTTTTTTACAGATCTGCATGATTCACGTAGCGACGTAGGTCACATTTTCAGGTCGGAAAATCCGGAATTCCGGATTAATCCGGAAAAATCACATCCCTGAGAAAGTGTCCTGTTTTTTTTTAACTATAGATATACCATTAAATAACAGAAAAATTTCAGTTTTTTTAAATTACGGGACAAAGTCCGGGTAATGAGCTGTCAGTACTTTTTCTGTTATTTTACGGATTTATTTCTTACGAGTGTACTTAAAGATAAACACAAGATACCAGGTGGTGACATCAATGAACTGACAGTAGATTCAAATTCCTCACAGAATTGGCAGATGTTGAGCCCTGCAAGAACTAAACCATCACTGACAAACTTTAGTGTCTTCTTTAGAGAAGCGCAACATAAACTAAATGAGAGCAAATGAAGAAAAAGGAGGAATATATATTGCTGATTTTATTAAAGCCTTGTTGAGATGTAAACCCTTCAACCCATATCAGTCTTGTCTGTTAATTTCATCACTGAACACCTTAGATATCTCCTATTTTCACATTTTGCAAGTAAAAATTAAAGCACAGCAGTAAATAAAATAAAAGGGCACCACAAACATATTTTTAAATTAATTTAACAGACACAGTTCTTTGGACTTTTTATAAAAATAAAAAAACCTTTAGATTCTAAATTCATTTCAAAGGCTGTTAGGAAATGAACAAAACTGAGTTTCGAGTTATTCCATTAGCCCCATGAACATAAACCTTTCTTAATAACAAAAACAAATCAATAGGCTATAGATTTTCTTTTGGAAAAGTCATATTCATTTGAATGAAGTAAAACTCTTGATATATTTAAGATAGGTTGATTTTATTTTAACACTTCAATTAAATTGTGACATCTCAAACCAAAAGAAAGATGAACAGGGACATTAAAAAAATAAATGCACAATAGACTCTTTCACAATTACAAAAAGAGCATTTGTGACAACGCTCTGTTTTTCACAGGATATATTTGGTGAGAAATTTAAAATTACATTTATTTAGTTTTATTTGTTACAAAATAACAATTAAGAACTCCTCAAAAATATTCCCACACAAATATGTGTCAAACATATTTACAAGTTTTGATGGAGATATTAACAAAGAGAGATCTAACTGATTGGTTACTGCACTTATTAAATAAAATTTATCTAAAAAAATATTCGGAGACTTTACTTCATACAGTTACACCAAGTTCCCTGATTTCTGAACAGAGATATTTTGACAGAGATTGAATTCATGACAATACATTATTCTTCATTTCTTTAACTGAAATACGGCATTTAAATTTAAGAGACAGGTTGTAATGTTTATATTTAACTGTGCACTAAGTGATGTTTTTGTTTTGTTATGTCCCATAGGGTCCAAGAGGATAACATAAAAATAAAGGGTAACGCTTTAGATTACAGCCCGGAAAGTACTGTGTAATTAAGACGAATTTACAGCGTAACTTTCTGTACTTATAGTGTACCTATAACGTACTTACATGTAAGTATAAGGAAACAATATGTAAAGTTTGGGGAATAAAGGGGTAACAAACCAGGAGAATAAAAAATATATTTATACTGTAAGTATTATAGAACTAAGGGGTTCTTATATACTATTATGATACAACAATCTTACATCTGGGAGCAATTTAGCGAGAACATACACTGCGTACCTTTTTGTAATAATTGTGTACCAATACATGCTGTATAGGCTTTTTAAAAATTACAGGGGACATATCTATGCATTTATACAGTTTTTCTTTTCTTTTTTTTTGATAGCAAAAGTGCGATGTTTAAGTTTGGGCTTACATGTTTCAAGGCAAGTAAAGCAAAAACTATTGCATTTTTTTTAAATACTGGGAAATATACTCTTGTTCCATGTAGTTATAGGGTAAGTACAATAAAAAACATACACACAATCTAATATCACTGACTCGGAAACCTTTATTTGAAAAACAACTTATTACAGTTGGTCTGAAGCGATAGTCTACAGTTTAAAAAGTTTAAAATATTGCAAAATTTATTTTAAACACCTATCGTTTCACTTCAGAAGAAATCTATCCATCCAGTGGGGTTGTTTGGATTACTGCAGTTATTGCAGTATGTGCTGTTTGATGCTCCAACTTTTAGGAACACATGAGCTTGCATTATATGTATTCCCAGAGATGTATTTTTTATTTTTCTCAAAACCTTCATTTGTGTTAATCTGAAGAAGGAGAGTCGTATACATCTTGGATGGCATGAGGGTAAAGATGAGTAAATGGTGAGGACGTATTTCTGGGTGTACTGCATTTTCTCTTAATACATAATACAGAATAGCAATGATTTCTTCTTCAGATTCATCAGTGGAAAGAAACCAAAAGAAGAGGAACAAAAGGAAGAAGCCAAGCAAGATAAAAAAGGGGGGACAAAACGTGCTAATTTATGTCAAGACTTAACCCTCTGGGGTTGTTCGTTTAACAGTCACACTTGGGGTGTTCGGGTCCAAATGGACCCAAAGGGCAGGATTCATATTTAAAAAAAAAAGAAAAAATAATTTTTTTTTTACTTGTTTTTTATAAAAAAAATTCTTTTCTTTTTTGGTGTTTTGAGATATTTCATGATTTATAATTAATATTTATGCAATAATTATGACCCATTTTTTCCCATTGAACATAATAGATTTTTTTTTTTTTTTTTTTTATCAAAGCTGTATTACATTTTAGAGTGAAGCCTAGGCCTCATGAAAGCAATTTTTGAAAAAATATAGATGCCATCTGGTGGACACACTGAGCATTTTTATCACGCAATAGCACATTTTTACCACTAGTGGATTTACAGCTCTCTGTAGAAAGGCTTGGGGATTCTAGTGATTTTTGCAAATATATACCAATTTTTTTTCAGGTTGTTGATTTTTAAAATATAATAACAGATTCTCAAAGACTATTTTTGTCTTGTTTTTTGTTTGTTTGGTTGGTTTAAATGGTAATTTGAAGTGCCAGTTTTACTTTATAATACAGATTATTATAAATATATAATACATTGCCAATGGGGGTCATTTGGACCCGAAGGTCCTAAGTGTGAGTGTTTTTTTTGTTTGTTTTTTACAACCACTTAGACTATTCAAATAGACTATTCTATTTGAATAGTCTGTGTTTTCATATTGAATAATCTGTGTTTTTACATTTTTGACAATTTCACATTCATTTCCTATGGGGGTCCATTTGGACCCGAAGGTCCTGAGTGTGACTATTTTTTTTACAACCACTTAGACTGTTCACATCCTGTCCCCAATTTTTTTGGGTGTTCATATACCAAATACCAACAAAGTCACCAAATTTCGGACCATTCCGAAGAAGCTGTGATTTTTTACATTTTTTTATTTGAATGATTCGGGTCCATTTGGGCCGAACAACCCCAGAGGGTTAAGCATTTGAAATGAATTGTTGATTTAAATCATTCGGAATTAAACTGACTCCCTTACTAGCCAAAAACAAGAGAAAATGTAATATTCACAACAAAGAAAAAGTGGCAGACCAACCCCTACAGCTTCCGTGCTGAAACCAAGCGGCAACCTCCCTGTCTCTCTCTTGAAACCAACACGGAAGTGAATGAAACTGCAATTCATCGACTGGCCGCTTGAGGCAACTTTTCAATGATCTTGCCTATGAAAGAAAGATTTGAGATCGGTAGTTGCTTAATATAGTCTTATCCAGATTGCTCTTTTTCAGGAGGGGCTTGACAACTGCAGTTTTCAGGGAGTTTGGAAAACTACCAGAAAGAAGTGAGGCATTAACCACTTTTAGGAGATCGGCTTCTAAACTGTTTAACACACTTTTGAAGAAAGATGTGGGAAGTGCGTCAAGGGCGCAGGTTGATGTTTTAAGGTGCTGTACGGTTTCTTCCAAAATTTTGCCATCAATTTCTTCGAAAACAGACATAGTAACTACATTCTCAGGTAGTGGTCTGATCTGTCTGACCCCAGTGCGGCTCAATGATGTGCTGGTCACCTTTCTGATATTCTTAATTTTCTCAGAGAAGAAAGAAGCAAACTCACTGCACTTGCCGTCTGAGAGCATTTCACTGGGAATCTGGCTTGGGGGGTTTGTCAGTCTCTCTACAGTAGCAAAAAGAGTGCGTGTGTTGTTTAAGTTGCTGTTTATAATATTTGAGAAGAAAGTCTGTCTAGCTTTGCCTAGTTCAATATTAAAAGCATGGATGCTGTCTTTGTAGATGTTATAATGGACTACAAGTTTTGTCTCCGCCACATGCGCTCTGTTTTTCTGCATGTTCTTTTCATATTTTGCACAGCTGTTGAGTTTCTCCAAGGTGCTTTTTGTCTACCACTCTTCCTGACTTTCACAAGAGAAATATAATCTATTACACCTTTAACCTTTGAGTTAAAAGAATCAAGGAGAAAATCAACAGAGTCAGCAGCAGATATGCTTGGTTTTAAAGATATAGCCTTCATAAATAGCACACTAGTGTTCTCCTTTAAGCATCTCTTCTTGACAGACACCGATCTAGTTTCAATGGCAGGAGAGATCAATATATCAAAGAAAATACAGAAATGATCAGACAGTGCTACATCCTTAATAACAATCGATGAGATGTTTAAACCCTTACTGATAAGTAAATCTAGAGTGTGTCCACGATTGTGTGTGGGACCATGTACATGCTGAGTCAGATCAAAAGTTTTTAAAACAGTTTTGATTTCTTTTGCCATATTTGTATCATTATCTATGTGAATGTTAAAATCTCCAGTAATAGCAAAACAGTCAAACTCTGAGGAAATTGTTGATAACAGTTCTGTAAAGTCCTCAGCAAAGGCTGGAGAGTATTTTGGAGGCCTGTAAATAATGATAAGTAAAATGCGTGGGGCACCTTTTAACACAATACCCAGATATTCAAAAGAGGGGTAGTTACCAAATGATGTTTGCTTACATTGATATACATCTTAAAAAAGAGCAGATACTCCTCCACCTCTCTTACCCGCTCTGCAGACACTCATAAAAGTAAAGTTAGGAGGGGATGTTTCATTGAGGACTGTTGAACTGCAGCTGTCTTCTACCCAAGTTTCATTTAGAAGCATAAAATCCAGGTTGTATGTGGTTATTAAGTCATTGACTAGAAGTGATTTATTTTTAAGTGAGCGGATGTTTAAAAGTGCTAACTTAACAGTCTTACTTTTTGTTACTTTTGTCTTAGTTTGGCGTGTAATAGGCACCAGATTAGATGGGTTTGCTGTACGGCTTTTGAAGGCCTTAGACTTTCTATCATGTAATCGAACAGCAATAGAGAAAGATACAGGCACACTGGGTTCCCGCTTGTTCTGTAAACATTTGAGAAAGTTACTGTTATCATAGCGGGCACACGGCACATATCACTGAGAGCTGGTATCAGTTGTTTTTGGTTCACCTCGAGCCGATGGAGGAGGGTTGTTGTTGTTGTTGTTGTTGTTGTTGTTGTTGTTTACTTTATTTATACCCGTAGGTAAATTTGTTTTACAGTGGAATGACATTCTATGGCATCCAATACAAAAAACACAAAACACAGGACACTACACTACACATAAGGACAGATAAGTAAATACTCATAAACTTAGTGAAGTGCTCTCATAAAAAGAAAATGCTCTCAAGAGCATTTCATATGATCTTTTTAACGTCATAAAATCATAAGACCCCTAGTACATATCTGAAAAACACCTCTTCAATTTGTTAAGCATATCAATCGCATTTGTTACAAAGCTGCTTTTATATCTTTTCGTTCTACACCTGGGGACTTTATACCTCCTCGCAGACGGTAATAACTGAAACTTATTTCGCAAAGGGTGAGAGTCATCATTTAAGATTGAAAGGGCCATCCTTTGTAGTTGTTTGGCCACTCCTGGTTTTGACTCACCTATCAAACGGCCAGACCATTTAACTATCTGGTCTAGCTGATTTTTTGCCTTTAAGGATATATGACCGTACCATACTAAAATGGAAAATGACAAAACAGATTCTATAAAAGCATGATAAAACATCTTCATTATTGTTTTATCAAGATTAAATGCAGATAATCTCCTTAGGCAGTTTAAACGCTGGTGCCCCTTTTTGTTCAGAGCCTCACAATTCTCTTCAAATTTTAGTTTCTCATCAATTATGGTCCCAAGGTATTTGTACGATTGTACACACTCTATTTTTTGGCCTTTAATTAAAGTAGGATACCTTGAATGAGTACTTTTCCTAAAATCGATGAGCATATCTTTGGTCTTTAATATATTTAACTGTAAATAAGATTCATCACACCAGTTGACAAAGTGCTCAATAATTGGACCATGTGAGGTCTCATTCTCCTTAAGTAAACTCAAAATTACTGAGTCATCCGCATATTTTATAATAAATCTGTTCTCATACATGCTTTGACACGTTAGTATATAAAATAAATAAAAGTGGGGACAGCACACATCCTTGAGGAGACCCTGTAGAGGAACTCATCTGTTTAGACAAGACACCATTAACTTTTACTCTTTGTGTTCTATTAGTTAGGAAATTCAAAATCCAACCAATCAAATTATTGCTTAACACAAACTGATCTAAAAGCCTCTTAATTAAAATATGTGGTTGAATTGTATTGAACGCCGAAGAAAAGTCAACGAATAAAAGTCTAGCATGTGTCCTCTGTCCATCCAAGTGTCCTAATAGCAAATTTACCATTGTGACTGTAGCATCCTGTACTCCTCTGTGAGGTCTATATGCAAACTGTATAGGGTCCAATTGATGTTCTATCCACCTCAAAATCTCAGACCGTACTAATTTCTCAAGGATTTTCATTAAAACGGAAGTCAAAGCGACCGGCCTAAAATCATTTAGCATCTTAGGGCCTCTACATTTAGGGACCGGAATGACCACCGCATCCTTCCAAAGGATTGGTACATGTTGTGTTTTCAGAGACTTATTATAAATTTCATGAAATACAGGGCTCAATTCTTTTGCACATGACTTTAATAGTCTGCCATGCTATCAGGACCTGGGCTCTTATTTGCCTTAACACGTCTGAAAGCTTTTTCAACATCCTGAAGGCCAATGTTAAAATGCTGATCATCCATTAACTTAACGCTCAATTCCTGGATTTCTTTACTAAAATTCGAATTGTCAAAACGACAGTAAAAATCGTTTAGTGCATTTGCTAGTTCAAAATCAGAACTAAAACCATTTAAAATAATCTGATTCTGATTACTGCAGTTTGAGTTTTGAAGGCCTACTATGGTTTTCATATTTGCCCATGCTGAGCCAGGATTTTTGGATGCCATCTTATTTTCTAGTTTTTCCTTATAGCTTTGTTTAGCTTTAAGAATTTCAATCTTCAAATCCTTAGTAGCCACATGTAAGTCCATAGTTGTTCCGTGTTTAAATGCAATTTTTTTCCTTTGTAAACAGGACTTGACTGATTTAGTAACCCAGGGCTTATTGTTCGAATAGATTTTTACCTTTTTACACGGAATTATCATATCCCTGCAAAAAGCCATATATGAACATGTAACATCAACCATTGAGTCCAAATTGTCACCACAGTCCTGTTTAAAAATGTTCCAGTCTGTGCAGCTATAACAGTCTTGTAGACAGGACACAGCATCTTCTGACCACACTCTGATGTCCTTGGTCACAGTTTTCTCCCTTTTTAAAACAGTCTTGTATGTAGGCAGCAAATGTACACAATTGTGATCTGACGAGCCCAAGGGTGCCAAGGGTACAGAATTGTATGCACCTCTCACCGATCCATAACACAGATCTAAAGTCTTGCCCCGTCTGGTCGAACAGGAGACATACTGATGGAAAGTTTTAAGAGTCTGTTTTGAGGATACATGATTAAAATCCCCAAGAATAAAATTTGGTGCCTCCGGTGAGATTGACTGTAACCTCTGTACAACATCAAATACTGTACTAGTAGCCGATACGGGGTTCGCCTTCGGTTGAATGTAGACAATTGTAATAAAAATCTGAGGGAACTCTCTAAGTAGATAGAACGGTCTCAAGGACACCGATAAAAGTTCTACATCAGGTGTACAAATACGCTCTCTGACAGTAACACATGAGCAATACCGCTTATTGACGTACAAACATACCCCTCCTCCTTGGATTTTCCCCGTCACCTCTGATAGTCGATCCAAACAAAAGGGGGCTCCGAATCCATCCATATACAAATCAGCGTCCCGGTCACGCTCTGTGAACCATGTTTCTGTAAATGCCATAATACAGCAGTTCATGAAATCCTTTTGGTAGCGGACATTTCCTTGAAGCTCATTCACTTTATTCCTAAGTGATTGTACATTTCCCATAATCATCGAAGGCAGAGGAGCCCGGTTGAAGCGCTGTTTCTTCAGGCGAGTTTTTACGCCGCCTCGTTTACCCCTTTTCCTTTTCTTAACTGTGCTCCATGCTTCCTGGTAATCCCTACGGATAATAATATTGGGGACATCCAGCATTAAGTTTTCCCGAGCTGGGTTACTGTTCTTGTTCTTGAGCTGCAGCAATGTCTCCCTTGTATATGTTGTCCTAATTTGGCATAAAGCCCCGTACATTTTACCAGCGGCCATCCAGTACATCACAAGCCATAAAGCAAAAAGATAAAAAGCATCCATTTTGACTAAGTTTAAAACTTTAAGAGCACTCCTTCAATAAAACAAAAACGAAACTTTAAAACAAAGGAAAAAACGTTTGTCAAACATACACGAGGACGCCGAACACTCATTCACTGCCAGTCGCTGCGTGCGCATGCGCCTGTGTATCGCGTGAGCTGAGGTGTAGTAGAGGGTGTGGGCCCTGGCGTTTTTGCAGAGGCCAAAGAGCTCTCACAAGCGGAGAGCGAGCTGGGCCCGCAGGCTTTCGTGGTTTTGGGGCCTGCCGTTTTTTGGTTGATGTCTGGGGGCTTGCAGATAGTTTGGTTCCAGCAAACACCAGTATTTCCATTTTCTCTGAGAAGCACAGAAAGTGCTGTGGAGATGCTGGAGATAGGGATAACGTGTCTGGTGAGAGGGTAGAGGCTGGAGGGGGCTGTTTCTCTGGTGTTATAGGAGGCTGTAAAATGCTGTCCTGGTTTTCCAGCAAGTCGTCCTTGGGAGCTGAAACTTGGAGCAGTTCTAGTATGTCACAGTCTGTCTGTGGTGAGCAGTAGTTATAACCCTACAGCTTGTGTCAAAATGATTGATGGTGACCTTTGACCTTGCCCCTCCCCTTGCCATTCCTGTTTCCGGGGTCATGGATTAACCTTTGACCTACCCCTCCCGTTTTCCGGGGTTGATGGATTAACCTTTGACCTAGCCCTTCCCGTTTCCGGGATTGATGGATTAACCTTTGCCCTAATGAGCGTTCGATCATTTGGTTGACAGAAAGTTTTGACAGGTTGTTTTGATGGATGATTTGCCCCTTTGACCGAGGTGTATAAATATGTCATTGGTTTGTCTGATGTTTTGGCTTTGATGGTGCCAGATGTTTTTTGCAAAGGTCTGAGACATTACGCTCCCACATTGCAGATCCTTCTCTTAAAAGTGTATAAAATATATAGTTTAACTAAAAAAGATTGCAGTGTGTCTGTGTGTGTGTGTGTGTGTGTGTGTCTGTGGTTGTGGCTGTTTGTGTCTGTGTGACAGTTGGGCAAAATAACATTGTTCATTCAAAATAAATATCTAACAGAGCCAATCATTTATTTTGACAGTTGTCTTTGATCCGGAGGTATTATAGAATAAAATCATCTTACTTTATCAGACGTTCCCCAAAGATGTTCCTCCGAGTGACTCTCTCGCTCTCTCACCGGCCTTTTTTCATGACAGCCATGGTCACCGCACTAAGCATCTGCGTCTGTGTGTGTGTGTGTGTGTGTGTTACATGATACCCTCCGCATTCCTGAGCTCACTGCAGGGAGTGAGAAAAGAGATTTTGTAATAATGTTGTATATTTCACACTGGCTAGAGTTGAAAAATATTGATCTTTAAAACTATATAAATGAAATGTTTATAAAATAAATATCTTACTAAATAACTAAAGCTACATTGATCTTTAAAACTATATAAATGAAATGTTTATAAAATAAATATCTTACTAAATAACTAAAGTTACATTGATCTTTAAAACGATATAAATGAAATGTTTATAAAATAAAATATCTTACTAAATAACTAAAGTTACATTGATCTTTAAAACTATATAAATGAAATGTTTATAAAATAAATATCTTACTAAATAACTAAAGTTACATTGATCTTTAAAACTATATAAATGAAATGTTTATAAAATATTTAACACTAACATCCTGTTCATTAAAAAATCTTATTAAATTACTGAAGTTGAAAAGCATTCACTTCTTTAAAAGTATATAAATTAAATATTAAAATAAAATAAATACACATCTTACTGATCCAGATATTTTAAAAACCACAAAAGACATAAAAATCATACATCAATCATTATGTTTTAGAGAGATGAAATAAAAAATGATCTTACTTTTTCAGCAGGTTGAAAAAAGCTCTAAGATGTCCACACATTTAAGTTGTAAAAATCCCATAATGTTTCCAGGAGTGTTTCCCCCGATCACACAGGCATATGACAGTCTCTCTGAACGTGCCACATGATATCACCACATTCCTGAGCTCATTGCTGGGAGTGAGAAAAAGAGACTTTCTAATAATGTTGTATATTTCACACTGGCTAGAGTTGAAAAATATTGATCTTTAAAACTATATAAATGAAATGTTTATAAAATAAATATCTTACTAAATAACTAAAGTTACATTGATCTTTAAAACTATATAAATGAAATGCTTATAAAATATACAATATCATCCTAGTTGTAATACAAAAAGAGCACAGAGCTGCCATTGTGTGTGTGTGTGTGTGTGTGTGTGTGTGTGTGTGTGTGTGTGTGTGTGTGTGTGTGTGTGTGTGTGTGTGTGTGTGTGTGTGTGTGTGTGTGTGTGTGACAGTGGGGCAAAATAACATTGTTCATTTAAAATTATATAAAGCAGATAAAACCATCTATTTCACCATGTTGAAAAACATGTGTTTTTCACCTTAACTATTTCACTTCCCTGCACGCTTGACCGGGGGTGTTGTGTGTATGTGTGTTTGTTTATGTACCGGGCAATGAGCCTGAGAAACAGATGCCATTATCGTTTTATTACGCTTTGAAAAATACAGCTGGTGAACATATCAGTGACTGTCCTAACGTTAAAACATCTCTGAATCCTGAAAACCTCTAAGTCAGAGGGCCCGGGCGCGGGCTTATCTGTGTGTGTGTGTGTGTGTGTGTGTGTGTGTGTGTGTGTGTGTGTGTGTGTGTGTGTGTGTGTGTGTGTGTTACATGAGACCCCTCCAAGTGAGGACAATATGTATCATATATTTCACACTAAAGTTGAAAAACATTATGCTCTATATAAATGAAATGGTTATAAAATTTACATCTAGTAATTTACAAATATATTATTTCACACTAACTTAAGTTGAAAAACATTTTTCATTTAAAAGCATATTAATAAAATGCTTTTATCGTTCATTTTTTAAATAAATAACTAAAGTTATTATTTTAGATAAAAATCATCCGACATGTTTTATAGATTAGAAGAATACATACAGGTTATGAACGGGTGTCAAAAATAAAATCATCTTACTTTTTTCAGCCGGTTGACGAAGTAGTTCCTAAGATGTCCATACATTTAAAGTTGAAAAGATCCCACAAGTAATTCTCTCTCCCCCTCGCTTGACAGGCATGCATTGTCTGTGTGTGTGTGTGTGTGTGTCTTTTCAGCGGTCAGAACGAGACATTGCATGTGTTCGATTAGTGTTAATCTTATTTCATAGTATAATCATTAAAAGTTTAAATTATATCTTTTAAAAATACAAGATATTTTAAATTAAATTAATTCATAAAACAAATATGCTACATCGTGGAAAAACTTGACTATATTTTTTATTTATCAGGGTACATGTAAAGAACTTTGAAATTTGGGGCTCTCACAAGTCATCTCACACATTGTGTGAAATGTTCAATAATTCCTCAAGTAGTATCTGTGCGAAAATCACCACATAGGCCTATAGTGCGACAGCACCAATGAAGACATTTAGAATCTGTGATGCCTCAGGCCAGCCCCCATTAGCTTCAGGATAGAGGGTGACAGAGCAGATGAGTCTCTGTGCATCGTGTAATGTTAGTCTGCTAACACCTTTCCAGAGCCAAAATTTTGTTCGTACTAAGATTATTTCAAATCATAATCGTAAAAGTTTAAATATTTTAAAATGAAAAGATGGTTTAAATGAAATCTTTATAGTTTTAATACATTCGTATCTTCTATTTATCTTTTAGAAGATTACTGTAAGGATTTTGTTTAACAGTGACCTAAAGTATAATTTTTATTAATATAGCCGTAATGATTTTTGTACTGTAACAGCATATTCTACCGTGTACACCTGAAAGCTGCATTTTTACATTTTCAAAATAAATAAAAATAAGTAATTTAATATAATTTCTAAGGTGTTTTGCGGCTCCATAAAATCTCTATTTTAAAATTAAATTATTATAAATAAAGTATATAACTCAATGAATAATAACACATATGCTACTAAAATGTATTCATACAAATTAAACATAGTTTTATCTTAATTAATATATTTATAAATATAAATTTTATATATAAATTACATCTATAATTATAAAAAAAACTCCTTACATTTTCATAGAACTGAAGAAGTAGTAGAATCTAGATCTATGCAATGATAAAAAACAATTCAAAAAGCAAATAGTTTAAGTTGTGATAAACAAACAAAGCCCTCCCAGATCCTTCAGTGATAAGCTACAGGGTGAGATGAAGCTTCAGACCCGCACAGAGACGGAGGAGTTACATGCCAGATGAGCCTCTGGGGCACAATTATGTCACAGCGTATGCAATGCTAGTCTGCTTTTCAGAGGTTTATTCAAATTAAATTCATTTATAAGTATAATCTTAAAAGTTTAAATTAGATCTTTTAAAATTAAAAGACTGTCTAAATCCAATCTTTAAAGTTTTATTAAAATCATATCTTCTATTTATCTTCTTAGAAGACTTCTGTATGATATAAATGATTTGCATAAAGATATTATTTTTACTAAACATCGTTTGTTCAAAAATCAAATAAAAATGTTATAAATCAAGAACTGTCCTTTGGCATCTTAGATCTTATTTCAAATAGCATGCGACATGAAACATGTTGTCAAAGTTTGTCACAATGTTTTTGTTTTAAAAGAAATCCCAGGACTCTACATTGCTCTTATTTAGATTAAGTTGTATCATTTAGAAAATCACCACACATTTTCAGAGACGCTGCATAAGTAAAGTTTGTCTTGAGCGAATATTTTAATTTTACTCGTCTTAATTCAAAGTATGATCTTACTTTTTCTGCTGTAGCTATGACCTATTGTACGTATAAGATATATCATATTTACTTTTCTTGCATCTCTCAAACTATCCTTATTCATTGTGGAAAGCACACAGGG
The DNA here is from genome assembly GCF_029890125.1 of Rhinichthys klamathensis goyatoka. NCBI lineage: Eukaryota > Metazoa > Chordata > Actinopteri > Cypriniformes > Leuciscidae > Rhinichthys > Rhinichthys klamathensis. The sequence continues at coordinate 1,401,620 of NW_026607025.1, forward strand.
TGAAACCCTTCACTGAGAATATACTATCGGTTATCTACTCAAAATATATGTAGAATTTTCAAATGCTAGCATTTGTTGATGCGACAGGCTGTCTGTTGGCCGCATGAACAGACTTTGGGGAGAGCTGATGAGACTATAGCAGAAAGCATGCCCCCTTTGACCTCCTCGATTCAAACGCATAGTGCTCTCTAGCGCCACGCTTTTTCAAATGCGTGTTGCAACTACGGTAACCGTTATGTGCCAAGAAGCTACGACATGTCATCCAATAGCACTTCATCGAGTTTAACTATACACGTTCTACCGCTATGCTGCCTATTTAATGAATTGCACAACCACGGAATGAAAAAGCTTGTAATTTAGACCGTAACATTGACTTACCTGTCGAGAAGAAAGCAGGCAACTTCTCCTTCATTAGCTCTATCCACCTGGGAAAAGATATCCCGATATTTACCCTAGTTTGAATTTGCCGGACACGTTTCACTTTAAATAATGTTTTTTAAGCTTTATTATGGGATTGTATTATGAAGTGCTGTGCAATCTTTCAAATTTGCCGGGGGAGTGACAAGCGCCTCTCACTGACCTCCTTGTGCCCCTTTCAGATGGTTTCAGTCAGCCGGCTCTGAACGAAAACGTGTTGTAGAAACGCGTTGAGGTAGCCTAGTGCTTTTTGTACCTCTCCGCTATTATAGTTTTTTCAAGATGGCGGAACGACATGGAGGCCACCATGGACTTACCCGTCAGAACATTGGCAGAGCTAATTTTACACCAATGAGATCATATTTATTAATAATGACATTGATTTTAGCTATTAAAATACTTTTTAAAAAACTACTATACCTTTAATTTCAGATGTGTAAATTACAAAACTTTCAATTTTACAATTACATTTTTCAACCGAGTGAATCTACACATGGGAGATCTTCAGAAGTCATAACTTCAGGGGTCGATGGGGGTCCTGAGAATATTTAATTCCCCTCAAAACCAAAGATTAAGTTTAATGACACTAGTTTGCAACGGTCCCCCCAAGACCAAATAGTTTATACGATTTGTATCACACTTTTCAAAGGGTAATCTTACTTTAAAGTTTGAACAAAAATGTAAAAGCACTTCTTCATGTTTGCTGTGTTCTGACACAATGTCATTAATTGGTACTTTTTTTCCTTTAAACTTCTTTTTAAAATATAATTTTCTTATTTATACAAAGGTTCAATTTCAATTCATTTCCTAGCAAGTATAAAGTAAAAAATATGATATATGATATGTCTGATGCAATGTTTTTGCAAAAGAAATATGTGCTGCAAAACTCCAAACAGTTCAGCTCACAATGACGGCATTAAGGATGGCCGAAAACGTGCGTAAGGTGGTTTTCCAGATTTTCCACCAAAAAACAAAAACAAATACTGTATTAAACTTTTCAAAGATTAATCTAGCTTTTAAAGTTAGAATAAAAAACCAAACATAGTGTTGTGTTCTGACACAAGTCCATTAACCGGTTCTTTTATAAATTTACTTTCTACAAATATCAGCCTGATAAATATGTACTTAATACACGATTAAACGAGGCAATCATGCTACCAAATACGTCGGACACAATGTTTTTAAGAAAAGCAGTGTTTAAAACCAGATGATTTTTCTTTTTGACAGACCTACAGAAATGCATGTTGATTACTAAGTTTCAGGCATAGTGCAAACAATTAGATATTCTCCTGCTTAGTATGTGTGTAAATAGTTACGCTTAAATGTTTGGGTGTATTTTGTCACACAGTACCACGCTATAGCCTATGGACTAACTTTAAAACATATTCTTTATACAGGAATCACACGCGTCCAAAACATCCATGTAAGATTCAACAGACCAAATCACTAAGAAAAGCACCGTTTATAATAATAAATACACAAAAGTTTGCAAATGATGGTTTTATTACTATTCAGATAGCGGACAACACTGGTTCACATTTTGAATGTGTGTCTGTTTTAGGTGAAGACTTTTCTTTGAGAGCCGTCAACATTCAGTGTTTATAGGAATAAATGACCATTAATAATTTAAGTGTTTGTACTCTGAAGTATTTCTGTTTGAGAATGTTTGACTAAATTGCAACTTTCCCTCTATCTACGATGTGGAATCACACAAAGTATTAACATGCTGTTAATATAAGCAAGTATTAATTGAGTTACTTACTTATAAGTAAGTATTAACACGAAAAGTAAGCACATGCTGTTTTACACGTAAACTATTACAACGGAATCACATCTGACTATTGCACTGAGAGAGGCGTATTCATTAAGACTGTTAAACAAAGTTTGGTGTTTAAAATTAAAATTGCACAAAAGTAAATGCTAGAGCTCAACTTGCTAAAAAGTAAATTCAGCGTGAGCCATTTAAAACAAATACGAAAAGCCATTCGTGAGCAGTTTTGAATGTTTGTAATTGACATCATGTTTCTTTTTGTTTTTGTACAGTTTGCAAAAACTATAGTCTACGAACGTCGTCAAACAGGAATTTATGAAAAACATGAACCAGATATTTCTACATGAGATATTTCTTTTAGAACATCTACCTGCTACGTCTACGAAACATCGACATGAAAGATGAGTATTGCTGTTACCCATTAAACTTTTACGTTTCAAACTCGTCTAACTATTGCCCATTTCACAGCACAGTCATAGATACACAGTTATTTTGTGTATGTGGCTAAACAACAGTTAAGCTGGTTAAACAACGTGAAAGGCGGGATGATTCATTTTTATTCCGTCTACACCGATACTTTGACACAAGAGTTTTAGGCATAGGTCTTTTAGGCCTGATCCAGAAAACAGACGTTGTGTTTTATGTCTTAATAATTGTTCTTCTTTTTATGAAAACATATCGTAAATATCAATTGTTAGATAAATTATATCTAACTATCAACAGTTATATGTGAAACACGCTCAGTCGCATTAGAGTCGGATTCTTGTTTATATTGAACATTGTTATTGAACCGCTAGTGTTCTTAAATTGTTTACCACAGTTTCATTTTAACAACACTATGGTAACACTTATCGTATTTTGTACGGTGTTTTCTTTACAGTTTCACCCATGGATATCCGTTTCCTACAGTTAGCTGTAATGTTAGTGAACTCTAGGCCTTCTCTTTTTTTCAAATACGACAGTATTTGCATGAATTGGCTTGATTTAATAAAATTATGGTTTAAATCGCATTATATTATTATACCATACTAGTTTTTAAATTGCGCTTAATTCTATATTTTAACTCTTTATGCGAATATAGAATACTGCACAAGGATCTCTGAAATATTTTTTCGTGTAAAACATCTATGTAGATCTATTTATGTTTCTACCAGGGACCCTCAAAATCTGGGCATACAACAAAACACAGTACATTATCAGAAAATTACTTTTGTCGCTTTTTTCTGAATAATCTCACCAAGTGCGGGTGCTTGATAACTATTATCAAGCGGTAATGACGTGTTTTACGTGATATTGATATCACGTTTTAATTTCAACTCAATACATTTGACTGCGCTAGAGGTCTATAATTGAACGTCTAAATATTTGGTAAAAGTTTCAACTCAATACATTTGACTGCGCTAAAGGTCTATAATTGAACGTCTAAATATTTGGTAAAAGTTAACTGAAAGCCTGCGCAAAATACTAGGTGGCTTTAATCCTACATAGCTGTTTACAACGTCATGATGACGACGCCCCTATACAACTCCTCCAGCGGGGCGAGGGCGGACCACTATCAGTTGTCCTGATAAACTCTACACAGAGCCCAGCGTCAGTTATCGCACACAACCCCTGGGTCTAGCTCTAATAGTCGCGGACTGCTGTGCTACTGCAACATCGATCAAAAACCGAAGGAACATTGTCTGGTTGTTACACGGACTGTCAAAGGCTGCTTCAACCTTCCTGTTTGTCAGACGCAAACTTCTTTGACTCACACTTCTAACCCAAAAACTGTGTTAACGTACAACGCCTGGACGATTGTACTGTAAGGACCTCCAGGAGATTACAGAATCTTTCATCATCGAATAGGGGACCAAAAAATCTAAAAACTTCAGAAATGGCGACGCAAAAGCTGATGGAGAGCGACTCCCCGTTGAGTTCTGTCGTAGCGGGGACACTGCGTCATCCGGCGTGTGAGTGCGGCACCGGGAAAGAGTGTCGTTTAAGAGCTACGCAAGACTCTATGTTTAAAGATCATTTTAGAGGCCCGATGGTTAGCTTGATGCACAGGATCATCGAGGCTGCGTATGATGACAACAACGCTTGCGAGAGGGATACCAAACGTGTGAAAAATCTCAAAAAAGAAATGGATGTCATAAGAGGGTTGGTTGGATCTTGGACAGATGTTACGCCCATGTTTATAAGCGGCAAAGAACCGGTCGGCGTAATCCTCAGAAAAGTTCTGGATGTGATGCATGAATCTTGTGAGGAATTTGAAGTCGACGAACTACTCTGTATGTGTACGTTTGTAACAGATCTCTGTGTGTCACTGTTGTCAAAAAATGTAAGAACAGATGCTGATGAAATAGTTGAAAGTCTGGTCAACTATGCCCTAGAGAAAAACTTGATTGCGTGCCGCGACTTTTTATTATTGCTCGATCACCTGTAAATGTCGTTATTGTTTTACTTTACTATGTTGAAATAAAAAAATATTTTCTGATCATGTCCGAGCTCATAACTTATTCTATAGGATTATATATATATATTATATAATCCTATTATATAATATATTAGAAAGTAGCTAGGACATATTTTGCGCAGGTTTTCAGTTAACTTTTACCAAATATTTAGACGTTCAATTATAGACCTTTAGCGCAGTCAAATGTATTGAGTTGAAACTTTTACCAAATATTTAGACGTTCAATTATAGACCTTTAGCGCAGTCAAATGTATTGAGTTGAAATTAAAACGTGATATCAATATCACGTAAAACACGTCATTACCGCTTGATAATAGTTATCAAGCACCCGCACTTGGTGAGATTATTCAGAAAAAAGCGACAAAAGTAATTTTCTGATAATGTACTGTGTTTTGTTGTATGCCCAGATTTTGAGGGTCCCTGGTAGAAACATAAATAGATCTACATAGATGTTTTACACGAAAAAATATTTCAGAGATCCTTGTGCAGTATTCTATATTCGCATAAAGAGTTAAAATATAGAATTAAGCGCAATTTAAAAACTAGTATGGTATAATAATATAATGCGATTTAAACCATAATTTTATTAAATCAAGCCAATTCATGCAAATACTGTCGTATTTGAAAAAAAGAGAAGGCCTAGAGTTCACTAACATTACAGCTAACTGTAGGAAACGGATATCCATGGGTGAAACTGTAAAGAAAACACCGTACAAAATACGATAAGTGTTACCATAGTGTTGTTAAAATGAAACTGTGGTAAACAATTTAAGAACACTAGCGGTTCAATAACAATGTTCAATATAAACAAGAATCCGACTCTAATGCGACTGAGCGTGTTTCACATATAACTGTTGATAGTTAGATATAATTTATCTAACAATTGATATTTACGATATGTTTTCATAAAAAGAAGAACAATTATTAAGACATAAAACACAACGTCTGTTTTCTGGATCAGGCCTAAAAGACCTATGCCTAAAACTCTTGTGTCAAAGTATCGGTGTAGACGGAATAAAAATGAATCATCCCGCCTTTCACGTTGTTTAACCAGCTTAACTGTTGTTTAGCCACATACACAAAATAACTGTGTATCTATGACTGTGCTGTGAAATGGGCAATAGTTAGACGAGTTTGAAACGTAAAAGTTTAATGGGTAACAGCAATTTCATGTCGATGTTTCGTAGACGTAGCAGGTAGATGTTCTAAAAGAAATATCTCATGTAGAAATATCTGGTTCATGTTTTTCATAAATTCCTGTTTGACGACGTTCGTAGACTATAGTTTTTGCAAACTGTACAAAAACAAAAAGAAACATGATGTCAATTACAAACATTCAAAACTGCTCACAAATGGCTTTTCGTATTTGTTTTAAATGGCTCACGCTGAATTTACTTTTTAGCAAGTTGAGCTCTAGCATTTACTTTTGTGCAATTTTAATTTTAAACACCAAACTTTGTTTAACAGTCTTAATGAATACGCCTCTCTCAGTGCAATAGTCAGATGTGATTCCGTTGTAATAGTTTACGTGTAAAACAGCATGTGCTTACTTTTCGTGTTAATACTTACTTATAAGTAAGTAACTTAATTAATACTTGCTTATATTAACAGCATGTTAATACTTTGTGTGATTCCACATCGTAGATAGAGGGAAAGTTGCAATTTAGTCAAACATTCTCAAACAGAAATACTTCAGAGTACAAACACTTAAATTATTAATGGTCATTTATTCCTATAAACACTGAATGTTGACGGCTCTCAAAGAAAAGTCTTCACCTAAAACAGACACACATTCAAAATGTGAACCAGTGTTGTCCGCTATCTGAATAGTAATAAAACCATCATTTGCAAACTTTTGTGTATTTATTATTATAAACGGTGCTTTTCTTAGTGATTTGGTCTGTTGAATCTTACATGGATGTTTTGGACGCGTGTGATTCCTGTATAAAGAATATGTTTTAAAGTTAGTCCATAGGCTATAGCGTGGTACTGTGTGACAAAATACACCCAAACATTTAAGCGTAACTATTTACACACATACTAAGCAGGAGAATATCTAATTGTTTGCACTATGCCTGAAACTTAGTAATCAACATGCATTTCTGTAGGTCTGTCAAAAAGAAAAATCATCTGGTTTTAAACACTGCTTTTCTTAAAAACATTGTGTCCGACGTATTTGGTAGCATGATTGCCTCGTTTAATCGTGTATTAAGTACATATTTATCAGGCTGATATTTGTAGAAAGTAAATTTATAAAAGAACCGGTTAATGGACTTGTGTCAGAACACAACACTATGTTTGGTTTTTTATTCTAACTTTAAAAGCTAGATTAATCTTTGAAAAGTTTAATACAGTATTTGTTTTTGTTTTTTGGTGGAAAATCTGGAAAACCACCTTACGCACGTTTTCGGCCATCCTTAATGCCGTCATTGTGAGCTGAACTGTTTGGAGTTTTGCAGCACATATTTCTTTTGCAAAAACATTGCATCAGACATATCATATATCATATTTTTTACTTTATACTTGCTAGGAAATGAATTGAAATTGAACCTTTGTATAAATAAGAAAATTATATTTTAAAAAGAAGTTTAAAGGAAAAAAAGTACCAATTAATGACATTGTGTCAGAACACAGCAAACATGAAGAAGTGCTTTTACATTTTTGTTCAAACTTTAAAGTAAGATTACCCTTTGAAAAGTGTGATACAAATCGTATAAACTATTTGGTCTTGGGGGGACCGTTGCAAACTAGTGTCATTAAACTTAATCTTTGGTTTTGAGGGGAATTAAATATTCTCAGGACCCCCATCGACCCCTGAAGTTATGACTTCTGAAGATCTCCCATGTGTAGATTCACTCGGTTGAAAAATGTAATTGTAAAATTGAAAGTTTTGTAATTTACACATCTGAAATTAAAGGTATAGTAGTTTTTTAAAAAGTATTTTAATAGCTAAAATCAATGTCATTATTAATAAATATGATCTCATTGGTGTAAAATTAGCTCTGCCAATGTTCTGACGGGTAAGTCCATGGTGGCCTCCATGTCGTTCCGCCATCTTGAAAAAACTATAATAGCGGAGAGGTACAAAAAGCACTAGGCTACCTCAACGCGTTTCTACAACACGTTTTCGTTCAGAGCCGGCTGACTGAAACCATCTGAAAGGGGCACAAGGAGGTCAGTGAGAGGCGCTTGTCACTCCCCCGGCAAATTTGAAAGATTGCACAGCACTTCATAATACAATCCCATAATAAAGCTTAAAAAACATTATTTAAAGTGAAACGTGTCCGGCAAATTCAAACTAGGGTAAATATCGGGATATCTTTTCCCAGGTGGATAGAGCTAATGAAGGAGAAGTTGCCTGCTTTCTTCTCGACAGGTAAGTCAATGTTACGGTCTAAATTACAAGCTTTTTCATTCCGTGGTTGTGCAATTCATTAAATAGGCAGCATAGCGGTAGAACGTGTATAGTTAAACTCGATGAAGTGCTATTGGATGACATGTCGTAGCTTCTTGGCACATAACGGTTACCGTAGTTGCAACACGCATTTGAAAAAGCGTGGCGCTAGAGAGCACTATGCGTTTGAATCGAGGAGGTCAAAGGGGGCATGCTTTCTGCTATAGTCTCATCAGCTCTCCCCAAAGTCTGTTCATGCGGCCAACAGACAGCCTGTCGCATCAACAAATGCTAGCATTTGAAAATTCTACATATATTTTGAGTAGATAAACGATAGTATATTCTCAGTGAAGGGTTTCACCCTGTGTGCTTTCCACAATGAATAAGGATAGTTTGAGAGATGCAAGAAAAGTAAATATGATATATCTTATACGTACAATAGGTCATAGCTACAGCAGAAAAAGTAAGATCATACTTTGAATTAAGACGAGTAAAATTAAAATATTCGCTCAAGACAAACTTTACTTATGCAGCGTCTCTGAAAATGTGTGGTGATTTTCTAAATGATACAACTTAATCTAAATAAGAGCAATGTAGAGTCCTGGGATTTCTTTTAAAACAAAAACATTGTGACAAACTTTGACAACATGTTTCATGTCGCATGCTATTTGAAATAAGATCTAAGATGCCAAAGGACAGTTCTTGATTTATAACATTTTTATTTGATTTTTGAACAAACGATGTTTAGTAAAAATAATATCTTTATGCAAATCATTTATATCATACAGAAGTCTTCTAAGAAGATAAATAGAAGATATGATTTTAATAAAACTTTAAAGATTGGATTTAGACAGTCTTTTAATTTTAAAAGATCTAATTTAAACTTTTAAGATTATACTTATAAATGAATTTAATTTGAATAAACCTCTGAAAAGCAGACTAGCATTGCATACGCTGTGACATAATTGTGCCCCAGAGGCTCATCTGGCATGTAACTCCTCCGTCTCTGTGCGGGTCTGAAGCTTCATCTCACCCTGTAGCTTATCACTGAAGGATCTGGGAGGGCTTTGTTTGTTTATCACAACTTAAACTATTTGCTTTTTGAATTGTTTTTTATCATTGCATAGATCTAGATTCTACTACTTCTTCAGTTCTATGAAAATGTAAGGAGTTTTTTTTATAATTATAGATGTAATTTATATATAAAATTTATATTTATAAATATATTAATTAAGATAAAACTATGTTTAATTTGTATGAATACATTTTAGTAGCATATGTGTTATTATTCATTGAGTTATATACTTTATTTATAATAATTTAATTTTAAAATAGAGATTTTATGGAGCCGCAAAACACCTTAGAAATTATATTAAATTACTTATTTTTATTTATTTTGAAAATGTAAAAATGCAGCTTTCAGGTGTACACGGTAGAATATGCTGTTACAGTACAAAAATCATTACGGCTATATTAATAAAAATTATACTTTAGGTCACTGTTAAACAAAATCCTTACAGTAATCTTCTAAAAGATAAATAGAAGATACGAATGTATTAAAACTATAAAGATTTCATTTAAACCATCTTTTCATTTTAAAATATTTAAACTTTTACGATTATGATTTGAAATAATCTTAGTACGAACAAAATTTTGGCTCTGGAAAGGTGTTAGCAGACTAACATTACACGATGCACAGAGACTCATCTGCTCTGTCACCCTCTATCCTGAAGCTAATGGGGGCTGGCCTGAGGCATCACAGATTCTAAATGTCTTCATTGGTGCTGTCGCACTATAGGCCTATGTGGTGATTTTCGCACAGATACTACTTGAGGAATTATTGAACATTTCACACAATGTGTGAGATGACTTGTGAGAGCCCCAAATTTCAAAGTTCTTTACATGTACCCTGATAAATAAAAAATATAGTCAAGTTTTTCCACGATGTAGCATATTTGTTTTATGAATTAATTTAATTTAAAATATCTTGTATTTTTAAAAGATATAATTTAAACTTTTAATGATTATACTATGAAATAAGATTAACACTAATCGAACACATGCAATGTCTCGTTCTGACCGCTGAAAAGACAAACACACACACACACAGACAATGCATGCCTGTCAAGCGAGGGGGAGAGAGAATTACTTGTGGGATCTTTTCAACTTTAAATGTATGGACATCTTAGGAACTACTTCGTCAACCGGCTGAAAAAAGTAAGATGATTTTATTTTTGACACCCGTTCATAACCTGTATGTATTCTTCTAATCTATAAAACATGTCGGATGATTTTTATCTAAAATAATAACTTTAGTTATTTATTTAAAAAATGAACGATAAAAGCATTTTATTAATATGCTTTTAAATGAAAAATGTTTTTCAACTTAAGTTAGTGTGAAATAATATATTTGTAAATTACTAGATGTAAATTTTTTAACCATTTCATTTATATAGAGCATAATGTTTTTCAACTTTAGTGTGAAATATATGATACATATTGTCCTCACTTGGAGGGGTCTCATGTAACACACACACACACACACACACACACACACACAGATAAGCCCGCGCCCGGGCCCTCTGACTTAGAGGTTTTCAGGATTCAGAGATGTTTTAACGTTAGGACAGTCACTGATATGTTCACCAGCTGTATTTTTCAAAGCGTAATAAAACGATAATGGCATCTGTTTCTCAGGCTCATTGCCCGGTACATAAACAAACACACATACACACAACACCCCCGGTCAAGCGTGCAGGGAAGTGAAATAGTTAAGGTGAAAAACACATGTTTTTCAACATGGTGAAATAGATGGTTTTATCTGCTTTATATAATTTTAAATGAACAATGTTATTTTGCCCCACTGTCACACACACACACACACACACACACACACACACACACACACACACACACACACACACAGACACAATGGCAGCTCTGTGCTCTTTTTGTATTACAACTAGGATGATATTGTATATTTTATAAGCATTTCATTTATATAGTTTTAAAGATCAATGTAACTTTAGTTATTTAGTAAGATATTTATTTTATAAACATTTCATTTATATAGTTTTAAAGATCAATATTTTTCAACTCTAGCCAGTGTGAAATATACAACATTATTAGAAAGTCTCTTTTTCTCACTCCCAGCAATGAGCTCAGGAATGTGGTGATATCATGTGGCACGTTCAGAGAGACTGTCATATGCCTGTGTGATCGGGGGAAACACTCCTGGAAACATTATGGGATTTTTACAACTTAAATGTGTGGACATCTTAGAGCTTTTTTCAACCTGCTGAAAAAGTAAGATCATTTTTTATTTCATCTCTCTAAAACATAATGATTGATGTATGATTTTTATGTCTTTTGTGGTTTTTAAAATATCTGGATCAGTAAGATGTGTATTTATTTTATTTTAATATTTAATTTATATACTTTTAAAGAAGTGAATGCTTTTCAACTTCAGTAATTTAATAAGATTTTTTAATGAACAGGATGTTAGTGTTAAATATTTTATAAACATTTCATTTATATAGTTTTAAAGATCAATGTAACTTTAGTTATTTAGTAAGATATTTATTTTATAAACATTTCATTTATATCGTTTTAAAGATCAATGTAACTTTAGTTATTTAGTAAGATATTTATTTTATAAACATTTCATTTATATAGTTTTAAAGATCAATGTAGCTTTAGTTATTTAGTAAGATATTTATTTTATAAACATTTCATTTATATAGTTTTAAAGATCAATATTTTTCAACTCTAGCCAGTGTGAAATATACAACATTATTACAAAATCTCTTTTCTCACTCCCTGCAGTGAGCTCAGGAATGCGGAGGGTATCATGTAACACACACACACACACACACACAGACGCAGATGCTTAGTGCGGTGACCATGGCTGTCATGAAAAAAGGCCGGTGAGAGAGCGAGAGAGTCACTCGGAGGAACATCTTTGGGGAACGTCTGATAAAGTAAGATGATTTTATTCTATAATACCTCTGGATCAAAGACAACTGTCAAAATAAATGATTGGCTCTGTTAGATATTTATTTTGAATGAACAATGTTATTTTGCCCAACTGTCACACAGACACAAACAGCCACAACCACAGACACACACACACACACACACACACACACAGACACACTGCGATCTTTTTTAGTTAAACTATATATTTTATACACTTTTAAGAGAAGGATCTGCAATGTGGGAGCGTAATGTCTCAGACCTTTGCCAAAAACATCTGGCACCATCAAAGCCAAAACATCAGACAAACCAATGACATATTTATACACCTCGGTCAAAGGGGCAAATCATCCATCAAAACAACCTGTCAAAACTTTCTGTCAACCAAATGATCGAACGCTCATTAGGGCAAAGGTTAATCCATCAATCCCGGAAACGGGAAGGGCTAGGTCAAAGGTTAATCCATCAACCCCGGAAAACGGGAGGGGTAGGTCAAAGGTTAATCCATGACCCTTGAAACAGGAATGGCAAGGGGAGGGGCAAGGTCAAAGGTCACCATCAATCATTTTGACACAAGCTGTAGGGTTATAACTACTGTGAGCACTGTGGGCAGGGCTCAGCTGAGATTGTGTCCGTGAGCAGTGGCTGTTTTGGCTGAGTGGTGTTATCATTGTCCTTGTGTGATATGTCAACCGCATGTCCATCCACGTGCTGAAGTGAAGTCCCGTGGTCATTCATACTGTGTCCAGGTGTGTGTGTGCCATTCAGGTTGAGTGGATTGGCACACACTGCAGAAGGATGATTGAGGGAGAAGTAGATATTGTCCTTTAGCACTCTTGAACCAAGTTTGTTTGGGTGGTGGCCATTCTGTTGAAACAGTTGCCTCTGACTCCAGAAAAGATTGAAGTTGTCAATGAAGTTCACTCCTTTTATATTGCAGGTTTTTTGCAGCCATGTGTTGAGCCCAAGCAACCGTGAAAACCTGTTTGTTCCTCTTGCTGGGAGTGGTCCACTGATGAATGTTTGTACTTTCAGTCTTTTAAGTGTTTCAAAAAGTTCATTGAAATCCTTCTTAAGGAGTTCTGACTGCTCTTTATGAATATCATTTTTCCCCACATGAATGATGAGTCGATTTGCAGTCTTATGTTTTGTCAGAATGTTCTCAAGTTCCCTGTTTACATCAGAAGTCGTTGCTTGTGGAAGGCAGCACGTAGTTGTATCCCTGCTACTAATGTTTCTGATTATTGAGTCACCCACTATCAGAGTCCTGTGCTAAGGACATAAAATATAAAATATAAAAATACAAAAGCGATAGAGCAAAGAGCGGAGCGGTAAGCAAGAGCGTCCGAACAGTAGCAGAGCAGGAAGTGAAAAAAATAAAAAAAATGTTATTTTTTATTCTCTGTAACAATCTTTCATACCATGCTAAACACCCTTTCTCGTGCTGACATACATCATTCCTTCCCCGTGTGAGATGCTAAAGTCGCAGTTACAAAACGCGTGACTGTCCCCCACCCTGCTCCTCTTCAGAAAAGTAAATTCGCTATCCCATTGATCGCGGTATTTAGTACATGAGCGTTTTGGTTTTTTGGCAGGAGTGCCTTGCTCTGTCATAGCGTCCATCATCCGTCTCTGTTTTTGTTTGTTTTTTGTTCCCCCGCGTTGTCACTCATTATCTGACCTCACACACTAACCTCGCGACAACTGCCACAGTACCTGTAACGTTAGTTATCGCGAGGCTAGTGACAGAGCAAGTGACATTATTATTTTTCAATAACGCAGGTTAAAATACGGGAGATTTACGGGAAAATCCTAATAGGGGAGGACGGCGGGAAAGAAGGGTTAAATACGGGACTTTCCCGGCCAAAACGGGATACTTGACAGGTATGGTTGGGGTTAGACTGCTCTGACAAAACGTTTGAACAGAGCAATGTTATTAAATACACAAACATTATTAAGGCATCTGACATGGTTATATGGTTATAAGGAATAGTTCACCCAAAAATGAAAATTCTGTCAGTATTTACTCACCCTCATGTTGTTCTAACCTCGTAAGACCTTCGTTCATCTTCGGAACACGAATTAAGATATTTTTTATTAAATCTGAGAGCTGGATCACTCCTCCATAGACTTCTTCAGGGATTGAAACTTGCCAGCCTCGAAAAGTTATACTGATACTGTACTTAATTTTTTAGTAAAGTTTTGTAGTCATAATATGAGAAATGAAAAAGCTGTTACAATAAGCAATATGTGTCACGGATGGGTGTGTAGATAGGAAGCACAAGGAGACGAGGAAATAACTATGAACAGGAATTTAATGAACAAGGCACTCAGGAGATGCACACATACCATAAGAACGTAACATATACAATAACCGACCAGGAGTGAGGGAGAACACTGGGTTTACATACACAGAGAACAGATAGGGGAACAAGACACAGCTGGGGCAAATTAACTAGACACAGGTGAAGGAACTGAACACAAACGAGGAGCGGGAAAACTGGGACACAGGACTGAACCAAATACACAGAGACGGTGGAAACTAAAGAGTCAAACTGTGACAATATGTCAACACAGGAAAGAAAATTGGGTTTGTCGGGCAGCTTCATGAGGTCTTTAACTGCTGTGTTCTGCTTCTGATATGTCTGAACTGTAAGCAGCGCTTCTCACAGACGTTGTAGACCGCTCATCTCCACTCACTGCAAAATACAAACAAAAAAAAAACAGCAGAAAGTTAATTTCATTTTTTGTATTAGAACAACACAGTGACAATTCTGACATTTAATAGCACATTTAATAGACAATAGCACAGAAATCTAATAAGTTATAACATAATAATAATATACTATTATAATAAAAAAAAGTTAGTTTAAGGTAGATATAAATCAACACACTGGCAGGTCACACATACGGCAATTAGATGTTCTCAGGGAAATCAGTAATGGGTGTCCTTTAAGACATTGTTAATAATAATAATAATAATAATAAAATATAAAAAATATTTCCTTACACTAATCCCAAATAGTATTCAGACTTTTAAAAAATTTCATTTATTTAAAATAAATTTAATAAAAAGTTTTTAGTTAGGTTTTAAATTTTAACGGTGTTTTATACAATGGTTTGTCGGATTGTCAAATGTCTGTAAAAACATCAGATGATAGTATAAAACTGTACATTTCTCATCTGTCACCAGAGTGCATGTAGAAGAGCAAAATATGTACAGAACATTGTTTGATTATGACTGTATTGCAATAGGTAGCATTTCAATGTTAATATTAAATCAAATCTAGTACTAATAACATAATTTTGTATATAATACTACCAGGAATTGTAAAAATACAGCAGCCGCACACTCAAAACACTGTGCAAAATCAATTTAATAGCAAGCTTTCGGTCTTGCGACCTTCTACAGGCATACAAACAAAGTGAATAATGGTATAATACTACCATAAAAAGAAAAGAAATTGTGTGAAGTACCAGAATGGATAGACCACAAATCAAAACCATAGCGTTGAGTAGCCCGAGAGAATAAATTAAAACAAGCTCCCGCATTAGCTTAGAAAATATGAAACAATTTGATCATTTAAAATATATGTTTTAAATAATACATTTAAACATAAAAAAAAAGTAATAAAATAATATATATATATATATATATATATATATATATATATATATATATATATATATACACACACTCACTATTTGGTGATGGTAATTCCATGCTATTACATCTTTTCTGGAGATATGAGCCATCCTCAAAGCTGAAGGGTGAATCTGACCTGCTGTCTGCTCCTGATCGTGATCCCAATGAACTGCAAGCAGAACTTCCAATAGACCACAGGTCAGACTTCTCAACTCCTCTCACTGAAATATTTCATAAGAACAGTGTAACATATGTATGATATGCTTGGGGATTCATGGGTTTGACCATCATTATAAAAAACAATATAATGGGTACCATTCTGATCTGGTCCTCTCAAAAACAAGATCAAAAGACATTTAAAGGGGTGGTAAAACACTTTTTTTTCTTGATTGTGTTTGTGGGGTGCACTGTAACATGTGTTCATGCTTCGTTTTTAAAGAATTGACTTATTTTTCAATATTTTACCTTTATTCTACACTGCTCTGCCCCTCCTAAAAAAAAACAGTCTGATGGTTTCCGGGTTCTTTGAAGCCAGTCCCTCAAAACTACGCAATGGGCTCATATTGGTTAGCTGGCCCAGTGTGTTGTGATTCGCTAAACGCCCAGTGCATGTTTTCCGGAAACGTCACGCCCCTTACCTTTACCGGTAGTTTGTGCTATGGTGTATTATAAACGATGGCGTCAATAAAACCATACCAATTTGAGCCCGAATCGGACCCAGAAAATGTTAGTGAAGATGATCGAGCAGAACCTGTTCAAGAACGGCTGTTAAACGACGTTTCAGAAAGGTTTGTTTTTTGTTGTCTCATTACTTTTTAGATACGCTGTTATTTAATTGTACTAATTATTATAGTATTACAAAAAATAAGCTTCATAAACAAGAATTTCATATAATCGGTCTAACAAATTATACTACAGTCCTCAAAGGGATTTTTTTTAGGAAAGACTGCAGGTCTATAGTGATCGTTACTGAATGTATGACACCATTACTTTTGTATTTTTAGAACGATTGTAGCCAAATATCTGTCGCCAGAACTATTAACCCAAAACGAACACTAAACATTGGCTTCACTACAGTAGCTAAATCAAACACAGAACCATGTTTAGCATGCCTGTAGATAAACAAGCATATAGATAAACAATACATAAAAGCTCTAATCAAAGAATAATTCACACTAATTCCAAGTTTGCTGTTGAGATTAAAAAAAAGTTTGTAATGTTAGGTGTTTGTCGGATAACGTTAAGTATGAATGAGCATTTAACAAACTAGTTTGCAGAGCCAAACAGCGATGTCATTTGTTTACTTCCTTGCTACAACGTACAATTAACAATACAAACTATTACAGGAAAACTGTTCTGTTCGTGGCCCGTAAACAACAGCTTCTGTTCTTAAAGTTGGAACTGCTCCATCTTTCAGGACAAGCCGTTGTGCGAATCCCGCATTGAACTCGCTTCCACCGTAAAATGTGCAGCACAAAGAGCTAGATTTGGGTAATAATTATGAGGGAGCTTGTTAAAAATAAATTTTAAAGGTCCCCTGACATGCAATTTTCACTTTCTGAGTTTTTTTAACATTAACATTAGTTCCCCTAGCCTGTATTTGGTCCCCTCGTGTCTAGAAATTTCAATCGGTGTAAACCGAACTTTGGCTATCTTTCTCTGCCTGTGAGAAAATGCAAGCTCAGACGGGCTGATCTTGAATCTCCTCTTTATGACGTCATACGGAGGAAAGGTTACCTCCCCTTTCTCTGCTTTGCCCGCCCAGAGAATTTGTCCCGCCCATGAGAAAACGAGCTAGAAATTACGAACATTTTAGTTCTCTTTCAGAGGTTCACTCAACGCTGCGGAAAGCGCAGTGGGATATTCTCTGAATGTGCCGATTGTCTGAAGCCTTATAGAATCACGCCAATTCATTGGCTGATGGCGTCCGCGCGATATGGCTCTGCCCCGACGCTCTTACGTCGCATCATTACATATTCGCACGCGCGCCATCTGCTCCTCAGAGTTCTCTACCTTCAGAACGAAGCGGTCACGTTGCCCTTCGCTCGTGATTTTTCTGAGCTACATCTAAGGATTATTCTCGGCGCTTCTGCGACTGTTCAAGCGGAACTCTGTTTCTCCTTACGGTGAAGTTGCCATGGATTACAGACGCTGTACTCCGCCATGTGCTCGTTACATCGCTAACGACGACCCACACAGTAAGTGCGTTAAGTGTTTGGGTTTTTCTCATGCACGTGAGGCAGTTATAGGATCGTCTAAATGCAAATTATGTGAAAATTTGTTGCTCAAAACCCTTAAATCGCGGCTCGCGGTCTTTGAGAGGGAATCATTCGTCTCCCCCTGTCGCGCTCCCGAGGCCTCTCGAGGATCCGCGACATGGGGTTCGGATGTAGAGCTTGAGGATGTGGAGTTCGATCAGACGAGCCCCGCTCTTTCTCTCCCTCCCTCCCTCCCCTCGGCACGCGCGAGGCATGCCAGTCGAATTTTCCCACGATTATTTGCGCCCCAGCTCGGGAGCACGCGACGCGGTTTCTTTCGGGCTGGAGGATATACTTTTTACCGAGGCTTCCGACTCCGAGGATTTCGGGCCTACTCTCGCCGACGAGGTTATCCCGCCGAGCGGCCAGGAAGCGCGGCCTGCTGCGGCCTATGCGGAGCTCGTTGACGTGCTTTCGCGCGCTACGGAGAAGCTCACTATTGATTGGCCCGACGAGCCACGTGAGTCTCAGTCGTCGAAACTCGACGAAAGGCTTCTCAGTGGCCCTAATTCTAGGCCTCAACGGAGGAAGCTGCCATTTTTCAGTGATCTGCATCATGAGATCTCCAGATCCTGGAAGCAGCCTTTCTCTTTGCGCCTCACTAATGCGGCTGCTGCTGATTTCACCAACCTGGTAGGCTCTGTGGAACAGGGCTATTCCGCCATTCCGGCGATTGAGGAAACTTTAGCCGACCATCTTGCTCCGTCGTCTGCGCCGTCCTGGAAGTCGCGCCCCCTCCTCCCTTCTAAAGCATGTAGGACTACTTCCTCTCTCATTGGGAAATCCTACATGGCGGCTGGGCAGGCATGACCCTGCACACTATGGCCATTCTTCAGGCCTACCAAGCGGACGTCCTGAAGGAAATGGACGAGGGCGAAGGCGTGACTCCTGCTCCTCCAAATCCCATTTGGCCGCGTTCAGACAGTTCATGCCCAGGAGGGCTAGGGAACCTTCTGCTCCCCCCCCGGTGCGACCCAGAGAACGTCCCTCTCATAGACCGGATTTCTCTTCCAGAAGAAGCGAACCGGGGCATCCCCCACCTACCACGGTTTGGGGAGCCCGCGGTCGCCCGTTTCCCCGTCAACGGCCTCACAAGCGCCACCAGTTGAAGCGGTCCGACAAACCGACTGCTCCGGCGGCCAAGAGCCGTTCCTGACCTTCCGGTCAGAAAAAGGAGGGCTCCTCTGCTTCCTCAAGGTTGGGACAGACCGCACAAGTGTTTCTGCCCACCTCCCAGCTCTCCTTTCCTTGCCCTGTCACCTTCGCTACTCAGAGTGTCTCGAAGTGCAGGTCATATTTCACCTTCTCTACTCAGTCCGGTGCGGGAGGAAGGAGACGCTTTCTGCTTTCTCCCCTCACCCCCCCACACTCTCTATAACCGCTGGCCGCATCCTCGGAGGCACTTTCCGTTTTCCTCCGGAGCAGGCGGATCTGGTCACCATGACCCCAGCATCGATGCCTCCCATCACGTGCCAGGACGCCGATGGCCCTCCTGCGCAGTCAACCTCTTTACTCCAGGAGCGTCAGCACGGCACCCTCACTCAGGTATGTCATCTGCATTACAACATCCCTCCTCCTCGATCACATTTCCTTCCAGAGTGGGAGCGCTTACCAGGGGTATCGACTTGGGTTCTTCGCACAATTCGGTTCGGCTACACTCTTCAGTTTTGCCGCAATCCCCCCTGTTTCAACGGGGTGTTTCCTACTGTAGTAGACAGCGCCACTCAGGCTTCTGTACTTCAGCAGGAAATCTCTTCCCTCCTTCTCAAAGGAGCAATAGAGGAGATTACTCCAGGGGAAACCGAGCGGGGCTTTTACAGCCGTTACTTCCTGGTCCCGAAGAAGGGCGGCGGTTTGCGTCCCATACTGGACCTCCGCCGACTGAACTTCGCCCTTTACAAAGGGAAATTCAAGATGTTGACGCTGAAAGCTATCATATCTCAGATTCGGCCAGGGGATTGGTTCGTGACGATAGACCTAAAGGATGCTTTTTTTCACATCCAGGTTGTACAGCGACACAGGCAGTTCCTCAGGTTCGCCGTTGGAGAAAGGGCGTTCCAGTACAGGGTCCTTCCCTTCGGCCTATCTCTGGCCCCGAGGACATTCACAAACTGCATGGATGCAGCTCTGGCCCCATTGCGGCTCCAGGGCATCCGTGTTCCAAATTACCGGGACGATTGGCTCATTTTAGCCCAGTCCAGGAAGCTAGTGGCCCACCACAGAGACATCGTTCTGAGTAATGTCCAGTCTCTCGGTTTGAGGTTGAACTCGGAGAAGAGTGTTCTTGCTCCGGCTCAAAGCACCGTTTTCTTGGGGGTGAACATGGATTCCGTTCTCATGCAGGCCCGCTTGGCCCCTGCACGGATTTCCAGCTTGATGACATGCTTGGCTCGTTTTTTGCTAGGCCATCATGTGTCTGTGGGCACCTGCCGCAGGATGTTGGGCCTTTTGGCCGCGGCCTCCTCTGTGCTACCGCTGGGCCTACTCCACATGAGACCCTTCATGTGGTGGGTGAAACTCTCAGGGGTTCGACCCTCCGGGTCAACCCTTCGCCTACTGAAGGTATCGCGCAGTTGCTTTCGAGCCCTGTCGGTTTGGCGGGACCCTCTTTTTCTTCGGAAAGGGGTCAGCATGGGTGCGGTATCTCGTTGCCAGATGATTACGAGGGATGCCTCTCTCACCGGCTGGGGAGCGGTTTTCGAGGGCAGACCAGCGTGTGGGGTCTGGACCGGAGAGGCTCTCTCTTGGCACATAAACTGCCTGGAGTTAAGAGCCGTTTTTCTGGCTCTGCATCATTTCCTCCCTCTTCTGGAGGGTCACCATGTCATTGTCAGAACAGACAACATGGCAGTGGTGTCTCATGTGAACCGGCAGGGAGGTTCTCGGTCGCGCACCCTAGACAGGCATGCGCGTCACCTTCTCCTGTGGTCTCAGAGCAGATTCCTATCTCTAAGAGCGGTTCATGTCCCAGGGGTTCTGAACCTCGCAGCAGATTTTCTGTCGAGACAGAA
Organism: Rhinichthys klamathensis goyatoka; assembly: GCF_029890125.1. Taxonomy (NCBI): domain Eukaryota; kingdom Metazoa; phylum Chordata; class Actinopteri; order Cypriniformes; family Leuciscidae; genus Rhinichthys; species Rhinichthys klamathensis. Next base: position 1,422,550 of record NW_026607025.1, read on the forward strand.
ACTCAGATCGGGGGAATGGATGTTGAACCGCCAGACGATGGCCCTGATCTTGGAGGTTTTTGGAGAGGCGGAGGTGGACCTCTTTGCATCTCAAGAGTCGTCCCAATGCCCGCTTTGGTTCTCCCTGAGTCCCCCGGCCCCATTGGGGATAGATGCGTTTGCTCACCCTTGGCCAACGCAGAAACTCTATGCCTTCCCGCCCATCAAACTGATCCAGGCGGTCTTGGCCAGAGTGAGAGAGAGCGGAGTCCGCCTCCTCCTGGTAGCTCCGTTCTGGCCATCTCAGCCATGGTTTTCGGAGCTAATTCCTCTACTGGAATCTTCCCCCTGGAGGATCCCGGTCAGGGAAGATCTGCTTTCCCAGTTACAAGGCAGGATATGGCATCCTCGCACAGACATGTGGAAGCTGTATGTTTGGCCGATCAGAGGCCGTCAGCATTAAGCTCTGGTCTCCCAACTGACGTTCAGGAGACCATTGCGAGTGCTAGAGCCCCTTCTACAAGGAGATTATATTCTTCCAAATGGAGGGTGTTTGAGACTTGGTGCTTAGCACATGATAGGAGCCCAGTTAACTGCCCTGCTGGTTCAGTACTGGAATTCCTGCAGGAGAAGTTTGCGGCTGGAGCAGCCGCTACCACTCTCAGAGTTTATGTCGCGGCTATTGCAGCGCATAGGGAATCGGATGAGATTCCCCTGGGCAAATTAAGGTTAGTTTCTGCCTTCATGCGTGGGGTGAAGCGCCTGAAACCGGCTCGCTCCCCTAGAGTTCCCTCATGGGATCTTTCTGTTGTCCTAGAGGGTTTGACGAAAGCCCCCTTTGAGCCCTTGGAGTCAGCTCCGGAGAGGATTCTGACTCTCAAGGTTTCTCTTTTGTTAGCTTTGTCCTCATTAAAGCGGGTTGGAGACTTACAAGCTCTTTCTGTTAGTGAGTCTTGCTTGGACTTTGCCCCTGGCCTGGTCAAAGTTTCCTTGAGGCCGAGACCAGGGTATGTCCCCAAGGTTCTTTCCTCAACTTTCCGCTCACAGGTAGTTAACCTTAACGCTTTCCACCCTCCTCCATTTTCGTCTGAGGAAGATAGGAAGCTTAACTTGCTCTGCCCAGTTCGTTCTCTTAAGATATATGTAGACCGCTCAGGCGGTTGGAGGAAATCTAACCAGCTTCTGGTTTGCTTCGGTGCTAGCCGCCGTGGGCTTGCTGCATCAAAGCAGAGGATTTCTCACTGGGTCACAGAGGCTATCTCGTTGGCTTACGGGGTGCGTGGCTTGCCTTCACCTCTTTGCATTAAAGCACATTCCACCAGAAGTGTAGCATCTTCTCAAGCTCTTTTCAGAGGAGCACTTTTCAGCATAAACCACCGGGGACATCAAAAAATGGCTGCCAGGTGTGAGTGTGCCTAACAAGCTGAAGCCTGCTTGCTCATACTTTTGTCAACTAAGGTTCTTATGAGATATATTTTCCTCTTTTATTTACGGTCAATAATTTAAGATATTCGAGGTCTCCAAAATACTAGTGGAATACTTTACCACACACTTCTGTGCAAGAAGTGGAAACTCACAACTCACAATGACTCATGATGATCCAATCTCCCTCCAAAAAATTTGGGAAGGGATGCAGCAAATTAAGACTGAGATGATTTTCCATCTGGACTCGAAACTGGATATTATCAATCAGAGCTTAAACAAAATTGAAGGCTCAGTTGCTATACTTGGTGAACATGTGACAGAACTTGAGCAGAGAGTGAGTTCCAATGAAGATGATGTGCGCGATCTGATACAACGAGTGAAAACACTAGAAAAGGAAAACTCCGACCTGATTGAACGTACTGAAGCTGCGGAGAATCGCAGTCGTGCCTCCAACCTTCGTTTTATATCTGTTCCTGAGAAATCAGAGGGCAGTGATATCTACAGCTTTATGAATCGCCTGATACCGCAGCTCCTAGGCGTGGAGAATTTCCCTGCTCCTCTGGTTATTCAACGGTGTCATCGCACTCCTCTCTTTGATAAGTTCAACTCCACCAGACCAAGGCCAATCCTGGTTAAATTTCTTAATTTCCAGGACAAGTTAAAGATTCTGAAGCTCTCAAGGGATAAAAACGAGCTTGTGTTCAATGGATCACGGATTCATATCTACCCTGACTTCAGCGCTGCTCTTACTGCGAAGCGACGGCAGTTTGACCCGGTAAAGAAAAGGCTTCGGGGTTTGGACTTTAAATATTCACTGATCTTCCCGTGCACGCTGAAAGTAATCCATGATGGCAAGGTAAACCTTTTCCAATCTCCTGAAGAGGTTGAAGTATTCCTCACTGATCAGGGCTCTAGAGTGCGACCAATTTGGTCGCACATGCGACCAAAATTTGTAAGGGTGCGACAAGAATTTTTCCTAGGTCGCACCAGTGCACCTAACGTTCTCGCATGATCGCATCCGCTGCCTCTCCACAAACAAGTTCTCCTTGCACGCATGGTTGGATCATATCGTGGTCTAAACCAATCAGAGATAGAGATTGGGTGGGTCTTTGCCTCTGATTGGTTGTGGTTCAGATATTCCTGTAGGACTAAAATGCTCCGTGCAGTGTGATTGAAATAAATTGCGACCTGTCACCTGAGCACCAGAGAATCAGTTACGGCAATCAGCAGCATCAGCTAAATATTCGCAGGAAAACAGACGACGAAGAAACTTTTAAAAATGTAGGCTACTTGAACTAGGTAAAAAATATTGATTTCTTGATTTTAATCGATTCTCATTGATTTTTACGAACCGTTGGGCTATGCTGTTTTCAGTTGATGAATGAATAGAACATTGTAGCGAGCATCCCATCCAATAAATTGCAATAATCTTTGTGCTTTGTTACTATTGATATGAAACAAAGTCTCAGATTTCAAATTAGGTCCATTTTCTTACGAAATTCAAAAACATAAATAGTGTCTTGACGCTGTGGCGTGAGATCGCTCTGGCTCAGCTCAGGTCAAGAGAAGCAGCAGCGCGGGGCACACATGATCTCCTCTTCTGCCTTAATAATACCAGTTACAGCGCGAAATAAACATGAACGAGCATCTGAAAGTGTGTTAAAAGATAGAGTACACCTTATCAAAATCCGTATCTTTCACATGGAATCGCTCAATCTGTGTTTCAACCGTGGAAAGACGTCAGTAAAACGCTTGTAAACAATGTAATGTAACGCCACATTTACCTCAGAAAAAACATATCCAGTGCCCATAAACTCGTTAGCTAGCTAGAAAAATTAACTCTAGAGGAGCATTGTGCCTAATATATGCACCATATTACATATTCATTATAATTTTTTTTATGTTTTTCAACATTTAATGCATGTTGTTTGAAAAAAATCTGGCAAGCTTTTATGCAGCCACCATTTAAATGTTTATATTTCATATAACTTTATTATTATAAAAAAAAAAAAAAAAAAAAGTGTAATTTAGGTGTTTGTGTACAAAGGTATATTTTACCTTCAGTATTATAGTAGGCTAATGAAGCATAGTGGGCTACAACTGACTCCCAGTTTACAGCATTAGTTGAGATTTGTTTTTCTTGAGAAAATTTGCCATGTATTGTACCTGATATCCAAAATAATCAATATTAAATCGAATTGTGAAATTTGTGTCAATACCCTGCCCTAACTTGAACAATGTAAAAACTGCATTTTAACTCTTTTTTTTTAAAGATTTATATTTTTATATACAGTCTAATTGTGCTTTAAATAAAATAAAAAAACTACACCTTATTCTTGTTTAAAAGCATTTACATAATATATATGAATATATGGAGCGTGCTAAAAAGGTGACCTTGAAATTGTGGCGTTAAAGGCGACGCGAGACGAGGAAAAATTTGAGTGCACCTAAATTTTGTGCTGGTGCACCTAAATAAAAAAGTTAGGCGCACCAGTGCAACCAAGGCAAAAAGTTAGTCTGGAGCCCTGCTGATCTCTCCACTGACTCTCCTTGGTATCTGAAGCTAACAGTAGCATAACCTTATCGATTAATATGAACTTTTCTTTTCCTAAATTTGGGTATTTTCCCACCTTCAGTATCGAGTTGCTCCGGGGTGATAGATCTATGGTCTACTACTGGGTGTTTCTGTAGCTTTTTTTTGTTTGTCGTTAACTGTTGTAAACTCGAGTAGCTTACTTGAGTAGCCGCTGTTGTCGTACTGTGTTAAATTTGAGGTTTGACTTTTGACTTTTAAATTGGAATGTAATATAATTTATATTCTTTAGTTCATTGTTATTATTATGATTTATGGATGTCAATTGATATAACATTAAAATTAATTAGTATGTAGCCCATGGACCTTGTGCTGTTCATTTTTGCCTCTACCTTTGAGCTAAGCAGGCTGAGCTGTATGTTGTTTTATTATGCAGCTTATTTTTGTTTTTGTCTTTATCATTTTTTACTGTCCTGTGTGTGTATTTTTTTGTTGGTATGTGTTTATGGTGTGTGTAGTACTTTATGTGTGCTGCTATGTGTTATGAATAATGTTTGTGTTTATCTGATGTGTGGCTGTTGCTCTTCTCCTGCTTTCATCCAACTCTCTTGTTTTGACTTGTTGCTATTATATTTTCAGGAAATTCAATAGAAGGAATTAAAGGTTTGAGAATAATTCATTTGAATATTAGGAGCCTTGTATCAAAAATTGATGAACTTAGAGCCTGGGTTACTCATTATAAACCTAATATTGTTACTATTTCAGAAACATGGTTACACAGTAAAATTACTGATGAAAGTGTGGGAATTGATAATTTTGTTTTGTATAGATGTGATAGGGCATCTAGAGGTGGTGGGGTGGCCTACTATGTTGCTGCGAACCTAGTTTCTGAGTGTCTTATTCCAAATGAAGAACCAGTTAATTTTGAAAGTCTCTTTATTAATATTACTTTTCATGATAATAAACATTTAACAATTGGTAACATATATAGGCCTCCGTCTTCTGCAAGTGACTCTATAAAATGTATATTAGCAACTATTAATTCTCTTGGAAGGCAGAATGAAATGATTATTTTGGGAGATTTCAATAGGAATTGGCTTGATCGTTCCTCCTCCATTGATAGAAATTTATTTAGCAGTGTAAATCTCACTCAGCTAATTAATGAACCCACTAGAGTTGATTATAGATCGTCATCCCTGCTGGACTGGATTTTAGTCACCCACCCTGAACGAATAGCTAAATCGGGTGTGATGTCAGACTGCCTAAGCGACCATTCTGTTATATTTTGTGTGTGGAAAATTAAAATTCGAAGCTCCCCTCCTAGAATTATTCGAGCGAGACAATGTAAGAATATTAATGTTCATTCTTTTACTCAGGACCTAATTGCAATTAGGTGGGAAAGATTTCAGTTAATTCCTTATGCGGACGATGCATTGACTTTTTTTTATTCAGAAATTACTAATGTAATTGATAAACATGCTCCCATGAAAACTAGTAGAGTTAAAGGCAGGCATTTACCCTGGATTAGCTCGAATCTAATAAGTCTTTTTAAACAAAGGGATAAAGCCTGGGCCAAATATCGCTCTTCTAAAGATGCTACAGACTGGGAAAATTTTAGATACCTCAGGAACCTATGTAAGACAAAAACAAGGAACGCCAAAGCCAATTAGGCAATTACTATAAAGATAGCTTTTCTCGAGACTTTAGTAATTCTAGACAGTTCTGGAATCATTTGAATCACATTCTAAATAAAACAAAAAAAAGTCCTATAAATCAGATAAAAATATATAATGAAATTATTTCAGACCCAGTACTTATTTCGAAGGCTTTTAATCAGCATTTCTCTTCCATTTTTGACTCCCATCACTTTAACTCTTATGAGATGGCTGGTACCTCGAATTTAAATTATAATAATAATTATTTTTCTTTTAGTAAAATCTCTCCAATTGATGTTTTTCATGCCATTTGTGAGCTAAATGACAATAGTAAAGCGGGTCCGGATGGTCTAGAAGCAAAATGTGTGAAACTTGCTGCTCATGTATTAATATATCCTCTTGCGGATTTATTTAACTAATCTTTATCTACTTGTGCATTTCCCTCGTTATGGAAATGTGCCAGAGTTACTCCTCTTTTCAAAGATGGTGATAGGTCTGATATGAACAATTTTCGTCCAATTTCTATTATTTGTACTACTGCAAAAAAATTTGAGAAACTTATTTTTAATCAATTATCAAAGTATATAACTCAATTCAATATTTTATCTCCATCACAATCTGGATTTAGACCTAATTTTTCCACTACTACTGCTCTACTGAAGTTCACAAATGATGTGCTGTCATCCTTTGATAAATCTCAATTCACAGGTGTAATCTTTATTGATCTTACTAAGGCTTTTGATTTGGTAGATCACTATCTTCTTCTTGACAAGCTCTATTCCATTGGTTTGAATCAAAATGCTCTTCTTTGGTTTAATTCCTATCTTCATGGCAGACGCCAGTGCGTTGTTTTTCAGGGTTACCAGTCCGACTATCTACTTGTAGATAAGGGTGTTCCACAAGGTTCCACCTTAGGACCACTTCTTTTTACCATTTTTATTAATGACCTGCCTCAAATGTGCTCTAAGTCTTTTGTTCATCTGTATGCTGATGACACTGTTATTTATACCTCTCAGATCTATCACAAGTTCAGAATTTCTTACAATTTGACTTCAACCTGGTACAAAAATGGCTTCATAGTAACAAACTTTTACTGAATAGGAAGAAGTCATGTTGCATGTTGTTTGGAACCAGACGTAGTCGTGTTTACTCCTCTGAGTTACAAATTAATTTAGATAACGGGACTCTACTTGAGAAGGTCGACTTATTCAAATATCTTGGACTTTGGATTGACCCTGAACTTTCATTTAAACCACATATTGACTTTATTTCTAAAAAATCATATGCCTGTCTAAATGCACTGTACCGTTCTATTAATTGTTTCACTCTTCCTGTCAGAAAAAGAATAATCTCTCAGACGATACTGCCTATTATTGATTATGCTGATATTGTTTATCAGAATACGTCAGACACTAATTTAATGCCTCTTAATGTTGTAGTTAACTCGCTCTGTAGATTTGTTTTGAGGTGTCCTTATAGAACTCATCACTGTTTACTGTATGAATCACTAAACTGGTTGCAACCTAAATCAAGAAGGCAATTTCACTGGGTTCAGTTTATCTTTAAATGTGTTTATTTTAACTGTCCCTCCTATCTAAAACAGTATCTAATTCCATGCAGATCTTCATATCCTGTCAGACACATGCAATACCCCTTTTTCTTTGTACCCAGAATTTATAAAGAAGTGGGACGTAGAACGTTTCAATATAAAGCTCCAAGTGACTGGAATAATCTCCCTCTTTCCTTGAGATCTGTAACGTCTTTTCGCTTTTTCAGATCATCCCTATCTCTATACCTCAAAACAACTTGTCTATGCTTTTAACTTCTAAGTTAAATGCAATCCTTGTTTCATTTGTTTATCTGGACAAATTTTTTCTCATTTTGTAATTTTGTTATTACTTTTTCTTATTTCATTCAATTTAATTTAAATTTATTAATTTACTGGTGATATTATTATTATTATTATTTTTACAACCTGTATTATTTAACTTGGAATAAAATATAAGTTAATGTGAGGGATCGGTGTGAGTGGGTGAGAGAGCTTGTGTATGAATGAGTTGTGTATGAATGAGTTTTGTGTGTGTATTTGTAAAGTATGTTATGTAATGTTTTTCTTATTATTTGTTTTTTGTATTTGTGTTTATAGGACCCTCTTGAAAATGAGATGTTGCATCTCAAGAGGCTATCCTCGAATAAATAAATTGAAATTGAAATTGAACTTTTGGAGGATATTTGTGTTGCGGCAGGCTGGTCCTCTCCGCACACTTTTGTAAGGTTCTATAGCTTGGATCTTGACATGACCCCGGGTTCCCAGGTTCTTTCTGTTTGAACTCATTTCGGTCGTTGTCTCTTTTATCTACCAGTTATAAAAGCGCTCTAGCTTGGCGAGTTTGGTAGTCCGTTCCCACTGCGCTTTCCGCAGCGTTGAGTGAACCTATGAAAGAGAACGTCTCTGGTTACTTGCGTAACCTATGTATGGCGAGTATTTTGTGCCAAATCATGGATTACCAGGAGAAGGAGAAGTCTACCCTGCCGTCGCCGCCAGAACGTGTGGATTTTTGAATGGGATTGATTGGGACTGCCGACGGGAGACCAGCGGCGACTTGGCGGCGACGTCACAGGAGTAACGTCTTCCGGTGGCGACGTCACGGCGACGCATATTAGAATTCCAGTAAAAAATAACGCCTACTAACAACGTCTGAACTAGGTACGTCGCCTCAAAGCCGTGTGACACACACGTCGTCACTAAGTACGTCGCCACCAGTACCCATTGTCAGTGTAACTTTATTTTAACTTTATTGAGTGAATTCAAGCCATGTCTTGTACAGCCTGTTATAAATGCTTTTATTCCTCTGGCGACTGGGAACTCTGGAGTAGCAGTTCATAACACAGTTCATGTGTTGTGCTTTATTGTTTGGATTCACTGTGCCAACAGAAGATAATGCTTTCACTTCCCCACAATGTGAAAATGGTTGTATTAGGTCTACAGTTACTTATAAAATTAATCAATAAAGTATTAGAGCTGTTTCATTCAATTTCTGTTATTAACTGTAGGCTATTTGTTATAGGCATTTGCCTTTGGTTATTTTATTGGCAACAAAGTATTTTACATGCATATTACTGCATAATGATTTGGATTATTTTGATCATGCAAATGCGTTACTAATCAATGTAATCCTAAAGGAGTTATAAGATATATGTTGCTTTATGTCTGCACTTTTTCAGCAATTACATTGTTCTTGAAGTACAAGACAGCAAATTAAAAATCTTAAGACCCTCAGTGAAGTTCTTCATTTTCCATCGGGATGCTACACTTAGAGAAACCAGCATACTATTATACAATGATACAAACGTAATTTCCGACTCACTTAATGCTCATAATATAAAGCTCCCATGATTCTATACCTAGAAGAACACCATTTAATGTTCAACTGTAGACAAACATACAGGCAGTGTTGGGGATTAGGCTAACTACATGCATGCAATTTAGTCAATTTAGTCAAATAATTGAATTACAACATACTGTAAATGTAAGTGTTATCTGTTACAGTTTGGCCTACTGGTAAAATATGTAATTAAATCACAATTTCTTATGAAAATGTTTAAGATGCCATATGAATATTTTCTTTAATAAGCTTGGCTATATATTGAATAATATTCTTTTTGTTGCATTATGTGTATTTCATGTGCACATTGTCTTCCTTTGCCATTTCCAGCCACAGTTGTTTAGTAAAGTTTGTTGCTGTTCTGGTGCTTTTGATTGGTTCTCATGTTTGAATTTGCAGCACTCAATTAAACTGCCTCTCAAGCTGTGTTTTTAAAATGGTTAACCATTGAAAAACAAAACATTTATGGCAGCATCAAATATGAGGAAAACATTGATGTAAATAAAACATGTAGCTTGTTGTTTAGCTAGTTTTTAGTTTAAGTTAGAGCTATAGTCTATTAACGAATAAATGTAAAAACACACTCAATGTAATATTTAATTAAGTAAACCCCACAATTAATTGAGTTTTTGAAGTTTCTGTTGTAATGTCTATTGCAGTTTTCATCCACTAGATGGTGCCATTGTCTTTGAATAGGCCTTGTGATGAGTGTTTTTAACCATTTGATGTGTATGTGAGCATGGCAGTGTGTTTGGTTTGTGTCACTGAGTGTGATGTAGTTTTAGTGTAGCCTATAAAAATAGTGTGAACAAGTTCACAGCAGACCAACAGAAACAGTGATAGCTGCCATTTGGCTGAACAATTGCTGCTGCTCATTTTCATGAAACGTTTTTTATTTTTTTATTAGAAATTGTATTAGCATGAAATTAGTATGTGTTCATTTTGAAATATTAAATAATGTTTAACGACATTGCGTGTCTATTTTGAATTTTTTCAAGTCTTCATAGTAAACTTTTGTAGCCCACAATAAAATACGATTTAAATGAGTATAGCTGAATACATAACTATTGATTTAAAATAAAACATGTTTTTTTTTCACAATTACATTTTTTGCTGGTCTGGTCATTTCATGGACACACCCTATTTACACTTGACAAAACATGTGTCTGTGTTCCAAAAATAGATACTATTTCTGATAAGGCTTTGATGTAACACTGAATATCTGATTATTCACAACCAATAAAAGAGTAACATTTCAAATTATTTTTTACACTATATACAGAGGCTGTGGAGCCACCACCAGCATTCTGACTGTTTGAATTGAGTGTGACCAGAAATGGTTACTGAGTTCTGACTAGCCCTGTGTCAAAATTAAGTGTTATAATTCTGTTTGCAAATTTGAAGTAAAACACCTTGTCAATGCCATTGTCATTTGTAGTATTATTCTTGATGTTACCTAAATCAATAAAGAAAAAATGCTTTTTTTGAAGATGGGGAGCACGTTGAAATATAAACTATATTATGCCATCTTTATTTAATTTATCAGGGCTAGCATATTCTGATAGACTAATTATGATTTTTGACGATCAGCCAGTGTCCTGACGGCATGACCAACAGCAAAGTTGCACAGATTTATGGGCAGGGAAATGGACAACGCTTGTGGAACACGCACATGCGCAGAACCCGGTAGCATAAATCGACAGAACACCGAAAAAAGTAATTTGGACAACCTTTTTTATTCATTTGTTGTAAACTGTATAAATTGTTTGCAAAAAGTGTGGTCCTCTCTCGATGGTGATTGTCTAAATGCATGAAATCTCCCGCTGGCCCATCATCAAAAGTGACGTTATGTCATATTTTTAATAAATTACCACTTGTGCATTATTTAACAATGTGCACCCTAGATGCCAATTGCAATATTATGATATTCAAACATTAACTCACGAGATATTATCGACTTTTTCAGCCTAAAATGCATTATTAAATTGTGCAATTGACAAAAAATGCAACAGTGCCATCATGTGATGAAATAACAAAACAGCAAGACATATTGAATCACTCCACTGAAGAGAACAAATAGGAAATATTTTTTTCCTCTATATTAGTATAACAGTATTAACAATGCAACATACAGGAATACATATAGTCTATGCTTACAACGCATAAAAATACAAACTGCAAATAGGAAAGATGAAAAAGAGAAGATTTGATGGTTACTTTCTAGAGGGGAGGTTAAAACTATCTAAAAGTGTTTTGCCTCAAGGAGTTCATTGAACAGTGGTCATATTTCTAGAATATTTTCACACTTCCTTTTAGTTTGATTTACAAAAGAGCCTTTTACAAATTTGGACATAGACATCATATCAACAAAGCTAAAGTAGCCTAGTGTTTTTTTTAATAGTACAAACTTCTCAGCTGACATAATTTACAAATTTAAGCTCATTAATATCTTCGAATAAATATCCATTAGATTACCGTCCTTTTAAATTTCTATGTAAAATTAAATTTTACAGCAACACTTTTAATGAAGGCTGGAGCATGTAGGCCTGTACACACTCCAGTCCAGTTGGTGGCGCTAATGCACCTCTCAGCTAGTTTGCCAACCGACAATAAAAATGAAGAAGTCGAAGTTTGAGAAAAAAAAAAATCAAGGCTGACGGCGATGACGGCTTATCGACGACGTTGTGCACTGACGTACCCTATCCACATCCACACACGTAGCTGTCACACGACAGTCTCCTTTGTTAGGTTATCTGTGGCACTATCCACTCGCCATACCTATGTTCTCTGAATAGGGAACGAGACGCTGCGTTAGCGGCCAAGCTCCTCGCGCTGCTGACAGTTACTTTTCGGCAGAGAAATCTGAGGAGCAGATGGATGCGACGTAAGAGCCAATGAATTGGCGTGATTCTATAAGGCTTCAGACAATCGGCACATTAAGAGAATATCCCACTGCGCTTTCCGCAGCGTCTCGTTCCCTATTCAGAGAACATAGGTTAACTTACGCAAGTAACCAGAGACGTTTTTCCTAGAGAAATATCATGCCGTGTGAACGAGTGAAGCACAACAGTTGCTCAATATTTGGATGCACAAATGATCACCGAAGTATTATTTTTACTTCTTTCATGCAATTCCCAGAAGGATCAATGGATTAATTTAATTTACTCTGGAAAAGCACCGACACAACACACCAAAGTGTTGCATGTCTGTGCCAAACATTTCACGGACAACTGTTTCCACAACATGAGTCAATTGACCGTTCGCAGGCCCCTCCCCCAAAACGGCTATTGTCCAATCACACATCATAGCAACCGTTACTATGTGAGCAGGTCCGTCAAACATTGACTCCAAGTAAAGGCTTCATTATACTTCTGCGTCAACTCCACGGCGTAGCTACGCCGTCACTCCTACGGCGTCGTGGCCGTTTTATGCCTTGTTTATACTCGACGCGTCCGCACGAGCGCGAGTCTCCGCTGACTGCGCGCGCACCTCTCCAAACGGACGAGGCGTTTATACCAAGGGGGTAATCCATCGACCGGAAGTTGAAGCCGGCCGGGTGCTGCCATGTTGTAGCAGAACTTCACTTGCGTTAGCATTTCCATTGACTCCCATTCATTTTTGCGTCACTTTGACAGCGAATAACTTTACATCTGAGGCGTTTAAAGACTCCATTTGTCCATTATTTATTTCTAAAGAAACACGACAATGTATAAAGAGCTCCATTACCTTCTATGTTACACTATGGCCCCGTAGAAACAGATTTAGTAAAAATAGGCTAACGATTGCGTCATAACCACTCGACTCTCTGTCGCGCTGTACAGAAGTTACCGTACAGACAGCAGGAGAAGCTCGCAGGCAATCGGGGGGACGTCCCGTCAAGAGAGAAGCCCATAGATAATGAGTCCATAAAAGCAACGGAATACTTACTCCTGCTCACTCACGCCAAAGAACTCTTTGCTCAAGTTCCCCGACTCTGCAAGATTAACGTTGGCAATTTTCACGCACAGCTACTAGAAGATTAACGTCTGTCAGACAGGTTGCTCACGTCATCAAGCTTAGTTTGAGTCGGTTTGAGTCTGCGCGTCAGGAACGGAAGTTCTCAAAAATCGCTAAAAGTGGGCTTCAACTGTCTCAACTGAGCTCCAATGAGATCGCTCTGTCCATTTCTTTTACTGTCTATGGTTTATACTTGACGCGCTCGCCGTTGTGCTATTCTGTGAAACGACAGGGGGCGACTCGGAGTAATTCTCCTCTAAACCACCAGGAATCAGCAGTGAAGAAGTAGTTTGCCGTTTATTAGTAGTTTATTAATAGCTGATTCATATTAAAAGAGTAATAAATGCAGTAGGTGTATTGTACTTTCTTGTACAAACTCGTTAAACAACTGAAGCCTTATTGAAGAGTGTTTAAACCTTAATTTCATCAGCAGGGCTTACTTCTGCTATTGTAGGCTTATTTTATAAATGTAAGCAGTTACTTTATACAAGTGCAAACTGGGTGCTTAATGCAAATGTGTTCCTATTCACAAAATGAGAGGCTTTTATGGTCGCCCATCAATGCAAATGTCTCTGTGTATAGAAGGATCATAAACATGCTGGTACAGACGCACCAGTTCGGCCTGATTCGGCTCGAAGTCGTTCATCTTCGGATGCGGCGCCGCGCGCGATGTTACAAAAAGTGCCGTGCACACCGCCAGGCGAAATGGGGTCTTGCGCACCCAACGCGCACGACCGCCCACACCGCAATGACGTCATTTTAGCCGCGCGCACTTCGCGCACTTGCGGACGCGTCGAGTATAAACAAGGCTTTATGGTTCTGCGTCAGGTTGCGTTGCATCGCGGTGCATTTCAACGCCAGAACGCTAGGGTGGTGTGTGCTTTGCGAATCTCTTTGCTAGTTTGTTTTGGTTCCGTGCGCCGGTTCCGCTTTCGTTTCCATTACCCTTCAAATTGCGCGAATTGAAATTGCGAATTGAAAATACGCATTTCTCAAAACTCCCGTTTATCGCAAAAAAAGATTTTACACTCGCATGAGGAGGTTTTTCAGGCAATTTGAAAAAGGAATATTTTGAATATTTGAATATAATATTTGGAAACAGGTTTTGCGCATTTACAGTCACCTGCCTTAGAAGACGCGGTGTGTTTGGGGTCCGTGTCCGCAAATAATAATAATAATCATTATTATAACATTTATTAGGCTACATATGTAGAAGACGCTTTTATCCAAAAAAGGAACAAAGCAATTCGTCACATCTCATTCAAAATACAGGTTGGACAATAATAATAGGCAGGGCTAAGATTATCACAAATAAACACAAGCTTTTGACGCATATCCAAGTGTGTGTGCAGAGTGCGGAGCGCGCACTGGATGGCAGGGAGGCTCGGGCGCGAACACTTGCGTTTTCCTATCAACGGTGGAAACTACTTAAAATACTCAATCATTTCTGGTCATACAGAAAATAATAATACATTATTCGCAACTTCTTTTATTTGCGTAAACTCACAATAACAACAAAACGTTTTGCTTTTGTAAAATAAAATAAAACAATCAGGCGCGCTTTCATGGTCTCCGTGAACTGAAGGGCGAGAACTGAAACAAAAATAGCCTATGTAGGCTATTGAAATGTCCACTTTAAAACGAACAAATTCGAATCGAAAGCTAATACCTTCTGATTATGTAATCCGTATGAAAGGTGCATTTCTCTCTAAAGGTGCATCCGGAGATGGAGATATGTTTTTAGCCGACATTGATTTAGAAAACAATAGTTTATTGATAAACAATTAAAATGCCTCGTTATTTTTTCAGAAACATTTATTATAACCTATATCTCACCTATAAATCACCTTTCTGTAGGCTCTGTGGTTATGGCTCTTCTCATTCAGCACTCCGGGAAAAATATTATTTCCAGGTTCTAATTTGGCCTTAGAAAACCAGTAAAATCTACATTTTTTCTATATTAATTTGTGAATATTTTAAATGTTTAATAAAGGGGCAAAAAAATCATAAACAATTAGGCCTATCTGAAAATTCGTTGATATTTTTTTTTTTTTTTAGCATTTGGTGTACAGTTCAAATTTAAATTTTGGTGTTCAACTTTGCGTTTCAAAAATACAACAACCGTTCATTTTTCGTTTTGCAATTACGGGTTAAATAAGGTAAAACGAATGGATTCATAAAATTCATAAAAGAAACAATAATTACAGGAATAGCCTACTGGACTCTAAACCTCAAAGAAATGCCACAATCAAGACCTCGGAGCTGAAATGAGGGAGAACTCCGTGTCTTTCCCTGCCATTAATTAACGCCATTAATGCGTCTCCTATTAATAATAATAATGTCTAGTGCGGTGGCTACCAACGTCCGTTGCTATGATTTTTGGAATGATTATGGAAAAAAAGACGTTTAGTCGCATAACATCGGTCATTCGGCAATAGTTTTTTTATCGACATTTAGAAAAAAAGGCAAAAGTTTTGCCCAAATCTGTCATGGAAACGCGCGTAATGGCGAGCGAAAGAGAGAGAATGTTGTTGCAGCTGGAACTAATCGACGTTGAACAACAAATTATTTTATTGCAAATGTTTAATCGCAGAAGTGATTTAATCGTTCCTCAACGTGATACATCGTTGAAACAAACTGCGCACTTTAAAAATGGCGGTATAGCGGGAGGGGGAAACCGGAAAAGCTACACTCCCGAAATGATGTATAATCTGACCAATCACAGCCCTTGCGGTCTGCGTCGCCTCGACGCGTAGTTAAAATTTTTTGGAGGTGCACGTCGAGCTACCGCGGAGGGGTCGGAGAGGGGTTCGCGGCGACGCAGAGGGCTCTGCGGGGGTACGCCGTCGATTCGACGCAGAAGCATAAAACAGGCTTAAGATGGTGAAGCGGTGCGCCCACGGCGTTTGTAAATCGGACACTAGATACCCCGAGAGATTGTCTGGAGGAGTTGTGTTCTTTCCGTTTCAAAAGCCGAAAACACAACGTGCGCTGCCCCTACAATGGATAAAAACAATGTGGACGGCCCCACTCCCAGTTTAAATGTGTCGAACATGGTTAACTCGCGTGCAGCGTGCGTGAGACTCAGACTGAGACAATGAGATTAGTCAAAGACACATGGAGAAAGCAGATCAAGAGGATCCACAAAGGAAGTACGTTTTCTAAAGTGTTGTTGTTAACATGATATTTTCGGGGGGAAATGAGCAGCAGCACCTGTAGACTACAGTTTAGACTAACGTTAGAGGAGTGCACGTTCGCAACGGGGAACGCATGAAGCTTAACTTACTTGACAACATCAGTTCATATCAATATCGTAACGAATATAAATAATGTATGGTTATCTGCATCTTTCCGTCTATTATATATAGTTACTTTTTTAACACGAAAATCGCATTCAGCATGACACGCAAGCGGTTGCCGTGGTAATGAATAACCTGCTTGTTAAAGGTAACGTTAATGAATAATCCTGTATCTGAGGCAAAATTACTAAATATGCAGCGCGAGTTATTTCTAACTCCAAACAATTTGCCACTGAAACAGGTTATAGAATCTTCTTCAAGGCTGTGCTGGTTGCATTTGAGGTAACGTTACAGGTCATGGGGTTTCTCAGATTTCGCTTGAGACCGGTTTGAGAGCATTATTAGCCTCGATAGTAGTCATGTCTCCTTCATTGCGTATTTTTATATTTTGAATATATCCCTCCACTGCATACTGTAACCCCTTTTGCCTCGATCTGGAGGATATCGCGGAGGTATTGCTCCAAAAAAGGTCACTGACGCACCTCTTCCCGTCATGGCAATCTGTGGCGCTGGTCGTGTTTGACCATTTGTTTGACGGGCGTAGCAACAATAACTAGGGGGCGTGGCTTTTGCGAACGGTCAATTCAGAGCTGGGCATGTTGAACTTCTGAAACTAAAGTCTGGATCAGTAACTCTCTTTGGCTCAGCTACAAACCTCGGACAAGTAAGTCAACTAATGATATATAATTGTGTTGCTTTACTATTTATGGGTCCCTAGCTTGTTACACGTAGCTACGAGCGAAGCATGGCAGTTGCTCAGTGTTTGGATGTAGCTACAAATGAACACAAAGGTATTTTTTTAGTTTTTACATTCAAACCTCGAAGAACCAATGGGTTATGTGAATTTCTGATGTGTAATTGTTCAAGTTCAGACAGATAATCTTTCTCTCAAAATCGTTGAGTCATACTGTTTATGAATCAGTAAATCAAGCCAGTGACTAAAAATGGCAACTTCACATCTTTTCTCTTAGTAGGATGAAAATAATCGTATTTAAACTGTGATTAAAATATATACAGAAAGCGATCAAGGAACAATCCCTTTCCAATCGCCCAAGCTGTCAATCATACAGCGCGAGTTTATCTGGATACTATTATGAAATCAGTGACGCTGTTACACTGCACAACGAAGCTCTTACTGTATAAGGGTCAAAGACGTGACGCTTGCTTTTTCTGTCCGACTGAACTTTTTACCAATTAATAAACATTAAAATGAATAAAATTATAACATGTATGTCTACCACCTCCCTTATACATATGCCCACTCTTATTTCTTTAAAAATAATTGACTTATTGGCCATTTTCTGCCACCTGAAGGGTGAAAACATCATGTGGGGCGACCGTCCGGCCTTGACTTCTATTTGGACAACTGGTTTTAAACTAAAATAACTGGTAAACTGGTTTCAAACTAAAATAATTTAAATATAATCCTTACCCTATTTGGCATAATTTTAAACTTGTTTTCCATTGATTGACAAAGTTATGAAACATTTGTACACACATTTCAATCATAATAAACAAACAAATCTTGTCCGAAGATGTTCATTGTCTGAAATATCATCTGGGGCGACCATCAAGAAAATACAATTAAGGGACTTTTATTTTGAGAATCATCTCAAAGAGGATGTTGCATCAGCCAGCCTCATGGTGAGGGTCCCACAGAGACAACTAGCAGGTGAGTAGTCACTCTCATTTTTACAAACAAATCCTCTTTAAAACTGCTGCAGTGTATACGTCACATTTTGATATCATGTGGGGCGACCAACCTAAAACTGTAAATAATACGTTTTATACGCAAATCTTTATTTTTAATGTAAATTTGTCAGTGATATGTGGTGAGAAGAAGCTAGCTTGGGTTCTATAGCTAAGCATTAGCCTGTTATACTTGATTAAACTTGAAAACATCATCTGGGGCGACCGCCACTGATTGCTTAAATGATAGAGAAAACATATCATGTATTTGTAGTTTCTGTATGCAAATGTTTTCATTCATTATATGCATTTAGTTTTTAATAACTTTCTACATTTCACCACATATTTTTTCTAAATTTCAATAATTTCCATCCTACTTCAGAGAGGACTAAGCTTACTTCTTTTTGATTATTATGTTTGTATCAGAGAAATGTGTGAATATTAAGCATTCATTCTACTTTTTCCAATTCCTTTTCTAACTTTGTGTATGTTTAAATATACTTTTTTTCCTAGATGGCCCCACTAACAAGCAAAGAAAAGACTGCTTGCTACAGGCAGCGGATCAATGCAGATCCTGTAGCAAGAGCATTAAATGAAATAGTAATGAAAAGGCAAACATTGTACACTCACCTAAAGGATTATTAGGAACACCATACTAATACTGTGCTTGACCCCCTTTCGCCTTCAGAACTGCCTTAATTCTACGTGGCATTGATTCAACAAGGTGCTGAAAGCATTCTTTAGAAATGTTGGCCCATATTGATAGGATAGCATCTTGCAGTTGATGGAGATTTGTGGGATGCACATCCAGGGCACGAAGCTCCTGTTCCACCACATCCCAAAGATGCTCTATTGGGTTGAGATCTGGTGACTGTGGGGGCCATTTTAGTACAGTGAACTTGTCATGTTCAAGAAACCAATTTGAAATGATTCGAGCTTTGTGACATGGTGCATTATCCTGCTGGAAGTAGCCATCAGAGGATGGGTACATGGTGGCCATAAAGGGATGGACATGGTCAGAAACAATGCTCAGGTAGGCCGTGGCATTTAAACGATGCCCAATTGGCACTAAGGGGCCTAAAGTGAGCCAAGAAAACATCCCCCTCACCATTACACCACCACCGCCAGCCTGCACAGTGGTAACAAGGCATGATGGATCCATGTTCTCATTCTGTTTACGCCAAATTCTGACTCTACATCTGAATGTCTCAACAGAAATCGAGACTCATCAGAGCAGGCAACATTTTTCCAGTCTTCAACTGTCCAATTTTGGTGAGCTCTTGCAAATTGTAGCCTCTTTTTCCTATTTGTAGTGATGAGTGGTACCCAGTGGGGTCTTCTGCTGTTGTAGCCCATCCGCCTCAAGGTTGTGCGTGTTGTGGCTTCACAAATGCTTTGTTGCATACCTCGGTTGTAACGAGTGGTTATTTCAGTCAAAGTTGCTCTTCTATCAGCTTGAATCAGTCGGCCCATTCTCCTCTGACCTCTAGCATCAACAAGGCATTTTCGCCCACAGGACTGCCGCATACTGGATGTTTTCCCTTTTCACACCATTCTTTGTAAACCCTAGAAATGGTTGTACGTGAAAATCCCAGTAACTGAGCAGATTGTGAAATACTCAGACCGGCCCGTCTGGCACCAACAACCATGCCACGCTCAAAATTGCTTAAATCACCTTTCTTTCCCATTCTGACATTCAGTTTGGAGTTCAGGAGATTGTCTTGACCAGGACCACACCCCTAAATGCATTGAAGCAACTGCCATTTGATTGGTTGATTAGATAATTGCATTAATGAGAAATTGAACAGGTGTTCCTAATAATCCTTTAGGTGAGTGTATGTTTAAGTGATTAATGAAATGAAAATGAAAAAGGAAAATGCTGTTCAATGTTATGTCCAAGCGTTTAATGCATTAGTATTGAAAATATTAATTTGATGGTTATGTGTCAAATGAAATAGTGAGGAAACTGTTAATGTTATGAAATGTGTCAAATGAAATGGATATGCTGATTCTTCATAAAATTTCATTAAATGTGTTTTAACTGTCAAAATCATTGAATGGTCTTAATTGCCTGCTTTTTTTCATCATGTGGGGCGACCACTTGTCATGTGGGGTAACCAACCATATTCAATTCTGTAGTAAATTAAAAAAATAATGTCTGTCCATTTTGGTTGAAATATAATTCATTGGTATAACATCAATAAGTGGATACTATATCTACACATTTTAAATCAGTTTTATGGATTATATGAGTAAAAAAAATATGTAATTGCTTTATGAGGGTGACACTGCCATTATAGAAAAAAATGTATTTAACATCATTTGCAATAAATGAAAGGACACATGAGTATATCTTTCTTAAACAGTTCAATTAATTACTGATAGTTCTTAAAATATAACTCATGTAAAGGAAATCTATTAATTTTAAGATAAATTACGGTCGCCCCAAATGACTTTTTTAAGGTCGTTGCCCTATTCATTTGAGTTTAAAAGCACTAAAATATCTTCGTTTGAAGTTTTCACACACATGCATGTGTAGACTACACTCCAAATGTTTAGAAAATAGCCAAATATATTATTATTTCAAGTATTTTAAAAATGGGCCTCTCAAAGGCCTTATACGTCATTGACCCATAAACATCATGTTTGCATTGGAGAAAGCATTAGTGAGAGTGCAGAAACTGCGTTGTAATGATAAGATCTTTATTCATGAGATCAACAGTGTCATCTGCTCAATCATCACTGCAACTTTTTATGTGATTGGAATAGGTCTAAATACTTTAAAAACTTCTCACGATTCGTTAATCCCGATAGCTGTAATAGTAAAACGTAATATAGCTGTAATAGTAAAAGTTTACGAGAGAGTTCCACATGTAATGCTATCCATTTCAAATGCACGCATGTCAGCCAATCACAGCAGTGGGCGTTTACACTGAAGTCTCACAGCAGACACGCCCCTTTAAACAGAGCGTTCAAATCAGAGGCTAAAATCAGGCTAGGAAAAATGCATTTAATTTCTAAATTATGAACATTTTTGATCTAAAAAAAAAATACTAACATCATAAGGGCAAACCAGGAAACATTATAAAATAATAAAATAATCCATGTCATGGGACCTTTAACCATTGATCCCTAACTCCCCCGACCCTAGGAAGGCTGAACAAAGTGAACCTGCAATCTGGATAAAAATAACAGCGTTTCGACGTCATTGTGGCAACAACAGCCTAGTATACCACAACAACTCTTCTCCAACGCAATATAAAATGGCCTCGCCCCCTTATTTAGTATTCTCGGAGGAAGGGTTTATGTAAATATTGGGGTTAGTGTCGTGATGTCAGCAACCCTGGAGGAATGTCGTGTAGTCCCTACCGGCCGTTTGCTGTAGTCCTTAGAAATTGATTTCTTTAAAAGCAAATATCTCCCTTTGCTTTGAACTTAGAGTGCTGTAACTTTGCAGATGTTGTTTATGTTCAAACAGCAACATTACACACTAGCTAAAGTTAGAAAAGTGAAATCGTGTTCTCTTTCATAGGTTCACTCAACGCTGCGGAAAGCGCAGTGGGATATCCTCTGGATGTGCCGATTGCCTGAAGCCCTATAGAATCACGCCAATCCATTGGCTGATGGCGCTCGCGCAAAGCTGGCTCCGCCCCGACGCTCTTACGTCGTAGCATGATGTACGCGCGCGCGCCATCTTCTCCTCAGATTTCTCTGCCTTCACGAAGCGGTCACATCTCGCCCTTCGTGCGGTTTTTCTGAGCCCGAATTCTTCAATTCAACTTCAGCTTTCGTCTCGACACTTCAGCGACTGGTATAAGTGGAACTCTGTTCTCCTTACAGTGAAGTGTCATGGATTATCGACGCTGCTCTCCGCCATGCGTTCGTTTTATCTCGAACGACGACCCTCACAGTAAGTGTGTTAAATGTATGGGTTTTTCGCATGCGCGTGAGGCTGTATTAGGATTGTCGAAATGTAAATTTTGTGACAATCTCCTTCTCAAAACCCTCCGCTCTAGACTCGCGGTTTTTGAGAAGGAGACACCTTTTTCAGCGATCTGCATCACGAGATCTCCAGATCCTGGAAGCAGCCATTCTCCGCACGCCTAACTAATGCGGCAGCCGCTGACTTCACCAACCTTGTTGGTTTTGTGGAGCAGGGTTATTCCGCTATTCCAGCGGTCGAGGACACGCTGGCTAACCACCTCGCCCCGTCGTCTGCACCGTCTTGGAAGGCGCGTCCCCTTCTTCCTTCCAAGGCTTGTAGGACTACTTCCTCCCTTATTGGGAAGTCTTACATGGCGGCTGGTCAGGCAGGCATGGCCCTGCATACCATGGCCATCCTTCAAGCCTACCAAGCGGACGTCTTGAAGGACATGGATGAAGGAGAGGGACTGACGCCCGAAGCTGTCAAAGAGCTTCGCAAAGCCACAGATCTGGCCCTAAGAGCCACCAAGCACACTGCTCGGGCTGTAGGTCGCTCTATGGCGGGCTCGGTTGCTGCAGAGCGCCACCTCTGGTTGAATCTCACGGAGATCCGAGACAAGGATAAGAGTTTCCTCCTGGATGCCCCTATCTCCCACTCAGGTCTTTTCGGGGAGGCGGTCAACACGGTGGTTGACAAGTTCCGCGCCGCTAAGTCTCAGTCGGCCGCGTTCAGGCAGTTTATGCCCAGGAGGATCAGAGGGCCCAGTGACTCCAACCCTCCCCCTTCTCAAACCCGAGAACGCTCTGCTCATAGGGCTGAGTTCCCTACTAGCAGGAGTGACCCGGCTCGCCACCCACCAACTACTGTCTGGGGAGCCCGAGGTCGTCCATTTCCTCGCCAGCGCCCTCACAAGCGCCTTCAGCTGAAGCGGTCCAACAAATCGGCCGCTCCAGCCTCCTCGAGCCGTTCCTGACCCGCAGGGCAGGAGGAGGAGAGCCTCATCAGATCTACGAGGTTGGGACAGACCGCGCAAGCGTTTCTGCCCTCCTCCAGCCGGCTCTCCTCATCCAACCCTGTCACCTTCGCCACCCAGCGTGTTTCGAAGTGCAGGTCCTGTTTCACTCTCTTCACCCAGTCCGGCGCAGGAGGAAGGAGACGCATCTTGCTTTCTCCCCTCGCTCCCGGTGCACGTTACACCCGCCAATCGCTTCCTCAGAGGCACAGTTCTTTTTCCTCTGGAGCAGGCGGACCCAGTTACTTCTATCCAGGTGGTGGTACCCCCCAATACGTGTCAGGACGCCAAGCGCTCTCCTCCACGGTCAACCGCGCCTCCCCATGGAAACCAGCGCGACACCCTACCTCAGGTATGTCCCTTGCACTGCAACACTCCTCTGCCTCTATCACATTTCGTTCAAGAATGGGAGCGTTTACCAGGGGTATCGCCTTGGATCCTTCGCACAGTTCGGCTCGGCTACACGCTTCAGTTTTGTCGCAACCCCCCCTGCTTCAACGGGGTCTTTCCTACTGTAGTCGACAGCGCCGCTCAGGCTTCTGTACTACAGCAGGAGATTTCATCCCTTCTGCTGAAGGGGGCGATAGAAGAGATTCCTTCGGGGGAAGTCGAACAGGGCTTCTACAGCCGTTACTTCCTGGTCCCGAAGAAGGGGG
Organism: Rhinichthys klamathensis goyatoka; assembly: GCF_029890125.1. Taxonomy (NCBI): domain Eukaryota; kingdom Metazoa; phylum Chordata; class Actinopteri; order Cypriniformes; family Leuciscidae; genus Rhinichthys; species Rhinichthys klamathensis. The sequence goes on from NW_026607025.1 coordinate 1,446,105, forward strand.
GCGGCCTGCGGCCGATACTAGATCTTCGCCGGTTGAATTTCTCTCTTTACAAAGGAAAATTCAAAATGTTGACGCTGAAGGCCATCATATCTCATATCCGGCGGGGGGACTGGTTCGTGACGGTAGACCTCAAGGATGCTTATTTCCACATCCAGGTCGTACGGCGACACAGGAAGTTCCTCAGGTTCGCCTTTGGAGGGAAAGCGTACCAGTACAGGGTCCTCCCCTTTGGCCTCGCTCTAGCGCCAAGGACGTTCACAAAGTGTATGGATGCTGCTCTGGCCCCGCTGCGGCTCCAGGGCATCCATATACTCAACTACCTGGACGATTGGCTCCTTTTAGCCCACTCCAGAGAGTTGGTGACTCACCACAGGGACATTGTCCTCCGTCATATTCAGTCTCTCGGTTTGAGGCTGAATACGGAGAAGAGCGTTCTTACTCCAGCTCAGAACACGGTTTTCTTGGGGGTATGCATGGACTCCGTTCTTATGCAGGCCCGTTTGGCTCCTGCACGGATTTCCAGTCTGGTGACATGTCTGTCCCGTTTCGCACTAGGCCAGCATGTTTCCGTGAGCACCTGCCGCAGACTTCTGGGCCTTATGGCCGCGGCCTCCCCTGTGCTACCTCTGGGGCTGCTCCACATGAGACCTTTTCTGTGGTGGATGAAGCTCTCAGGGGCTCGGCCCACGGGGCCAGCCTTTCGCCTATTGAAGGTGTCGCACAGTTGCTTTCGCGCCCTGTCAATCTGGCGGGACCCCCTCTTCCTTCAGAAAGGAGTCGGTATGGGTGCGGTATTCCGTCGCCAGATGGTTACGACGGATGCCTCTCTGACCGGCTGGGGAGCGGTTTTCGAGGGCAGGCCAGCGTGTGGGGTTTGGACTGGCGAGACCCTCTCGTGGCACATAAACAGCTTGGAGCTGAGGGCTGTCTTCCTGGCTCTTTGCCACTTTCTCCCTTTCCTCGAAGGACACCATGTCATTGTCAGAACGGACAATATGGCAGTAGTGTCCCATGTAAACAGACAGGGGGGTTCACGATCGCGCACCCTAGACAGGCATGCGCGTCACCTTCTCCTGTGGTCCCAGGACAAGTTCCTCTCTCTGAGAGCAGTTCATGTCCCAGGGATTCTGAACCTCGCAGCAGATTTTCTGTCGAGGCAGAAGCTCAGGTCTGGGGAATGGATGTTGAACCGCCAGTCGGTGGCCCTGATCTGGGAGGTGTTCGGAAAAGCGGAAGTGGACCTCTTTGCATCTCAGGAGTCGTCCCAATGCCCGCTTTGGTTCTCTCTGAGCCCTCCAGCTCCATCGGGGATAGATGCGTTCGCCCACCCTTGGCCGATGCAGAAACTCTATGCCTTCCCGCCCATCAAGCTGATCCAGGCGGTTCTGTCCAGAGTGAGGGAGAGCGGAGTCCGCCTCCTTCTGGTAGCCCCATTCTGGCCGTCCCAGCCATGGTTTTCGGAGCTGATCCCTCTGTTGGAATCCTCCCCCTGGGAGATACCGGTCAGGGAGGACCTGCTTTCCCAGCTTCAGGGCAGGATATGGCATCCTCGCCCCGACATTTGGAAGCTGTACGTTTGGCCTATCAGAGGCCGTTAGCTTTAAGCTTTGATCTCCCAACCGACGTTCAGGAGACTATTGCGAATGCTAGAGCCCCTTCGACGAGGAGGCTATATTCCTCCAAGTGGAGGGTGTTCGAGGCGTGGTGCTTAGCACATGATAGGAACCCAGTTAGCTGCCCAGTAGGCTCAGTGCTGGAATTCCTGCAGGAAAAGTTTGCTTCCGGAGCGGCCGCTACCACTCTCAGAGTGTATGTCGCAGCTATTGCTGCTCATAGAGAATCGGATGAGATTCCCTTGGGGAAACTGAGGTTAGTTTCGGCCTTCATGCGTGGGGTTAGGCGCCTGAAACCGGCTCGCCCCCCTAGTGTTCCCTCGTGGGACCTGTCAGTCGTCCTGGAGGGTTTGACAGAGGCTCCCTTCGAGCCCTTGGAGTCAGCTCCTGAGCGGATTCTGACTCTTAAGGTTGCTCTTTTGTTAGCTTTATCTTCACTGAAGCGGATAGGGGATTTGCAGGCTCTCTCTATTAGTGAGTCATGCTTGGACTTCGCTCCTGGCCTGGTTAGGGTTACCTTGAGGCCGAGGTCGGGGTATGTACCCAAGGTTCTTTCCACGGCGTTCCGCTCTCAGGTTGTTAACCTTAATGCTTTCCACCCTCCTCCTTTTGCCTCTGAGGAAGAAAGGAAACTTAACTTGCTCTGCCCGGTCCGTTCTTTGAAGTTGTATGTAGATCGCTCAAGCGGTTGGAGGAAATCAAACCAGCTCTTGGTATGTTTTGGTGCTGGCCGCCGCGGGCTTGCAGCATCAAAGCAGAGGATTTCCCACTGGGTAACGGACGCTATTTCGCTGGCTTATGAGGTGCGTGGTTTGCCTTCACCTCTTAGCATCAGAGCGCATTCCACCAGAAGTGTGGCTTCCTCTCAAGCTCTCTTTAGAGGGGCCCTCTTGGAAGACATTTGTGTGGCGGCAGGTTGGTCCTCTCCGCACACCTTTGTGAGGTTCTATAATTTGGATCTTGACATGACTCCAGGTTCCCAGGTTCTATCTGCTTGAACCTATCATGGTTGTTATTATTTGGTCTGGTACCGGTTATGGCAGCGCTTAGCTTGGCGAGTTTGGTATTTCGTTCCCACTGCGCTTTCCGCAGCGTTGAGTGAACCTATGAAAGAGAACGTCTCTGGTTACTTACGTAACCTATGTTCTCTGAATAGGGAACGAGACGCTGCGTTCGCTGCCAAGCTCCTCGCGCTGCCGACAGTTTTTTCTTTTCGGCAGAGAAATCTGAGGAGAAGATGGCGCGCGCGCGTACATCATGCTACGACGTAAGAGCGTCGGGGCGGAGCCAGCTTTGCGCGAGCGCCATCAGCCAATGGATTGGCGTGATTCTATAGGGCTTCAGGCAATCGGCACATCCAGAGGATATCCCACTGCGCTTTCCGCAGCGTCTCGTTCCCTATTCAGAGAACATAGGTTACGTAAGTAACCAGAGACGTTTTACCACCCCTTTAAGTCATTTCAGTGTCTCTAGTCCAGTGTATAACAGAGGAGAAATGACAGAACAATGATGTTCATTTACGCAAGACAATGAATTTACAACATTCAAAAACAAAAATGTTCCAATAACATTATATATTGTATTGTTTTCTATGGATTAGGTAAAGGAATTTCCGTTTTCAAAAGCACACCCTGTGAAGAATGGGATTGTTTAAGAAATGAAAGCGCTTATTCCTTTAGTCGAGGGTTTTAGAGGCCGTCACTGTGAGCGGCTTTGAACACATCTATTGGGAATGCCTCAACAAATAACAGTTAACAAGAAGTTTTATGTTACACTGTAAAAAACAATTTGTTGAGTCAACTTAAAAAACTTTGTTACCCCGCTGCCTTAAATTTTTTTGTCAACTTGACTTAGGGCTGGGCGATATATCGCACGATATTGTTATGCGCATCTCGTCAGTAAAGCCGGTTCCTTGATTAGTAGTAAATCACCTTCACCTGTTTTTCAGATGGAGCGGCATTTACTACAAAGAGCCGTAGTTAACTGACAAGCTGAGCCATATCGCACTAATATCGCGGACGTATCGCCAGCGATATTTAATGCGATATGGCTCAGCTTGTCAGTTAACTACGGCTCTTTACACAGCAAAAACTCCAGTGTTAAATGAACACACCTGGGAGCGTATATGAGTCCACACTCAAGAGTGTTAAAGTTAATGAGATATTTAAGTGATTAATTGAGTGATGATTGAGCATTATTGAAGACACCTAAAGCAGAATCACTGAAGAAGAAAACCGGAATTTCAGGTCACCATCATGGAGATGAGTGTTTGCTTTAGTTGGGCTCTTGACCCTTATATTATTAACTTTAGTTTTTGTTCAGCTGTTGTATCCGAGTCATACCTGCCAGATGAACAAAGAAAAACAATGATCTAATGGTATTGATTATATTATGACATTCATCATTTGAGCTAATTGTTTGTGATTAATGCTGTTGGTTACAGCATAACTGAGATTCTGCATAAATGTCCAGAATTTGTGATATAATATAAAAGATTTCTTTAAAAAAAAAAAAAAAAAAAAATCTTTGTTTTAGGCAGACACAGATATCAAGATTCAGTTAATGCATCTCAACAATGGTGATGAACAGAATATTCAATTAGGAAAAGTAAATTACAGAGACAATTCGGATCATAATTTATTCATACCGCAATGCATGATGGGAGCCATTAATGAGTTGTGATTGGTGGCAACAAGGATTATTATTGTCACCACGGTTGAGATTCACAGGCTGATTATTGATGTCTGCGTTTCTAAATAAATGCATTTGAAAGTGAATTGATCAGAACAATTTTTATTAAATGGTTTGGATTTTAAGAAACATACGATTATCATATGCTGTAGGACCACTAAACTGTTGCTATCAAATTAAACAAGATTATCTGAATGAGTTTCATTTTTCAGATCACAGCATGATTATGTCAAAACATAACCAACACTATCAGATCACACTTGTTTTTGTTCATTTGACTGTTATAAATCAATAACATCAGACAAACAAAATTTAAACTCAAAGTAAAAGGATCAAGAGCCCAACTAAAGCAAACACTGATCGCCATAACGGTGGCTTACAATTTTAGATTTTCTCCTTCAGTGATTCTGCTTGTTAACATCAGGTGTCTTCAATAATGCTCAATGATCACTAAATTAATCACTTAATTATCTCATTAACTTTAACACTCATATCTGCATCATATCTTCCATCTGAAAGCAGGTGAAGGCGATTTACTACTAATCAAAGAACCGGCTTTACTGAAGAGACGCGCATAACAATATCGTGCGATATATCGCCCAGCCCTACAATATATGGTGTATGTGCAATTGTATCAACATGCGTTTTCTAGTTGAAACAACAGTTATACTAGTTAATTCAACTTTTAGCTTAGTTGAGGACAATTAAACTTAAATGTTCTTGTTGTCTGGACAATTTCTACAAATTTAGTTGTGTCTACAAAAAAAAAAAAAGTTGAAATGGCAATTATTTTTTACAGTGTATTATTGCTGTGACTGTTACATTTTCATGATTCACTTAATATACTCAGTGTGAATATCTGCACTATAAAGTATGTGGACTCACTCATCTGTGATCTGATGTTTTCTCTCTGTTTTTCCATCCTCTTCATTCGTTCTTCTGCTCTCTCTTCCTGTGCTATTTTTCTCTTTTCCACGTCTTGTAAAATCTTTCTGTTTATTTCAAAATGGCGGCCATTGTTTTGTGCCACTGTCTCCTCAATCTTCTCCAGCAGCTCCTTGATCTGAGTGTCGTCACTCCTGTTGCGATTGTTGAGAACATGATACCTGTTCCCACATTTGTCCACCAGCCGCTGGAGATCCTGTCCTTCACTCTCGATGTGTTGCTCTATAGATGTGTCTGACAGAGAGTCTCCACCAGTGAACAGCACTATAGTGTGACTCCAGACTCTCTCACTGAGAAGATCCATATGACCCTGACATGCTTTTCTCTCAGTCTCTTTAAATCTATAACCCACATCTATGATCAGTAGTACAGCGTGTGGTCCTGGAGGACACAGAGACACACTCAGCACAATCTCCTGTTTCAGTCTCTCAGAACTCTTCTCTACAGTGCGATTCTTCCACCATCCTGGAGCTTCAATGACAGTGATGAGTCTGTCTGCTACTTCTCCATGTCTCCTCACACACTGAGCAGATCTCTTCAAGTCAAACTCGTCTCTGCCCAGGATGGTGTTTCCTGATGAACTCTTACCATCAAGTTTGGTCCCCATCAACACAATCCTCAGCTCTGAGAGATGTCGAGCGTCACCTGCAACAAACAGAGAACAAACACACTTCTTAAGGCGAGTGACATCTTAAATCTTCTTAAGTAATCTCTCTTAGTGAAAAAGGGGTTCTTGAAATAAAGTTTACTGTATCTGTATGAGTGTCAAACTACACGTTATTGATTAAAAATGACACATAAGTGTATCTCACTTTAATTAAACTCCTAAATCAGAGTTGCACAAAAGTTATTGATGGACAATAATTGTGAATTATAGAAAAGAAAATAGCTTAATTTTAATGATCCGCACACAAAACATAACAGATCACAGAACACACAGATTAAGCAAGACTAAATACCAAATAGCTTGTAAAAAAAACAATATAATGGGTACCATTCTGATCTGGTCCTCTCAAAAACAAGATCAAAAGACATTTAAGTCATTTCAGTGTCACCAGTCCAGTGTATAACAGAGGAGAAATTACACGAAACAATGATGTTCGTTTATGTTAGACAATGGATCTAGAAAATTCAAAAAGAAAAATGTTCAAATAACATTATATATTGTATTGTTTTCTATGGATTAGGTAAAGGAATTTGCATTTTCAAAAGCACACCCATGGGATTGTTTAAGAAACTAAAGCGCTTATTTTCTTTAGTCAAGGGTTTTAGAGGCCGTCACTGTGAGCGGATTTGAACAAATCTAGTGGGAATGCCTCGACAAATAGCAGTTAACAAGAAGTTTCATGTTATTATTGATGTGACGGTTACATTTTCATTATTTACTTAATATACTCAGTGTGAATAACATCTGTGATCTGATGTTTTCTCTCCGTTTCTGCATCCTCTTCATTCGTTCTTCTGCTCTCTCTTCCTGTGCTCTTTTCCTCTCTTCCACCTCCTGTAAAATCTTTCTGTCTATTTCAAGATGGCGGCCGTTGTTTAGTGCCACTGTCTCCTCAATCTTCTCCAGCAGCTCCTTGATCTGAGTGCCGTCTCTCCTGTTGAGATTGTTGAGAACATGATACCTGTTCCCACATTTGTCCACCACCCGCTGGAGATCCTGTCCTTCACTCTCAATATACTGCTCTATAGATGTGTCTAACAGAGAGTCTCCACGAGTGAACAGCACTATAGTGTGACTCCAAACTCTCTCATTGAGAAGATCCAGATGATCCTGACATGCTTTTCTCTCAGCCTCTTTAAATATATCATCCACACGTATGATCAGTAGTACAGCGTGTGGTCCTGGAGGACACAGAGACACACTCAGCAAAATCTCCTGTTTCAGTCTCTCAGGACTCTTCTCTACAGTGACATTCCTCCACCATCCTGGAGCTTCAATGACAGTGATGTGTCTGTCTGCTACTTCTCCATGTCTCCTCACACACTGAGCAGATCTCTTCAAGTCAAACTCCTCTCTGCCCAGGATGGTGTTTCCTGATGAACTCTTACCAGCTCCTTTATACCCCATCAACACAATCCTCAGCTCTGAGAGATGTCGAGCGTCACCTGCAACAAACAGAGAATCAAACACACTTCTTAAGGCAAGTGACATCTTAAATCTTCTTAAGTAATCTCTCTTAGTGAAAAATGGGTTCTTAAAATAAAGTTTACTGTATCTGTATGAGTGTCAAACTACACGATATTGATTAAAAATGACACATAAGTGTATCTCACATTAATTAAACTCCTAAATCAGAGTTGCACAAAGGTTATTGATGGACAATAATTGTGAATTATAGAAAAGAAAATAGCTTAATTTTAATGATCTGCACACAAAACATAACAGATCACAGAACACACAGATTAAGCAAGACTAAATTACAAATAGCTTCAGAATAATGTTTTCAGAAAGTATATTCTTTAAAAATAATAAAATTGGCCCTCTAAACCAGTGAATAAATCTCTCTCTTGTTCACAGTTATCAGTTTCAGTGCACTGCTGGCCTTTAGCACCATTAAATACATGAATGTATTACATTTACATTCATTTAGATGGAAAGAAAGCCAAAAAGACAATTTGTAACTGCCTATAATTATTAAAGACTTTGAGAAAAAACTAAGCCGAGCCGAAAGTGGCATAAACAGATCCAAAATCGTATCTGTAGACCAATATGAAAGTGAAAGCATTAGAGGGGTGGTAAAACACGATTTCACTTTTCTAACTTTAGCTAGTGTGAAATGTTGCTGTTTGAGCATAAACAACATCCGCAAAGTTACAGCGCTCAAAGTTCAAAGCTAAGGGAGATATTTGCTTTTGAAGAAAAGGACTACAACAAATGGCTGGTTGGAACTACACGACATTCCTCCAGGGTTAGTGACATCAGCAACCCTAAAATGTACATAAACCCCGCCCCCGGGAACACGCAGTCCATGTTGAGAAGAGGAAAAGTTGTTGTATAAGAGTCAGCTCAAACTTTAGCATCCTTCTTTTCACATGCAATAAAAAGTCATCTGTGTGCATCTCACAACAGTTCCTATACGAACGATTTATAGATTATGACAGAATATGCTAATTGAAGATAGTTAAAAGGTACAATATGTAGGATTTTTGCAGTAAAATATCCAAAAACCACTAGGCCAATGTTATATGTTTTGTTTAGTTGATTACTTACAATATCCCAAATGTTTCAAACTATGTGTAAATCGTGAGAAAATTGCGATTTTAACCAAGGAAACGGGACGTGTGAGCAGGGGTGAGGAGTCACCAGTCAATTACGTCATATCCGTGTTAGCATCGGTTTCCGCCAGGTTTGCGCTCGTACTGTCATAGTAACCATGGCGACAGACGTTGACAACTGGGTTATGCCCGTTATGCCTAGCAGGACGCTCACGCTGTTGTTGTTTTGTTCAAACATTATGGGCCATGGCAAGCAGACTTTGAGACAAAAAGAGGACTAAAACGAAGATCAACATCTTTCGAGATGCCGAGAGCTCCACGTCCGCGACTAACTTCGACTTGACAGAGACGCGAGTGTAGCATGTACTTTATTAGACAGGTGAGCAAATGTACATAAAACTATCAATGTTATTTAGTTCAACATGATGAAATGTTAGAATATGATCTGTATGTTCCGGGCTCGACATAAGCAATGGCCCGATGGCCCGGGGCCAGTAAAAGAGTATGTCGGGCTAGTTGATTGGCCAGTCACTGGCCCGCGCCTGACCATCAGCATAACAAACAGCAAACGTCATACACAGTGGCGCGAAGAGTGTCAATGTTACTTCAGGTTCCCTTTCAAGGCGGTCACTTCGACATTTACGTCGATGACGTAGTATGGGAACTCCTCCCCTTCTTCACTTCTGCTGAAATCTTATGGGCTAACGCCAGCTGGAGACAGCTGGCCAATTGATGCAAAATATGCAAATACTGACACGCCTGCTGGCAGTATAAATTGCATACGCTCGTCAATTGCATCAGAATCCTTTTCTTCACGCTCAAATCGACGTGTGCTTTCGAATTGGAAAAATACTCTACAAAAAAACTCGCCATCGTCGAAGGTGCATCTAAAGATACCTCACTGTCTTTGGCATCCGATGGCATCCATCTGCAACTTGTGCTCGGGGCCTATTGTGGCGCCCGACACCCACTTGTTCTGCGTCGCCTGCTTGGGCCTGGCCCACGCCGAGACGGCCCTGTCAGACGACCTCATGTGCGCCCACTGCGCGGACATGCCAGTGCTTTGAATCGCGGAGTGGATATGCTCTCGAGGAATGGGATTCCTCATGGAGAGTGGAGGCTTCACCCGGGATCGGTGCAGATGATCTGGGATCGATTCGGGAGGGCGGAAGTCGATCTGTTGGCCTCGAGCGAGAACACGCACTGCCAGGCGTTCTTCTCGCTGTCTCGTTCCCCCTTGGGACGGACGACCGACGGCTTGACTTCGCGCTGGCCGAGAGCCAGACTTTACGCCTTTCCTCCGGTGAAGATTCTGCCTACAGTGTTATGCAAAATCAGGGAGGAGAAAGCGTCTGTGATTCTCGTAGCCCCGAACTGGCCGAATCAGCCCTGGTTCGCGGACATGATGGAATTACTAGTGGACTCCCCGTGGGAAATTCCGCTCAGGAGAGACCTGTTATCGCAGGCGAACGGCACAGTATGGCACCCCAACCCCGGGCTGTGGAACCTTCATGTATGGCCGCTGCGGGGACTCTGAATGAGCGGGACGCTCTGCACTCTCGAGCGATGAGCACTATCTCTGAGGCGCGCGCCCCATCCACTAGACATTTATACAAATTGAAATGGGAAGTTTTCTCTAAATGGTGCCAGGATATCAGTATTGACCCGGGTAACTGCACCGTGTCGGATATTCTACGCTTCCTTCAGCACAGGATGGATAATGGGAGTTTACCGTCCACTCTGAAGGTGTATGTGGCTGCTATTTCTGCGTTTCACCCCCCAATCGAAGGACAGTCGATCGGTAAACATGCGTTGGTGATCAGTTTTCTCAGGGGAGCTAGGAGATTATGTCCGTCACGGCCGCCTTCTGTGCCGCCGTGGGATTTAGCCCTAGTGTTGAGGGCTCTGTCTCTTCCACCGTTTGAGCCACTGGCTTCGATTGCGATCAAGGAGCTTTCCCTGAAAACTGCTTTGCTTCTCGCTCTTGCTTCAGCAAAACGTGTGGGGGACCTACAAGCGTTCTCGGTTCACGAGGACTGCATTCGTTTTGGACCGGGGGATTGTAATGTCGGCCAAGACAGGGTTACGTTCCGAAGTCACTCAATACTCCGTTCAAAGCGCAGGTTGTTTTACTGCCTGCGTTGTCTTCTGAGTCGTCAGTCTCGCGTGATACTGATGCTCAGAGCGCTGTTTGCCCAGTCAGGGCTTTACGGATGTATATGACTCGCTCAGCCGCTTTTCGTCAATCGGATCAGCTATTTGTGTGCTTCGGCGGTTGTAACAAGGGACGTGGAGTTTCGAAACAGAGGCTTGCTCACTGGATTGTGGATGCTTTGGCTTATGATTGCCAGGGGGTGGTCTGTCCCCTCAACATTAAGGCTCATTCGACGAGGGCGATCGCCTCTTCGTGGGCCTGGTCCAGAGGTATGTCTATAAGGGACTTGTGTCTTGCTGCTGGCTGGTCTTCTCAGAATACATTCGCCAGATTTTATAAGTTGGATGTACCTTCTGTTGCGTCTCAAGTGCTTTCGGTGAGCTGAGCCTTCAGGTTGTGCATGAATGCTTGATTTATGTATTGTGCTTATGCAATTGTCGCCGCTTCGCTGCTGACTTGTATTACACTTGCTATTATATTGTGTTGTTCTGCCCTGAATGATTCAGTGCAAGACTTCCCTCTATTTCATTTGCTTGGGAAATGCAAATTTTTATGAGGTTTAGAAAGTGCGCTATTGGCTCGCTTCGACCTATCAGGAGCTCGTATTTCTAGTAGCACAGCTATTGGATGAGGGTTCTGTCATTCTCGAGTGGGTGGGTTCACTGCTCCACGGCGGGATTTGACACAGTTCCCATACTACGTCATCGACGTAAATGTCGAAGTGACCGCCTTGAAAGGGAACGTCTCCGGTTACTTTTATAACCTCGGTTCCCTGAAAGGCAGGGAACGAGACATTTACGTCGAACGCCGTGTCGCTTGTTCATTCGAGCGTTCAGTCGTATTCTGATGCAATTGACGAGCGTATGCAATTTATACTGCCAGCAGGCGTGTCAGTATTTGCATATTTTGCGTCAATTGGCAAGCTGTCTCCAGCTGGCGTTAGCCCATAAGATTTCAGCAGAAGTGAAGAAGGGGAGGAGTTCCCATACTACGTCATCGACGTAAATGTCTCGTTCCCTGCCTTTCAGGGAACCGAGGTTACGAAAGTAACCGGAGACGTTATTTATAACGTGTTAAAATGTCAAAGAACTACGAGGCTGATACGAGAAAGAGGAAATTCCTAGTAGGGCTGGTATATCGAGTTTGTAAAATATATCTTCTTTTTTTTTAAACGATATGGAATGAGGCAATAACGTTACCGTTTATATCGATACAGTAGTTTGATACGAGCACATATGAAAAATAGCGGAGGACGCAGTGTGAACTCCTGCAGTGAAAGTACATAGTACAATTTGTCCTAAACATGACACAAGCTTATATTAAGCGCTTCAAAATAACTGGTAAGATATAGTTAACAAGTTTAAAGCAGCTTGCCCTGTCAGATGCTCTGACAGATACTGTTAACGTTACTGACTGACAGATAAATACTTGCGCTGTTTAATGCGTTTGAGACGTAGTGCTTTCCTCAGTGCTTAACTTACATTTCACAGGTATATTCTCCATCTGTAAATGTTAGCAAGTCAAACAAATATGTCCATTTCACTGTCAGGAGAGGACGAGCTTCTGCAAGTGAATCTCCGCTAAAATTCAAGCTTCCGTTAAACAGATGAGCACAATAGAACAGTAGCGCTAAAATATACATATTGCTAAAATATTTGTTGTTGGAGACAATATATGTGCCATATGTGGAATTTTAAACCTATAAGTATGTTTTTACGAAAGTGACCATTATAATGGGGTAATCAAATGCAGGCTAATATAGTTTGTGCTTTTGTTTTTATTTTAATTTTTAGTTTAGCCTTTAGTCATTTTAAAAAAAATGCTTTTTTTTTTTTTTTTTTAATGTTACAATGTTAGAATGTATTATGATTTTAACTACATTTTTGCACATAATATATTGCATAGCCTACATTACATTCCCTATATTTGTTTTCATATCCTTCAATATCAACATTGTTTGGATATCATTGAGCAGGATGTGAAATAGCATTTCTTTTTTTTTTAAATAAATACAGATTTTCTTTATTCAAATAGAAAAACGTAGAAAGTACCGAGATATATACATCGTATATCGCCATTTAACCAAAAAATACAGAGATATGATTTTTTGGCCATATCGCCCAGCCCTAATTCCTAGTGTCATGGAAAACACAGTACACCTGGGTGGAGAAAGGCGATGAAGGCATGTGTAACGGAGGCCAGCTAGTAGTTGCTGTGTGAGTAAACCTCACTCCTCTGATCTCGAAAGGCTCTCTAGCGACAGATGCTAGGGCTGCAGTCTTTAGCCTCCTTGTTAGAGCGCCTGACTCTCACGCGGAGACCCGGGTTCGAGGCCCGCACAGAGCGGGGCGAGTAGAACCCGGGTGGAGGGGTTACATTGGTGCCGTGACCCGGATGGGAGTGAGGTTTAGGGGGGTGAGTGTAACGGAGGCCAGCTAGTAGTTGCTGTGTGAGTAAGACTCACTCCTCTGATTTCAAAAGGCTCTCTAGCGACAGATGCTAGAGGCTGCAGTCTTTAGCCTCCTTGTTAGAGCGCCTGACTCTCATGCCGGAGACCCGGGTTCGAGGCCCGCACAGAGCGGGGCGAGTAGGATCCGGGTGGAGGGGTTACACATGTACTGTTTCGTTTGCCGGAAATTTCCAACAAAAGCCGACCGAGCCATTATGCAAAATGCATGATTCGTGTTCGCTTCAGTCTTGTTATAATCAGATTCAGCCAAGCGGCAACCTCCCTGTCTCTCTCTTGAAACCAACACGGAAGTGAATTAAACTGCAATTCATCGACTGGCCGCTTGAGGCAGTGAGTCAAATCTGCATCTCCCCCATGTTAAAATGCCCAACTTTACAGCAGAAAAAAAACATGTTTACAGCCTGGAGCAAAAAGTGGTTTTGGTCTTTATAGCTTATTTTGCCCTTCATGACAACTGTGAGGGGGGTGAATTTTTTTACAACTCATCCGTTTAAATTATATTAAGCCTGCATAATTAAGGGCGTGGCCACTTGAGTGACAGGTGGATTGCGGCCGTTTGTCTGCTGTCTGTTAACGTCACTCTGAGCTTATTCCAGCAGCTGCTGTACTTATCATCTCTGCCGTGTTTGTGCTTTTTTCGGGATTATTTCATACAATTTAATACACGCATTATACCTTCGCCCACGTCGTTGGATTCCGTTGTTGTCGAGTATGGAAAGAACAACTAGCGCTGTATTTCCAGTTGTTTTCCTCGCATGCACTAACGTTAATGGATGTCTGACAATTTCTTTGCTAAAAAAAGTCTATAGATATAGAGACCATGCACACTCGTTAAATGCGGTACTGTTGCTCTCACGGAACAGATATGCTTATTTAACTTTTTAGTGAAAGTACCGTCAGATGAAATCCTGCAGGTGTCAGTGCTTTCTCTCCGTCCATGCAGTAGATGCACACCCTGGGGGGGTCGACCAAGATGGCGCTCTGAGTGGACGTGTTTCTCTGAGCTCCGCAAACCGAACTGTTTTTCATATTGTTCAAGTGTGTACAAAACGGACTTTTTGCTTTTAGTTCATGTACCGCGTTTGTCCGGCTGTATTCTGATTACCTTTGCTGGTAAAATGAAGCCTCTGGAGAAGAGGAAAAGCGGCGCTAAAAAAGCGCTTGCTAGTACGTGTTCTACTAACATGGCTGAAACGTTAGCTCCCACTGAGCAGTCAGATACAAACAACATGCTCATTGACAACATGCACGACTACCTCGAGTCAGACACGGAGGTACTGAAGGTCTCGTTAGTGGATGACAATTTTCCGCAACTTCCCATCACCCCGGTTAAATCACCTGCACCTAAATGGAGACGTGTGGAAGATACGACAACTACCGCAATCCTCTCCCAGCTTTCCTCCCTCTCTCAGCTGATAAACAGCAGGTCAGATGCCTTGGAAAAGTAGGTCAGTGACAACTCCTTGGTGATTGCCGAAGTGAAGATGGCAGTTACAGAAAACACCAAGCAGATCGCCGGTATTAAAGATTCCTTTGATGCTGTTTGTGCTGAAGTAAAAAGCGTTAAAGAGAGAGTTGACCACTGTGAATCGCTGATTGAGGCTTGCAAAGTTAATACTGACAAGACTGAGCAGCGTGTTTCTCAATTAGAAGCGTACTCCCGACGCTGGAATCTCAAGCTCTACGGCCTAGAAGAAAACGATCAGCAGGATCTGCGACATGAGATTATCAAGATATGCCAGGGTCTGCTTCCAGAGGCCAAAACCAAGCTTCCAGATGCCATAGACGTCATTCACCGCCTCGGCCCCAGGAAGCCTGGTAACATTCAACCGAGAGGTGTCATCGTGCGCTTCTCTTCCAGATTCTACCGTGATGCCGTGTGGCGCTCCGCAAAGAACTCCGGCTTCCTGAAGACCAAAAACCTGAAACTGGCGGAGGACTTGTCAGCAGAGGACAGAGAGAAAAGAAAGAAACTGTGGCCCGTTGTTGATCAGGCTCGGAAAGATGGCAAGCCAGCTTTCTTCGTGGGCAGTCGTGCTTTTGTGGGTGGAAAGGAAATTCTCCCACCTTGAGACTTTGTAGATGAGGTAATTCTAGTAAGTTACACAGCTTAAGGCTGTCTTTACTTTATATGGTCTTTATGTGATTTAGTCAGGTTTTATCACCTGCTATTTATGTTATTGAATCAAAGTTGCTCTTTGGAGCAGAGGTGTGTCAAAAATTGTTCTAACATGCTTGTTAATGCATAGCATCTCACATATGTTCAGCAATATTTTTATTTTGATGTTTCAACTAGCACGGCTCTATAGCGTTTCAAAAGCTGTTTATCAGCCTTTCATTTATGTATAGTTACTTTTCCTCGGGGAAAAAATAAATAAATAATAATAATTCTTTATAATTACACATTTGAGTGAGAGTAAAAGAAAACGGGTGCTTTTTAGGCTCTCCTTGCAAAGGTCTCTTTTCATAAAATGTCTACAGTTTGATTGATTGTACTGATAGCATATGTTCACAAATTTCATATAAGGTTTGCTGTTCTCAGACTCATATTGGCGCTTTTGTAGAGACCTTATCATACTTATTTTCGTATACGCACTACCATTTTTCTGGTCTAGTTTTTCTTGTATTTATTTACTTTATCTTTTTTCTAATGTCTTTATCTATTATTTCTTTAAACACAAGAGGTTTAAGAAACCACCTTAAACGAAAGGCTATATTTTTATACTGTAAACAGCTTAATACTGACTTTTGTTTTGTACAGGAATCACACTCAATTGAACAGGATGCTAACTTTTGGAAATCACAGTGGGGGGGGTGACCTGTGGCTGTCTCACGGATCTGAGCGCTCAGCTGGTGTTTGTATTTTAAAAAACCGCTTTAGTGGAAAAGTTTTAAACTCTGACTGTGACAAAAGCGGTCATTACATATTTCTAGTTCTAGAAATTGCTAGCGTAAATTATATTATAGTTAATGCTTATGGCTTCAATTCTCAAACAGAGAACAAAAGTTTTTTGATAATTTGGAAGAACGACTCTCTTACTGGTTATCTAAATTCCCAAATTCTTTTATCGTTTTGGGCGGAGATTTTAATACCGTGTTAGATAATTGCCTGGATAGGTTGCCTGCAAGGAATGCGGACTCCTCTAATATTTATGTGAAGACGCTCTTAAATAGTTTTAATTTAACCGATATTTGGAGAGATACTCACCCGCTACAGAAATCATATACATGGAGCAACAAAACGTTATCAAGGCAGTCTCGCATTGATTTCTGGCTTATATCCAAGGATCTGAAAAATGTAGCTGCGAACATTTTACCATCGCCCCTATCTGATCATAAGACCTCTTATTGGAAACTTAATAGTACACTCCTTAAACACAAGGAAGTGACTTCTAAAATTGAGAGTTTTATTCGGCTTTACTGGGACAAAGCTCAAAGTGAGAATTCTTTTAGCAATAACTGGAAGTTGTTAAAGTACGAAACTGCTAAATTTCTCAGGAAATACAGTAGTGATTTAGCTAAAAAAAGAAGAACAGAGGAAAACGATACTATACTTAAAATTGCGTCCTTAACTTCTCAGTCTTTAGATGTACTTACTGAGTCAGAACAGTTGGAGCTTACTAATCAGCAGCATAGGTTGGACGAGATATATAAAAGAAAAGCGGAAGGTGCTTTTGTTAGATCTCGCCGTAGGTGGCTCGAAGAGGGCGAGCAGAATTCTGCATATTTCTTTCGACTAGAAAAGCAGCAATCAAAAAATAACACCATTCAACAATTAAGTATTGATGGAACAATTACTGATGATTCAAAGAAAATTGCCAAGTATTGTGCTGGATTTTACAGTGATCTTTACACCTCTAGATATTGTCCTCAAGATGCCACATGTTTTTTTAATTCTATTCCTAATATCAATCAGATTTCTGAAGATAATTGTTACTTTTGCGATGCCTCTATTTCTCTAAATGAAATTACTAATGCCATTAATCAACTAAAAATTAATAAATCACCCGGAACGGACGGCTTTACTGCCGAATTTTATAAGCATTTTTCTCTGAGCCTAGCCCCATTTTTAAAAGAAGTTTTTGCTGAGAGTGTTTATAGAGGTTCCCATTAAGTCAGGGTCTAATTACACTCATTCATTAGCCTAAGAAAGATTCTCTCCTGTTAGATAATTGGCGCCCCATTTCCTTATTAAATAGTGACTATAAGATTTTTGCTCTGATACTTGCCAAGAGACTGAAATCAGTACTAGACTCTATTATTGATGAGAGCCAATCTGGGTTCATGCGTAATAGACATATCTCAAATAATGTAAGATTGATTTTAGATTTATTAGACTACTCTGAGCTAGTTCATGAAGACAGTTTTATTCTTTTCTTAGACTTTTATAAAGCCTTTGATTCCTTAGAGCACGATTTTGTAATGGAACCTTAAAAAATTTCGGTTTTGGTCAGTTCTTCTGCAGATCGGTCCAAACTTTGTACGCTAATGGAAACAGTTCTATTAAATTAAGCAATGGTACTTCCCCAAGATTTGATTTAAAGCGTGGAGTACGGCAGGGGTGTCCTCTTTCTGTTTATCTGTTCCTTCTCGCTGCCCAACTTCTTAATTTACACATTAAAAACAGTCCTATTAAAGGCATTAGTGTGGCAAATAATCATATTTTAATCAGTCAGTTGGCGGATGATACAGCCCTGTTTCTGGCAGATGCTTCACAGGTTTCAGTTGTGATTAATCTTATTCGCTCTTTTTCCAAAGCTTCCGGTCTCACCCTCAATCTTAGCAAATGTGAACTGTTACCAGTGAATAACTGCTCTGCTTCCGTAGTGTATAATATCCCTGTAAGAGACTCAGTCACATATCTTGGTGTACATATCACCAAAGATAGAAAAGCCAGAGGTAAGTTAAACTTTTTTCCCCTCATTGAAAAAACTCAAAAGGTTTTCAACCGATGGTTACAAAGAGATCTTTCTTTGAAAGGCAGAGTTCTAATCACCAAGGCGGAAGGTATTTCTCGTTTAACCTATGCTGCTCAGTCATTACATGTAGATAACTCCTTTTGTAAATCTGTCGATAAGATGCTATTTAATATTATATGGAAAAATAAAACTCACTATATTCGTAAGTCTGTAGTTCTGAATTCTTACAACAAAGGGGGCTTAAATTTCATAGACTTTAGCTCTCTCAACAACACATTCAAGATAAATTGGATCAAGCAATATCTCAAACACCCTACTTCCATCTGGAATTTTATTTCTCATTATGTCTTTTCACAGTTAGGTGGCCTAAAATTTATTCTGCTCTGTAACTATAAAATACAAAAAATCCCAGTTAAACTCTCCAATTTCCACCAACAGGCTCTTTTAGCATGGGCTTTGCTTTACAAGCATAACTTCTCTCCACAGAGGTGTTATATATGGAACAATCTCAATATTGTTTATAAGAACAAGTCGCTTTTTTACGATAATTGGTTCAACAATGGTATTTTATTAGTCAGTCAACTCTTTAATAAGAATGGACTACTATACAGTTATTCAGAATTTCTTGCCAAATATAAGATTCCAGTAAGCCCAAGAGAATTTTCTATAGTTTTTGATGCTGTGCCCTCAGGTCTTCGTATGTTATTCAGGTCAATTGATATCTCTCCACCATTATCAATGTCACCCCCAGATCCAACTCAGCTTCCGTTAGGTAAAGTCTGTTTCTCTACCTATAAAGCATCGAACTCCAAAATTAGATCCTTGTTTCAGGCGGACCTAGTCTCTATTTCTCCTACATCCTTCTATTGGAATAAGTTTGACCTCAACATAGACTGGGAAAAAGTCTGGTCCTTACCCCAGAAGTTCCTTTTAACTAACAAAATTAAAGAAGTCTCGTTCAAGTTACTACACAGGTTTTACCCCACAAATGTATGCTTAAATAAGTTTAAGAATGACATTGATGTAAAATGGTCCTTTTGTGGCTTACATCCTGAAACTATTTCACATTTATTTTGGTCTTGTGAATGCACTTATAAGCTCTGGAAAGACATTAATTCATTTTTAGTTGACAATATTCTTCCTGAGTTCTCCCTGTACTACAAAAATGTAATTTTTGGTTGTTTTAGTGACTGTGGGAAGGACAATGGTGCTCTCTTTCTAATAAACCTAATCTTATTTGTTGCCAAATTCCATATCCATAAATGTAAATTCAGTAATAAAAAAAAAACACTTTTTTCGGTGCTAAAAACTGAAATGGAACAATATATTTCTACCATCTCTTCAATGCAAAACAAAAAAGCTGTTAAAACTGTAGTTAATTGTACTATGTTTAATGTGTTTATTTGAGTAATAATCTTGTGTTTTAGTGTCTGTATTTTTTTATTTATTTGTATTTATTTTATTTATTATTTTTTTATATTTTTTTATATATTTTTTATTTTTGGGGGTATTTCTTTAACTTTTGCTACTTTGATTGTATTGTTGATTATCTTCAATAAAAAAAAAAAAAAAAAAAAAAAATAGATGCACACCCTTGAATGAGCGCGGATTTCTAGTGCATTTACTTGAACTTCTGAGGTAATATCTTTGGTTTAACCCATTTGAATAATTGAGAGGCGGCCAAAATCAGATTTTGAAATGGACTGAACAAAGCTCTTTACGAACTTGACGTGCGATGCCATGCTGACTGACATGTATGCGCATGAATCACTGTCACACACGCACAAGCTCAGAGCAATATTGTAAGTTACAGCATGATAATACATTTTTATAGCAGAATAATAATACATCACGATACACAGTCTCACTTTTAGTTACGTCTTTTAACTATTATAATATTTCGAAGGGCAAAAACATGAACTTTCACTATTGGCTTTAATTCTTCAATCAGCTGCCACTTTAACGCGAGGCCAGTAGCTCCACCCACGTCCTGCCTTTTTGCCCATTTTCTGTTATCCGGTAGTGACGAAAGGTGACGCGTTGCCAAGATGGCGACGGCCGGCCCCGCCCACTTTAGGCTTCAAAAACCATAGATATCATAGAATCATTAGTTATATGATGTCTATGTCAAAAACGCTCTTCAGAAACCTACGGGTGACGTCACGGACACTACGTCCATATTTTTTTACAGTCTATGGATTCAGCGCATTCTTCATTTTTTCTTCATTGACAGTTTTTTTAGGTCATAAATGTTAAACGAATTACAAAAATAATCAGGCAAACTAATATACTTTTGTCTAATTTCGCCAATTTGAAGTGAAAATAGGCCTATGTAACGTTACTCATCACTCATGTAATGTACCGTAATAATTAGTTTACTGTCATTCTGAGGGGACAAGAAAAATGAATCCTAATGTATACAATATACAGTTTAATGGAAAAGTGTTTTTCCTTATATTTCTTTGAGGGCCAGTAAAAATATAGAAGGGGCCAGCAAAGCTCTGGGGGCCAGTGGGGATTTTTTTTATGTTGAGCTCTGGTATGTTATTCTAATGTTGATCTAGCTTAAAGTACTTAGTCTCATACAGCCAACACACAACCTAACTACCAACATTCAACACACATGAAAGCTTGACAAGATCCATAATTCAGCTTAAAGGTGCTCTAAGCGATGTCACGCGTTTTTTAGGCCAAAACATTTTTTGTCACATACAGCAAACATCTCCTCACTAACCACTGGCTGCCTGTCCCCTGAACACACTGTAAAGAAACGCGATCTCTGTAGACAGCCCATGCTCCACAAACAGCAACAAAAACAAACTGCGGCGACCCGCTCCCCGAAACATAACAAACTGTTCCAGCCAATGACCGACAAGAAGGGTTTGGGGGGTTAGTGTGCGGATGAGGAGGAGGGAGGGTCTAGCTAGCCTCCGTTTTGTTTGACAATAGTTCGAACGTCAACAAGAAGTGACATCACCCAGGATCGCTTAGAGAACCTTTAATGTGGAATATACGTCAACAATATACGCCTTTGTTATTGTAAGAGGTTAGTGACCCCTGGTGGCCGTTAGAGTGTGCAACGATCTGCACTTCGGATTCTGACCGGATATAGTAGACCATCCGGGTCTCTTTGGAACACTCATTTCAACATACCCGTAATTCCTCAAATAAAAACCGGTATTCAAATAAACACCGGGCCTCTGATAGTGGCCGGGTGCATGATCAACGCAGACAAATAAAGGCCGGTCTCAAATAAGGCCGGGGGAAAATTAGTGTGGATAATCTCTAAATGCCTTTCATTGAAGAGATGTTACACCTGTCCACTTCATGCGTGTTCTGTGATCTGATGGCTATCTGATTGTGAAAAGACCAGGTATAAATGCCATCCGAAGCGCATTCGAGACGATTTAAAGCCGATCACTCAAACCACTTCTTCAGGAGGAGATCTGAGACGAGATTCCAGACGAAACTGCACAAGTGTAAATCAAATGCATCTGATTGTTGAAACCACGTATCTAAATTGTACTCCTCCCAAAAACGCTAAGAAATAAATGTGTGAGAGCGTGTTATAGGCTATGTAATGTTATAGCAAGTTGTGACAACGCTACTGCAACACGCATCACGGCAGATGAGCATCTATTCATAAAGCAAACGTGCAAACTATTGCAAATTAAAGTGAAAGTAAGTCGCAGACAATACTCCTCATCATTAAAAGTAAAGAAACGAAATGATCTTACCAGGGCTGTTGCCGCGCTCTCTTATTGCGGTCTTTTGATTTTGAAATTAGCTGATCTATCAAATGCAGCAGCTCATGTCTGTTGCTTTCGGTTTCGTGAACTCCATTAAATATGCACATAGCGCGATTTATATCCGTTTTGCGAAAATGCATTTGTAAGCTGATTTAAGTAGAATTGTTCTGATAAATCAGATAGCTTTCCGATCTGAGAAAACGCATGAAGTGGCCAGGTGTAAACATCCCTAATGTGCATTCAAGTTCATCGTAACGTAGATGGTAGTAGACAATAGATGTAACACAGATATAATTTAGTGCTGCTAGTGTAACGGTCTTTTCAACAACTTTATTGAAAACGAAATTGTCTTGAGGAGCATGGAACCCAGACGGAAATTTGATTTTGATTTTTTTTTTTAAATAAAGGCCTGCCTCTAATAAAAGCCTGCTTCAAATAAAAGCCTGTTACCTTCTGCAGTTTAGGTAAATAAAGGCCCCGGCTTTTATTTGAGGAATTACGGTACTACGATTTGGGACGTATAGTTCTATTTTCGAATACTATTTAGGACGGATAGTATGCGAATTGGAACGCAGCAAATAACTTTTTTTACGGTGAACTTTCATATATAAAACTTTGCAGGATGTTTTTGTTCACTTAGATCTGTTACTCACTACATGAAAGGTAATTTTCTAAATTCCATAATAGGTGCCCTTTAATTTACATCTTGTGAAAAGGGCATTTTACCACCCCTTTAAAAGCGTCTCACACAAATTGTAAACAAGTTGACATTTTTTCTTTTATAAAAATAGATTGTTTTACGAGTGAAATACTTACCGATGTCCATTTTTCTTGACATATTTTATTTTTTGCCTTAGTATGACCTAATAATGAAATATAGTTCCACCATGCAGCAGTCTAGTAGTTTTACTTGAAAAGTATTTTCACGGTGTGTTTGACGGGACTCACTCACTTCCTGATGCTTCAAACCGCAACACCATGAGGCGTGTCCAAGAGCGTAGTTTTAGTTTGAACATTTGAAATGAAGTGTGTACCGTTTAACGTTAGCGGAGATTTGTTTGTTTGCTTGTTTATTTTTGCGGTATCATCCACATACAACGTTTACTGATAACATACATAATAGCTTAACGTTAGTTAACAATAACTTGTTTAGGCTACATAGGATAGGTATTTTATATAATTTAAAGGATTAGTTCACCTCAAAATGAAAATTTCCTGATAATTTACTCACCCCAATGCCATCCAAGATATCCATGTCTTTCTTTCCTCAGTGGAAGAGAAAATACGTTTTTTGAGGAAAACATTTCTGTATTTTTCTTCGAATAATGGACTTCAATGATAGTTAACGTTAGCTAACCAACGTTTTGAGGTCTAAATCAATGCAGTTTCAAAGGGCTTTAAAGGGGTTCAGATGGTTCTGCGCGAGGAATAGGGTCTTATCTAGCGAAACGATCGGTCATTTTCTTAACAAATAAAATAAAATTGATATACTTTTTAACATTAACAGCTTTTTAACCACAATTGTTCATCTTGTTTGTTTTTTTTATTGCAGAAAATTAACATACAAATAATAACAAAATATGAACAGTCAAGACAAAAAAAAAATAAAGAAAGCATAGCTCACATTCAATTTTAACAAATAAGGATATTACAAAACACCAGGGGTATTGAGGAGTGTATTATAGCATTTTAAATATTTCACAGATTTTTAGTTTTTTAACAGTCTTATTGAATAAATGTAACAATCAAAGTCAGAACAAAACAAATTTAACACAGGAGATGAATTAAGAAATTTTTGTTTATGTATGTGAAATTTTGCTAATAAAATAAAAAGGTTAACAATAAATTCCAGATCCTTATTGCTTTTATTTTCATAATACACGGTAATATCCTTTAAAGTAAAGCAATAATTAATATTCATCAGATTAAATATAAAATCTGCCAAATCAGTCCAAAACTGGTTAATAGGCTTAATGCCGAGCGTCACGTGACCAAACCGGAAAACAGGTCTCATTGCATCCGCTTGTCAGAGAAAGTGTTAACGGCCGTAAGAACTAACTACGATATCTATGGATTTTTATGGTAATCAGCTAACCTACTAAGTTCACTTTGTTATTGGTGTTTTATGCTATTTAAATATCTAAACGTTTGTGTGAAGAAGGTACTTGGTTTTGCTCATTTTTGCTTGCTCCTTTTAAGTTATCTTGAGTAAAACAGCAAAAAATTTCATGAAGCACATACAAAAGACCTGAATCGGAAGCGATGTGATCTGTTTTCCGGCTTGGTCTTGTGCTGTCTGCGACGCGCCAGGCATTACGTCATCACGTTGGAAAGGTCAAGTGGAAGTACCGCCCCATTGTTTTAAACATCCAGGATACGCACACAGAAGGACCATTTTAAACAATAAACTGACACAAAGACATAAATATGTCATTCAACATACAGTAAAATTTGAACGATCCCCCTTCTCCACGCTTGTAAATAATGGGGCTGTACTTCCACTTGACCTTTCCAACGTGATGACGTAATGCCTGGCGCGTCGCAGACCAGGAAATGTTTTCCTCAAAAAACTTTTTTTCTCTTCCACTGAGGAAAGAAAGACATGGATATCTAGGATGGCATTGGGGTGAGTAAATTATCAGGAAATTTTCATTTTGAGGTGAACTAATCCTTTAAGCACCTAAAACCTTATTAGTTTGATTTCTTATTCTGAAAATGTTAATATCCTGTAGGGGTGCTCCGATCAGGATTTTTGGGGCCGATCACCGATCGCCGATTACTGGAAGCTGTATCACCCGATACCGATACCGATAACCGATTACAGGGTCTATTTGAAGACTTCTTTTTATCATGTAGCATTACTTATTAAACTATATTTAACAACAATGTACATTAAGTATTACATTTAAGAGAAGACAATGCATAATGAATTGACACCTGTGTATTTATTTGCAAGCAACATGTATTAACATAGAAGCTTGGTTATTGGGAACAGCTTATGGCTTGACATACAACTTTCCTGTAGAATATAAAATAAAATGAATAAAAGACAGAACATCTGAGTCTTTAAATTTAGCTTTAGACTACTTTAAACATTATTTTGACTATAGCCTTTTTTTGTTGCTGTTTTTAGTTTAGAGTCAGTCAGCCATCAGTTCCCTTTCGAGAGGTTCCTCTTATTGCGTAAGTAGCTTACGCTATGGGAAAACTCCTTTTCTCGAGAAATATTGAGGTCTTTATGTAAAACGCATTGCAGCTGCACAGCATACAGCAATGAGCGAGGCAGCTCGGTCATTGGCTGTGCTGTGGCAACTGCACGAATCTATGACGGGGCGACTCTGAACCCGCTTCCAATGAGCGTGCTTCGCGCGTCAGAGCCCGACAAGATGGGCGTGGCCAAGGGCTATATATTGAGCGCCCCGTCATCTGAGTTCTTTAGATTTAATCTCCTTCAGCAAAGAACCTTCTCTTCGCTGGATCCTCCGGATTTATTGGAGTCTCTTCGCCGCCGCCGTCGACAAGCCTACAGCAGGACTGCTTCGAGGACGCCGGCGCCTTCAGCCGCCTTCGATCGCCCTTCTGCTAAGCCATCCGGCGCGCATCATCTGAATATCCTTTTACAAAGCTTTCAGTGTTCGCCCCCGCGACACTTTCTAAAAGAGCAAACTTTACAAGGCGTTGTTTCAAATGCCTTCCTGCGCCTCGTGTCGAGGCCCTCTTCAGGACGGGGATCGTCACATCATCTGTGCCCGCTGCCTGGGACCGGACCACGCAGAGGCTGCCCTTACTCGAGGCGGATGTCCCGAGTGTGACGCCCTGGGCCTCACCGAGCTACGCGCTCGCTTCGCCGTTTTCACCGCGAAAGAGCCCACCTCTTCCGTGCTGCCATCTCCTCTGGTCGAGCCGCGCAAGAAAAAGCGCCGCTCACAGAGGCCGCCGGAGCACCACCGCTTCACCACCACCTGATGACTCCCCGCCGCCAGTCCAGTTCACACAGGCGGACCAGCACCCCTCCAGCGGAGCGATGGGGCTCGTCTCGTTTGGCGCGTCAGGGGATGACGATGACAAGGATGACAGTTTTTCGTGTGATGCTGCATCCGACGAGTGGCCGGGTTCGTCGTTCGACCCCGCGCCATCGACATTAGCGGGCACGAGCGCGGGCTCCAGCATGGATTCCGAGATCGTCCGCATCCTGTCTAAGGCCGTGGAAGACCTCGGGCTCGATTGGTCTTCCCCGGAAGAACCCGCCCGCAGCCGACTGGACGAGTGGTTCCTGCAGGGGCGCCGACAGGCCCCTCGACAAAGACCCTCCCCCTTCTTCCCGGAGGTTCACGACGAACTCACGAAGTCGTGGAAAGCCCCGCACTCCGCTCGCCTGAAGCCTTCTTTTTCTTTGTCGCTCTCCTCTGTGGACGGCGCGAAAGAAAGAGGCTATGAGGGGGCTCCGCCCCTCAAGGAGGCTGTGGCCAATCATCTGTGTCCACCCTCCAACGCTGGATGGAAAGCTAAAGCTTCTCATCCCTCGAAGCCTTGCCGGTCTACTTCAGCTCTCGCCGGTCGCGCATACGCCGCCGCCGGCCAAGCTGCATCAGCGCTTCACTCTATGGCTGTCCTCCAGGTGTTTCAAGCTAAACTTCTCCGCAGTATGGACGAGTCTGGACCCGATCCTGAGGCATTTAAGGACCTACGCAGCGCCACTGACATAGCGCTGCGAGCTACAAAAGCCACCGCCCAATCCATCGGCCGTGCTATGGCTAACCTGAGTGTCCTTGAGCGCCATCTGTGGCTGACGCTAACAGAAATGAAGGATGCAGATAAGGCGCCATTTCTCGACGCGCCTATCTCACAAAGCGGCCTGTTTGGACCAGCGGTGAAGGAGTTCGCCGAGCGCTTCACCGAAGCCCGTAAGGACTCGCAGGCTATGCGTCACTTCCTGCCCAAATGAGCTAGCTCATCGCAGAGCCGCCAAAGGCCGCCTCAGCAGCAGCGAGCTAAGACGGCGCCTCCCGTCTCTCAGCCCAGACCTGAAACAGATTTTCGACGCCGCTCGCGCTCTGCCAACAGGAAGCAACCGCCCGAGCGACGGGGACCTCGGCCCAAGATTGTGCTGAACCCAGAGCCTCGTAAGTCCTCCTAGCTACAGGGAGAAAAAGGGGGAGCGCGTGTCTCGCAAAAGCCGGACCGTTCTCTCCAAAACGTTTAAAGCATTACCCAGTCCCCTTACAGGCGGCTGGAAATGTCTATACAGCAGCCAATGTGCCAGCAACACAGCTCGCCCACCTGCAAACAAACGCCGTTTTTACGGCGACACACAGAAATCACATAAAGAGCTATTTTCTGCCTGTGTCATTAAAGGGTCACGTGTCCACACCAAAGTGCGCATTCCCACATATCAAAACTGTCAACGCAGTGCCAAATGTTTTCCCAGCTCAAGCTGGACGCCCCATAAATGTAGATTGTGTGCCAACTGTCACGTATGCACCACTACACATAAGCACTGTTCCCACAGTTATAAACACTTCCCCAGTAAAAGCGGGAAGTTTTATAAGAGTGGCGCGTGTGCCCGCTGTTATGCATGCACCCCAACTCACATACAGTGTTAAACATTTCCCCATCTCGCTCTGTGAGCATTACGGCGAGCGTGCCTGTAATCTCACACACACCCCTGCACTCGGCATTCAACAAAGCTGCTCAGCGTGCGTCCGCGCCGCTGAGAGCTGTAAGCTCGACATTAGCACAAGGCGATTCGCTGGCGGGAGCCATACGTCACTGCGACACGCCCCCAGCCAGCATTCAGCCCATATCTGTGCGAGCGAAAGCTTGGGAAAATATCCCCGACATGCCGAAATGGGTTTTGAACATAATAAAACACGGTTACTCGCTTCAATTCGCTCGCAGACCGCCCCGCTTCACAGCAGTGGTCGAGACGAAAGTGAGAAAAGATGTTTCACATGTTCTACGCACCGAGATGCTCAAACTGATAGAGAAAGGCGCTATAGAGACAGTCCCTCCCTCTATGAGCGAGGCAGGTTTTTACAGCCGCTATTTTCTCGTCCCGAAAAAGGATGGCGGTCTCCGCCCCATTCTGGATCTCAGACATCTGAACAAAGCTTTAATGATTCGCTCGTTCAGAATGTTAACAACCAAACATATCCTCGCGCAAGTTCGCCCAGGGGATTGGTTTCTATCAGTGGATCTGAAAGACGCTTACTTTCACATTCCGATAGCGCCTCATCACAGGCCTTTTCTGAGATTCGCTTTCGAGGGACAGTCATACCAGTACACAGTACTACCATTCGGCCTGTCACTGGCACCCCGTACATTTACGAAATGTATGGATGCAGCACTTTCCCCCCTGAGACAGCGGGGAGTGCGAATACTAAATTATCTCAACGATTGGCTAATCCTAGCACAATCAGAGAGCCAGTTAGTGACACACAGGTCTTGGATTATCAGTCATCTAGATCGCCTGGGTCTAAGAATCAATTTTGCAAAGAGTAAAATATTTCTTTTCTGGGAATAGTGCTAGACTCAGGGCAGATGACGGCGCGCCTCTCGTCAGAGCGCGCGCTCACTATCCGGCGCCTTGCAACATCGTTCAGAGCGGGTGCGCGCGCCCCCGTCAAGCGATTTCAAAGGATGCTCGGTCTCATGGCCTCAGCATCAGCTGTACTCCAGCTAGGATTGTTGCACATGCGTCCTCTCCAACGCTGGCTCAAAAGCCGTGTCCCCACTCACGCGTGGCGCTCGGGCCACTTTTTAATCAGAGCGAATCACGGCTGCATAAAAGCCCTGACGCCCTGGAAAGCTGTCGACTGGTATCAGTCCGGCGTGAGTTTGGGCGTGAACACAAGGAGAAAAATGATCACGACAGATGCCTCCAAAATAGGCTGGGGGGCCCTTTACGAGGGCAGGCCTGTCTCCGGCTTGTGGTCAAACCCGGAGAAGCGCCTACATATAAACTGTCTGGAATTGAAAGCGGTCGCTTTGGCTCTCAGAGCCCTGCTCCCGTACCTGAAGAACGAGCACGTCCTAGTCCGAACGGACAACATGACGGTAGTCTCGCATATAAATCGTCAGGGTGGACTCAGATCGAGCTCCCTGCACTCGATGGCCAGGGAGCTCCTCCTATGGTCCCAGCGCAACCTGCGCTCGCTGAGAGCAGCGCATGTGCTAGGTGCTCTGAACCAGGGAGCGGACATGCTGTCCAGAGACAAGGTTCTCCCAGGAGAATGGTCTCTCCACCCCCTGACGATTCAGTGGTTATGGCAAACCTTTGGCAGAGCAGAGGTCGACCTCTTTGCCTCCAAGGAAAATGCGCACTGCCCTCTCTTCTTTTCAAAGAGCACAGACGCGCTCGCCCAAGTCTGGTCGAGCCGCCCGCTGTATGCCTTCCCTCCGGTCGCGATGCTACCTCAGGTCATCAGCCGGATCAGGGAGGAGAAATGTGCAGTGCTCCTGGTAGCCCCACTCTGGAAGAACCAGACGTGGTTTCCAGAGCTGATGCAGATGATGAAATCTGCCCCATGGCCGATTCCACTGAGGCTAGACCTCCTCAGGCAGGCCAACGGGATGATCCTCCATCCCCGCCCCGATCTGTGGGCCCTCCATGCGTGGCCCCTCAACGGGTTCCCAGGAACCTCCCCAGTGGAGTGTTAAGAACCATCACTGAGGCGCGAGCACCCTCTACGAGGCGCTTATATGCCCAGAAATGGAAGGTGTTCAGTGACTGGTGTAAATCCAGAAACCTGAACCCTGAGTCATGCGAAGTACCGAGTGTGCTCGTTTTCTTACAAGAGCTGTTGGAGGCAGGCCGCACCCCCTCCACGCTCAAAGTATATGTGGCTGCCATAGCAGCATCGCACGACCCTGTGGAAGGACGCACACTAGGGAAAAACTACCTAGTCGTTCGTTTCCTGAGGGGCGCCAGGAGGATAAATCCCCCACGCCCCCCCTTGGTGCCGATCTGGGACCTGGCCACGGTCCTGGACGCACTCAAGCGTGCCCCGTTCGAACCCCTCCGAACTGTGCACCTTAAACAGCTCTTGCTCAAAACTGCTCTCTTGCTGGCTCTCGCCTCGGTCAAGAGAGTGGGCGACCTGCACACGCTGTCGTCAAGCGCTGCCTGCCTGGAATTTGGACCTAACGACAGCAGGGTTGTCCTCAGGCCAAAACACGGGTATATTCCGAAGGTGCTCTCTACACCTTTCAGAGCACAGGTGATATCTTTGGCCGCGCTGTCGTCTCCAGCAGACGAAAGTGACGCTAATTTACTCTGCCCGGTCAGGGCGCTCAGAGTATATTTGGAACGTTCTGCCCTGTTCAGACAGACAGAGCAATTGCATGTATGCTTTGGTGGCCGCACCAAAGGTCTCGCTGTTTCAAAGCAAAGAATATCGCGCTGGATAGTTGATGCTATAGCGCTGGCTTATGAAGCCAAGGGCCTTCAGTGCCCCTTGGGCATCAGAGCTCACTCTACGAGAGGCATGGCCTCCTCGTGGGCGTGGTCGAGTGGGATACCCATTCAAGATATTTGTGCGGCAGCAGGCTGGGCCTCACCGTCAACATTTATCAGGTTTTATAACCTACAGGTCCCCTCATTGCACTCTAACATACTGTCGGTCTAACTATGCATAGGCTGGGGTGTGTACATGCTGAGCGCTGTGTCCTCCCTCATAGAATCCGTCTCTGACTGATGTAGAGGATTTTTCATACATGACAGTACATAAAAATGTGCTTGTGTGTTTCTCTGGACGCCCATTGGGCCGTTCCACGTTGTCCTTTGTAAAGCCCGCCTTCGGCTGGCTCGTTGGATAATTACTTTGCTTAAAGGATCTGCTTAATAGAGCGGAGTCAGCACGCACGGCGTTTTACATGGCGTTCCCATTGCGTAAGCTACTTACGCAATAAGAGGAACCTCTGGAAAGGGAACGACTCGGTTACTAACGTAACCTCGGTTCCCTGAGAAGAGGGAACGAGTATTGCGTAAGCTGCCGTGCTTGTGCTTGGTTAATTTGCTTCAGTCGATTGAACCTAAAGAACTCAGATGACGGGGCGCTCAATATATAGCCCTTGGCCACGCCCATCTTGGCGGGCTCTGACGCGCGTAGGCGCGAAGCACGCTCATTGGAAGCGGGTTCAGAGTCGCCCCGTCATAGGTTCGTGCAGTTGCTGCAGCACAGCCAATGACAGAGCTGCCTCGCTCATTGCTGTATGCTGTGCAGCTGCAATGCGTTTTACATAAAGACTTCAATATTTCTCGAGAAAAGGAGTTTTCCCATAGCGTAAGCTACTTACGTAATACTCGTTCCCTCTTCTCAGAGAACCGAGGTTACGTTAGTAACCGAGTCGTTTTCCTAATACACTTAAAGGACCACAGGTAGTAAAGTGCACAGCAACAACAACAACAAAATAAATAAAATAAAATAACAACTTCCATATCTGTATCTATAACTTTGCTTTTTTCTGGGATGCTTCATCAGATTTTGTGGGCATTTAGAGAGGAAGAGAGAGGTAGACAAACCTTTTTGTGTGTGTGTGTGTGTGTGAAGAACCCTTGCAAAATTATTTTGAACAGATTAAGAAAGCCACCACTACTGGTCATCTCTATGTTTAGATTGATTTTTTTAGATCCAGTGAAGTCTGTCCCACCATGTACCTAATATAAATAAATAAAACATTTTCAGTTAACTAGCAGATTGTTCATTTAGTTCGCTATTAAATAAGAAATCTAGCGCTAAAATGTGTTTTTGAACTCAAGCTGCGCGCTCGTTGCCGCGGCGATCAGTTGCATGGATACAGTGCTCTGTGTCTCGCGCAGTCTTCACTCGGACGCGCGCTTCAATCTATCGCCGTTGCGGACTCTTATTCATTCCGGTGTAATCACAAAATAAAACACAAACGTATCCTTGCTTGATATAACTGTAACCGCTGATGAACATATTCAGTTTTGATGAGAGAAAATATGTACGAGTGATTTGACGGACGCACGGGGGTTGGATACATTTTTGTCATTGGTTGTTGCATTAAATCTTACCCAGATACAATAGTGCTATTTTCTGATTGGCTATTGTGTAGCTCGACGAACAACACCAGAGGAAACGCGCTTGATTCATGCCGGTGTTCTGACTTTTCATGCTACCCATCGAGATTTGCTACTTACTGGTTATGCGCATGTGCAGACTCAGTTTTTTTTTTACAAAAGGTACATTTTCATGTGTTATAATGTAATTTCTCTTTAAAAAATGCTAACTACCATATGAATATTTGTCTGGTCAGCCAGCTAAACAAGAATAACTGAAAGTTTCAGTTACTAAGGAAAGGAGTGCTTTGACAAGTCAAAGATGAATATTTGATGATAATTTTTTACTTTTCACACCGTTTTAAAAATAAAAACAGTAGTCCACAGTATACAGTAGCTACTCATAACTTATAATTGTATTTCATATAATATTAATCGACATTCTTTGTGATACGGTCGCATTTTTCGACAAGGCAGCACAAATCGTCAGAACACCGGTTCCACAGTGAGAGCGGCGCGGCCAGAGTTTTGGCCGCTGCAGCATATTAAATATATTACAAATAGTTTTTCAGCGTGAGAGAAATACAATGTGTGGCGGGAGAGCGTGACAAAAGACCGAAATGAGTGACTGTCACGCTCAATGCTTGACACTTGAGAGCCCTGTTGTAGAATAGAATTGCCAGACCGGTGAAGCTATTTTTACCAGTGCGTAAAAAAATTGTCTCGCGAGTTTTGCGTCATCTGATCGGCTTTTCTGGATCGGCCTTTATAGAGACCGCCGATCACACATCCCAAAGCAATTATCGGCCGATTATGATCGGCGACCGATCAATCGGAGCACCCTTAATTTCCTGTCATCTTTTGGAATATCTGAAAGCCAGGTTTTCCTAACATCTGTCATTATTAGAACACATTTTACACATGGGGAAAAGCAGTTGTTAGTCAATAATTCAAAGTGGTCCAGATTTTAAAGCTCTTACTTGGCCTTATGAAAAAGTAACAGTTCTTAATTGTTTAACAGCATTTGTTACAATAAGCTTATAATTACAGGTGAGACCATTTATGGCTCTTCATTACCATGCTAAGGCCAATGTTAACCTTTTTCTTTTTTTTCTTTTTAATCTATAGCATTTGTTATGAAAACTAACATCACCACATAGGAGAGAAACTATAGCTACAACATGCCACAGTTCATCTTTAGTGAAAATATTTTCCCTTAACAGATAATCCTATTATAAATTTCTACAAGTTAGTCAAATTTTAGCACAATAATAAATACAATAGAACGTGATAAATTCTAAATGTGGTCATAAGTAGTCTAAAAATCTTTCTAATTTATGTTGCTCCGACAGGGTGATGTTTTCTCCTCTTTTCATCACTCTTTTTTATTTTTTGCCTGTTTTAGATTTTGACACGTTTGACTTTCTCCATAGCATCATAAAGTGATAAATACCATTTATTGTATAATAACTAAGCCCCTGGTGTGTCTCTATAGGTGTAAAGCTGATGTTTAATATTATATTCAAGGCAAGCTGTTTGCTGTTGTTTCAGTTGACAGTAACTTATTTTTAAAGATTAAATCAAAGTTAAGATGACTTGATAAGGTAACCCTAAACCCACTCTTAACACTGTCATAATGAAAATACATCATGAAAAAGAACACTTCACAGCAGTAAGTGGGCAGAAATTATTTCATCTTCATTTGAGTACTTTTTTTAAACGGTAAAAAAAACAAAAAAAAACTAGTAAAAGTTGCAAAGGTCTGAGCACACACAACACAGTAAGGTTCTGAAGAAATAAAAAAAAATATATATATTATTCATAATTCTTTAGGTTTCTTTCAAAAGTGTTAAAATTTATGAAAGAAATATATTGTTACATTAACAGAAATAATATGAGTTTAGTTGTGAAGGCACTCATATTTTTGTCATCTGCTGTTGTTCAGGATGTTCAGAGCTCTTCTGAATGACTGAGATCCCATCCATATCCAGCTCCACTGAATGAACACTGAAGGAACTAATGCCCTGTCAAAACAACAGCAGGACCAACACGATTCAGAAAATACATTTTACTTTCATCATTCATGTTTTTCAGTTTTTACTAGGACACTAAAACATGCAGGTCTTTCAGCAACCAGTTTAAATTGCACATCTATATTGAATCATTCTGAGAGAAGTGCTTCTACATATATCAGTTTAGAAAGGGTTAAAAACAACCATTCCTCTTAACATGTTCTCATTCTGTAGCGGTTGAACCAGTTTCTCTGGCTCACCTGTATGTTTGTGAGAATCTCTGTCACTGGTTTCTTCTGCTGAGGCTCACGGGTGAGTAAGAACAGGAATCCTCCTCCTCCTGCTCCTGCCAGACTCTGTCCTAAACTCAGCGGCTGAAGAGCGTTCATCATGGATCTCACGGCCGCCGGCTCACAGCCTGGAGCCATCAGCTTCTTCTGCTGCCAGTATGTGTCCATACACTCCCCCAACCTGAGGAGAGATCCTGAGAGAAACAGATCAAAGACTCCATCTGAATCTGGTGTGTGTGTGTGTGTGTGTGTGTGGGAGAGATCCTGAGAGAAAGAGATCAAAGACTCCATCTGAATCTGGTGTGTGTGTGTGTGTGTGTGTGTGTCTCACCCTCTCTGCAGGCTTCAGCACACTCCTCTGCATTGGTCACCAGCTGCTCTGCGTTCTGTACGATGGAGGGTAAACGCGCATACCAGCTCCGCACCACGTCCTGCACACACACACACACACACACACAGTGATCCAGTGACACACTACACAGCGTTCATGAAGTCTGACCATCACCATCAGCCGCTCGTACCTGCAGAAGGTTTCGTGCTAAACGCGTCTTTCCAGTGTAAACCAGAAGAAGATGCTGCTGCAGGACAGACTGGAAGTGTTGAGGAAGAGAGAGCTGTTCTACTTCCACTCTCAGCGGTAACTGAGCTGCAGATCGAGCCAGCTTCACTCCTCCAAACAGCCCGCCAACCTGATCCTGCCATCCACCACCTAAAACAGCAGCAAATATGCTTTCAAATTCAGTTTGATAAAAAATGTAAACTCCAGTCTGATCGAGCTTCACAGCTCAGTGAAATCTTATTTTAAACTAGAAAGGAAGTGATGCATCCCATTATGAGAATAGTGGCGTCTCTCGTACCGGTGGTGAGGATCTGCTCCAGGTAAAGAACATCATGAATGAGAGAGTTTGTGTCGAAGCTTCGTCCCGTACATCTGTAAACTGCTGCAAGAGCTGCACCTGCCAGAATACTGCTGGTGCCTGCAAACACACACATATACACTGTAATTATAATTTCATTTAAAATCAATTCATTGATTTCAATTTTGTGTGAGCCAACATACAACATCTATTAAAACAAAAAATAGTAATATATAATAAAGTAAAATGGATATACAAATTGTTATTTTTATTATTATTTAAAAATAAAAAGTGATAAAATACAATATAGTGAAATTGATGATATACATTTGCTATACAAATTAATATATTCACAAAGTAATAATAAAATAATTGAATAAATATTCATATATAACAAAGTGGAAGATTATACATTTATCAAAATAATTCACATAATAAAAAATATTATAAAATAAAACTTAAATTGATGATTGTACATTTGTTATACAAATAATTTATATATTTAGATAAATATTATATTGTAAAATATAAAATAATATATAAATTATTATTATTTGCATTAGCATGTATAATCATCAATTTTATTTGATATATTAATCGTTTTTTATTTGATATTCATATTTTTTTGCTACTATGTAAATATATATAATTATTAATAATTTATCTATATGCCATTACACATTACTGTTATTGCTTCTGATCTTTCTTATGCACATTTTTTCCCATTTGTACAAAAGATATTTTATGTGTTTATTCCAAAACAACTATTATTGCACATTTAAATGGTGAAGTGATTGAATCAAAAGTAATTCCCACTGACCGAGACCAGAACCGTGTGGCAGTGAAGACCAGCTGTGGATCTCCAGTCCGCCTCCCCAGCGCTGCAACAACTGCTCTTTCAGAGAGACAGCAGACGGCACACACACCAGCTCACTGCACACACACACGGCTTTCAGCAGGGCACCTAACATACAAACAACTTTAGTGAGCATTTACAGATTATTTACAGATATTTCTGCATTTATATTTTACGTAAAACATTCTCAAGAACAGAAATGTGTTATACTGTGAGGTGTACACAACTGATACACAGATTATGATGACACATGTTCTCTGACCTGGAGCGTGAGGTTGGCAATAGTCCTCCAGGTCAGTAAGATCCTCACAGAGTGTTTCTGTGGAGAAGCTGCAGGACGGGTCCCCGCTGGCGCTGACCAACAGCAGATGAGGCTTTGCAACGCGTCGAACTCGAGCTCCAATCGGACGTTTTCCATCCACCTTGACGGCCACATTGACCACCAGTCCACCGTGTTCAAACGCAATAGGAGGAGTGTCACTCCAGCCGCCTGATGACGTTTTCAAACACACACTTTCAGCACACAGTGTGAAAGACACTATGAAATCTGAATTGTTTTGAGTTAAAGCTTTGTTTTGATACGTTTATGACAGGAAGAATTTACTGAATTGCATTTCAAAGAAATTGAACACAGGTAATTCTGGAAAATGATGTATTCTAGCACACAAAGATTCTTCTAATTAAATACAATGAAATATATAAACTAAATACATCTCCACTACTTTTCAAAAGTTTGGGGTTGGTAAGCAAGGAAACTTTCACAAAAACATAAATATTGCCAAGTTTACATTTATTTGATTAAAACTACAGTAAAAAGTAATACTGTAAAATATTATCAATTTTAAAAAAAGGTTTTCTATTTTAATGCATTTTAAAATGTAATTTATTCCTGTGATACAAAGCTGAATTTTCAGCATCATAACTCCAGTCTTCAGTGTCACATGATCCTTCAGAAATCATTCTAATATGCTGATTTGCTTCTCAAGAAACATTTCTTATTATTATCAGTTAAAAGAAGTTGAGCTGCTTAATATTTTTGTGGAAACCATGATATATTTTTTAAGGATTCTAAAAAGAAAGCTAAAAACAACTGCATTTATTTGACATTAAAAAGTATATATATATATATATTTTTTTTAAATAAACTGTACTGCCCCAAACTTTTGAAGATTAGTGTATCTATCTATAGTTAAATTTTTTTTGCTGTTTTTCGAAACTTCACATGGTGTCACACAGCACCGTCAAACATAAACTCTGATCAGATTTCCTGCTGTACAGTTGAACTGAAGAAGCTGTTCTTACCTGACAGATCCAGGCGAGCGGGACACTCCACTTCCTGCCACTCGCCCATCGGTGGCATCTCTCCTTGACCAATGAACACAAACTGGCGCGCTGACATCACTGCCTTCCGCAGCAGTATCTGTCCTGCCCCCTCATAATGCCTGGCGGCTCGCACCAACAAATCTGGCCTTTAGAGAGCAATGACAAATCTGAACGCATCTCACTTTAAAGGCCCTGATATACTCATGGCAAACTTCTACTTAGTTTTTTGCTAAGGGGTAAAAGGAAGGTTGAAATATGGGACCAGCGATATAATGTTAGTAAACTGAGATCAGCGTTCAGATGAATATGTAAATATGTGCTGTGCGCTTTCCATTCAATAACAAAATACACTTCGATTTTGCTTTAAGTACATCGGGGCCTTGCATTTTTAATCACATTTTTGCACTTAAAAAAAAATAAAAAAATAAATCTATGAGTTCTGACCTGCTGAGCCAGTGCTTTCTTTGATTAGCCAGTTCTTGGACACCAGCGGGTAAGTTTCCGTCCTCTAGGAGTTTAAAAGCAGGAGCCCATGATGGATTGGCCGCTGGTCCGCTGCGTAAACCGCCTTTCCCCTCGCCCGCCAGACAGCCAAGAAC
This sequence comes from Rhinichthys klamathensis goyatoka, assembly GCF_029890125.1. Lineage (NCBI taxonomy): Eukaryota > Metazoa > Chordata > Actinopteri > Cypriniformes > Leuciscidae > Rhinichthys > Rhinichthys klamathensis. The sequence continues at coordinate 1,483,827 of NW_026607025.1, forward strand.
ATCTGCGATACAGGCCAGACAACGAGCCGCGACTCCCAGATCACCACTGCTGTGTGCAGCAACTGAGCAAAGAGACGAAATATTAGTACCCTCAGAAGTCAACAGATGTGAACCATTTCTCATCTTTTGCTCCACACCCGAATCTAGCGCCTGTAGTAGCGCCTCCTGCTGGCCAGCCAGCGCTGCTGCTCTGAAGAACGGCAGTAGGTTGAGATCCGTGTGGCCTTGCAGAGCGTCAACGGCTCTTTGTCGACCCACGCTGAAGAACAGCTCCTCTCTCCAGCGCAGCTCCGTCTGCTGGTCCGTCAGGATCACAATATCCCTGAGCGAGAGTCTCCAGGCTTCCTTCCAGCGGTCCCGCACACCAGCGCCGCCCAGAAGCCAACAAACACCCTCCAGTCCAACGGGTCCTGAACGGGGCATGAACACTGGGAACAATCGGGCGTCCAGCAGACAGCATGACTCGGTCCTCTCAGGTCCCCAAAGGTCCAGATGCCTTTAACACACACACACACACACATACATATTTTAGACACACTATATGATGCTGTGACCAGGGACTAAAACTTTATGGCAAAACTGCCAATGGCAGGTGACGAAAAAATGTACGAACTAGAAATTTTTTTTACTAGCCATAAAACTGTGCATTACAGATTAGGGGAAAAAATGTTAGTGTCATTTTTCTGATAAAATGTTAATATCACAGGCCCTGGCTAAGACAGTCAAAGTCAAAGCAAAACAAATAGAAAGATAGACCAAACCTTTAGTCTAAAGTCTGAGTGAGGTATGAATGTAGAAGTTTCTTACTGTATTCCAGTCCGACTGTAAAACTCACTCCATTTCTGATTAAGGAATGAAGCTGTAACATCATCAGCATGAGTCTGTGTGTACAATACCATATAATAAAGCACAAAACTAGCATAAATTATTTTCTTTTGTCCTTCAGAACAAATATACAGAACTTGCTCATTTGTAAGTGGCTTTGGATAAAAGCATCTGTTAAATGAATGGGTAAAATCCGGCTCTAAACTCTAAACTCACCTCTAAATGATCATGAGCTCCAAAAGCTGTGTACACAGTTAACTTTAACTCTCCAAGCATCACTCGATGACCCTGAACGATGATGTCGCTGGATAGAGGTAGACGTTGGATGCAGGATGATGAGGTCAAATCAAGCCCTGACAGCAGGCACCCAGAATGCACCTGGACTGGACCCTTTAATTGATATTGACACATTTTGATATTTATACTTATTTAACATGAAACATTAATAAGAAATTTTGCTTCCATAATGTGGCATATTTCAAAGTGAAACATGATAATCTGTAATAAAAACAGAAGGGTCAAGTTGGTTTTTATTTCCTTTACTTTAAATATTTGACAAAATCCTCCTGACCTGTAGGTGGCAGTGCTGCACCACAGCTCCTGCTGATACACGAACATCTCCTTCCAACACGCTATTAATCACCCTGCTGCCTTCTGCTACAGACTCCACTTCCTTTAAAACAGAAAGAGCAAAACATTTACGATAACTGACTTTATTAATACATATCTCAGAGACATGTTCACAACATTTTCCCACCTGAATATGAGACAGAATCATAGTCTCTGATCCAGATTCTGTCAGACGAACGACATGTTCTCGGCCCGACTGAGTCAAATAATCATAGCGGCCCTCTGGAATGTACACTGGCAACGAACAAATGATACATCAGAACAGCATGTGAATTTTTAGTATGCAAGGCCAAAATGTTAAGTTTACACTGAGAACTGAATCCCACAATGCAGTGCACCTAACCTTTTTTTTTCTGTGTGATTAATGAACTGGAATAGCAGTGACTTTATACATTAACATATTTTCTTGACTCATTATTTGACTGGATGACAAACACATTTTAGAAAATTGGATTAAAATGTGAAATACAATTTTTATCTAAATGCGAACCATATTTACATTTGAGACAAAGGCACAGGCATGGCGAGTTGAATGTATGTAATGAGGTCATTTGAATGTATATAAACATGTTTGAAACATTTGTCATAGTATACACTATGCAATATGCAAGTATTCCATTCTTAACACATCCATGCAAACACACTCTGATGTTAAATTCTAATTTAGGGACATTAGAGTAGAAAAGAGCAAGAGTACACATAGAAATAGAGGCTCCTCTAAGCGTCCTCCACAGCACAGCGCGGCCGCTCCTCACTGCTGCCCCCTGAGGCCCGGAGGACGAGCCGCAGCCTGCTCTCTCTCCGTTGATGAACTCATGCTCTGTCAGGTCAGAGCAAAGGCACACCAGAATATCCAGAAAGAGAGATATCTGCAAGAGAGCAAGAAAAGTGAGAGTGGGATCTGAGAATCTGAGAAAGAAAACCATGTTGTGTGCGATTACCTCAAGCGGTGGAGCTCCTGAATCCATGCCGAGATACGTGCAGCCGTCCAGCGGTGACGTAACATGAGTCTGCAGGAGTTTCTCTGCAACAGCCCGCGAGAAAAACACCGGCCCAGACACCTGAACACCACACGGATACTTTTAGAATTATTTGTGGAATTTGTTTTTAATTTAGAATTAGTAGACATATATATATGTATTGTAGACAAATATTTGCATTTCAAGGGCATACCATATTTTTTTATTCAGCAAGGACAGATCAAAATGACCAAAAGTAACAGTGAAGACATTTATAATGTTACAAATAATTTCTATTTCAAATAAAGCTGTTTGTTGAACTCTCTTTTCATTAAAGAATCTTGAAAAATGTATCACAGTTTACACAAAATGTTAAGCACAACTGTTTTCAGCATTGATAATAAGACATGTTTCTTGAACAGCAAATCAGCATATTAGAATGATTTCTGAAGGATCGTGTGACACTGAAGACTGGAGTGAAATTCAGCTTTGATTACAGGAATAAATGACATTTTAAAACATATTCAAATAGAAAACAGTTCTTTTGAATTATTTTACTATTATTTCACAATGTTAGCATTTTTTACAGTATTTTGATCAATACAATGCAGCCTTGGTAAGCATAAGAGACTTCTTTTAATAAATATAAAACTATTTTTACTAGTTAGCTGATCATAACCAAATTAATTTTATATAAAAGTCTTAAAGGTACAGTACCAAAACTAGCCTGTTTAATTCTCATGGTAAAAGAAAGGCTGGAACACAGTCATGTAAAACAAAAGTGTGACTATGAGTTGTGAGTCAAAATCATGTTTTAAGTGACAAATATAGCCACCAATCAAATTCATACCAGGGGTACTTTCCCATCAGGGAGTGCGGCAAGGCTGATCTTCTCCTTTGAGCCCTTATAGATAATGTTACATACTCTGTTCTGTAAAAGCAATAATTAAAAATGTCTCAGAAAATGAAACAGATGCACAATTCAAAAACAAATGAACGTAATTTTGAATAACGCACCTCTGCATCTGTGAGATATACGCCATGATTAAGAGCAAAACCAGCGTCACCTGGCAACGCCACGACCTGAACCCCAGAGAACCCGTCCCATGAAAACACTGTAAAGAAAAGGGGTGAAGATATTGATCAAATTCAGCAGTCAAAACTCCTTGCTGAAGTGTTTTTGAAGCTGTACACAGTTGATTTGTCTGTGTGTAAAAAATAAAAAGCTAATTGTGACTTTATATACCACAATCAGAAAAAATCAAATGTTTTTTGAGACCTTTTGTTTGTGCATTAGATGTGTGATTGTATAAATGTTAGCTCACGCTTTCGTGTTGGAATATTCAGGATCATATCAGTGCCGCACACCCAAACGCCTGGAGGAGATCCGGCGCAAATCTGGAACAACAGGATGTTTCACTAAATGTGCATCATAACGCACACACACCTCATTGCATTACATAGAGAGAGAGTGGTGTATGCATTCATGTACATCTGTGTGTGCATAACTGTGTGTGTTTTACGCTCACCTTTGTGGACAGACAATCCAACAGCAGGTCTAAGCAGCAAACGGCTCCTTCTACGGCATCTGATCTCTGTACGGGCATCCAGCAGAAAGCCCTGCTGCAGCCGTCCCACGGGAAATCTCTGCCCTAAAACACACACACCTATTAGCACACGTCTGAGAATCATCTTCATCTCAAATGCTTTTTGTTTTATTACAGACCGTGTGAAGGATGAGAATATGAGCTTCATCCAGAACATCTGCGTTCACCACCTAAACACAAACACACATTTAAGGCTGTTTAAGCATGTTTAAAACTGTATTCTAATCATTTATCAGAACATTGAGATATTATAGTGCTGAATAAGCAAAAGATTTGCTGCTCAAGAAACATGTCTTATTAATATCAATGTTGAAAACAGTTGTGCTGCTTCATATTTTTGTGAAGACAATGAGACACTCCCATCAAAAATGTGGGGTAACTACTACATATATATTATGTGACAATAATAATAATAATAAAAAATAAAAATAAAAAATACATTCTTATTCAGTAAGGATGCATTAAATTGATCAAAAGTGACAGTAAAAACATAATATTGATGGGAAAAAAAAGATTTATATTTTAAAATAAATGCAGTTCATTGAACTTTCTATTTATCAAGGAATCCTGTAAAAAAAATTGTATCATGGTTTCCACAAAAATGTTACGCAGCAAAAACGTAATAGTAATAATACTCATTAACAAATGAGAACCAATAATAATTGAGCACTAAATCACATTAGAATGATTACGGAAGGATCATGTGACACTGAAGACTTGTACCAGGAATCATTTACATTTTAAAATATATTAAATTAGAAAAGTTATTTTGAATTGTAATAATATTTCATAAAATACTGAGAGAGAGAGAGAGAGAGAGAGAGAGAGAGAGAGAGAGAGAGAGAGAGAGAGAGAGAGAGAGAGAGAGAGAGAGAGAGAGAGAGGGACCTTTCTAGAGTAATGTAAAGCTCACGCTGTATCCATCTCTAGCGCTCAGGTGTTCTGCAGCCACCAGCAGGGCGTTCAGTGTGGCCCCTCCGCTGCCCAGCCGGGCGTTTGGGTCAGGAACCGTCAGCAGCAGGGCATCAGCCGGAAGAACACCACGCTTCTGACGCACCTCCAGCTCTGAAACACACACACACACCTCCATGAGATCCACCTGAACCTGAGATCTGTTAATGTGTGGTAGACCCACATACAACAAAGTACATGGTGCAGTGATGGCATTAGTTACAGTACATAATTATATACTCCACGATACTCCAGAGAATACAGTGCTATTACCATTGCAAATGTCTAAAGATATATTATGGGCCATTTTCACAGACATTAATGACGCGATTCCAATTATCAACATCGCAAATCTAGTAAGGTTTTTTTTTTTTTATGTTTTTAATATACGTATAACGGTATACTTTTGCGTTTTATTACATTGAGAGTAAATGAAGTAAAAACGAAACAACACTGATAAGGGGGTGTTTCTAATACTACGGCTAAGGGAGTGGTGGCAAATTTCAGAAGAGTCTCTCTTCTGACTGCCGTCATATAACGTGTCGAAATTTTTTTCGCTCTTTTGGAAAGTCATTGAAACTGCATTGTTTTTTTTCCGTTTGCAACAGGCTTTATGCACAGCTTCACTACTTCCTGAACTTCAGCCAGCTCCTTTGTTTCCTGTCTGCCATTATTGGACAAACTGATTAATCCAGGTGTGCCTGATTATTGTTACTGAGACCAGGCACACCTGGATTAATCAGTTTGTCCAATAATGGCAGACAGGAAACAAAAGAGCTGGCTGAAGTTCAGGAAGTAGTGCAGCTGTGCATAAAGCCAATTGGAGCAAATGCAATACAAAATGATATGCTGTCGTCTCAACTATGACGACTTCCGCCTTCAGAGAACCCCGGAAATGTGAAAAGGGTCCCCAAAACAACCATTGGAAAACAACCCATGCTGCGTTCCAGTCATGGGGTTTCAGTCCGCTTTTTAATAAAAAAAAATAAAAAAAAATTAAATGCTTGTAAAAGAAAACAACAACAACAACAAAAACAAACAAACAAACAAACAAACAAACATCAACACCAATTATTGTCAGTCATAACATAATACAACAGAGTCCTTCAATCCAGATTAAGTTCCTTCAGTCTTTTTAATCCAGATTAAGTGCCAAGTCCTTCAACACCGCCACTGTTCTTATAGCTTTTACATTTTTTGAGAACTCAATAGATTCAAAATACATTTTCATTTTATGTTTCAATCTTTAAAAAAGAGGATTGCATTTAGAAAATTTACATTTGTGAATGTGAAATTTGGCTAACAGAAAAATAAGGTTCATAAAAAGACATATCATGAAAACCAAAAATTACATTTCTATAATGTAAATTCAAAGTTAGGATTCACATAACATTTGATAAAATCATAAATGTCACACCAAAATGTCACTGTGAGAGAGCAGTTCCAAAAAAAATGTAAAGAAGTTCCAGGTTTCTCTAAACAGAAAGAACAGAGGGTTTTCATATCACTCTTAAGTCTTTTGAGAGAACACTTATCTGGATAAAACAAACCTATGAATTAACTTAAAGGTAATTTCTCTCATTTTGTTAGTTATCAGGTATTTGTGAGGTAATGTCCAAACTGTTTTCCAGGGAATGTCACTTACAAAACCATTCCAATAAGAAATTACATAGAAACGGACTCCTCCTGAAACAAGACTTGAATTTTCTTATTGTTCTTTGATTTAGATGAAGAAAGCCACTGTTTACCTACACGTCTTACACAGATTCATTGAGCGACAAAGAGATGAAAAAGAAAATTCTCTAAAAAGCATGAGAGCTCCTTGTGGCACTGCATCAGACACGATTGCAAACTCTTTTGGAGTAACAGGAATTCCATGCTTTACCAAGAACTCCAATTCCAATAATTCAATTCAAACTCCAATAATTACAAAGTGAACCATTTTGATTGAAAAGTTGAGATACAAAAATAATTCCATTTTTAAACCAATTATCAAAGAAAATAGATTTGTGTTTATACAGTAGGTCCTTATTATTCCAAATTTTATAAGAGTGAGGTGTAAAATGGTGTTTATAGATGAGGGACCAAGCTAATAACATTTGCCTATGAAAAATGGATAATTTGATAGGGATTTTCATTATGTTATAATTACAGGTTAATAAGAATTTTAAACCCCCTAGTTTAGAAAAAATAACATTAGGGATCAGATTCCAGATAGATGCGGGCTTATTAATAAAGTTCTTTATCCAATTTGTTTTAAAAGTGTTGTTTAAAGTGGTGAAATCAAGAAAGTTTAAACCCCCCCTTCCCAATGGTGTTCATAAGTACAGACTTTCTGACTAAATGAGTTTTATTCTTCCAAACAAAGTTGAGGAGCATTGTATACATTTTTTTTAAGAATGGCGGTGTGGACACCGGTGGACACTCAAAGAAAGAGCAGCGTATGTTAACCTTGACAAGCCCTCAGCTTTGGCTAGTAAATTTCTTCCATTTAATGACAGATCTCGCTGGAGCCATATATAAAGTTTTTTCTGTGTTCTCTCAATTAGTGGATTAAAATTGACAGAGCATTGTTATAATAATACCTAAATATGATACCTGAAATTTGAGACAAACTACACTCTTTGATGGACATCAAATCACATTTCGAAAGGTTCAAGACAAAGCCTGAAGCTTTGGAGAATTGCTGGATATAGTATACTCGAGTGCTAACGGAACTTGGTTAGCATCATGCAAAAAAAAGTGTGGTATCATCAGCCAACTGACTGATGAGTATCTGTTTGTCAGTGTGATAGAGTGAATTTTATGTTTATTAATTTCTTCAAATGCATTATAGAATTGTTCAATGTTAATTGTTCTTTTTAGTTTAGTGATAGTGTGTCATGAGTTAGCCTGTCCGAGCACATGGTTAGCATGGATCTCCGCGGTTAGCCCGCTAGTTATACACGAGAGACGGTCACTTACACTTATGTCAACATTATTTGAATATATAAGTTTTATGAGTTATCTTAAATTTGCATAGTTGGATAATTAACTCTGTCTGTGAATTGAGTTATGCATTTCGTTAGTTTTCATCAGTTTTGTATGTGACTTCATATTAGGAAATGCATAGGACACGATGTCATTGTGAACATTGGGTAAGTTAACGTTAGATATGAGTATGTGATTAGTATCTCAGCTCCAGTGTTGTCATCAATTTCATACTGTCATTTAGTGGATCAAGGTAAATATTAATTCTGAAAATGTGTTTTCTTTTTGTAAAGGATTTGAGTGTCACTGTCAATTGTAAATGCCACACGTCTCTTGTGTGATGACATGTTTGAAGTCACTTACGTTTACAGCCAGTCATTACTGTAAAAGAAAAGTGATATGTAGGCTACTGATAATATAATTTACTGAGCATTTGTTATACATGTGTATGCTTTTATTATTTGCCATTCAGAATCAATACACTGTTAAAGAAGCAATCACTGCAGCGCTCTCTTCTCTTTTATTTGATTCTTAATCATCTTATACTTCTTCTTCAGAGGTACTACATCAGCAATAGAGATACCACGAAGACCACTATTAGAAACATAAGAAGCAAATATCTGGGAAACTAGTAAAAACAAATAAGGGGATATTGGACATCCTTGTCTAATACCACGTGACAAGTAAAACCTAGGAGAAAAGTTATTCCTTATGTGTCGGTCTCTCATAAATCCAGACTGAGTCTCATGATTTATAACGCTATCCAAACATTCTTTAAGTCTTTTAGCAAATATTTATGGCAAAAATTTTATAATCGTTGTTAAAGGAGTGTGATGGGTCGCCAATTGTCCAAATATCTTTCTTTGGTTTAGGAATTAGTGTGATTATACCCTGCGTTGAAGTAGGAGGTAAAGCTTCTTTATCAATACTCTCTTTAAAAACACTTAAAAAAGGAGAAAGTTCATCAGCAAATAATTTGTCCAGCTCAGCTGTAAGTCCATCACATCCTGGGGATTTATTGTTTTTCAAACTCTTAATTGCGCTTATTACTTCCTCATGGGTAACAACTTCATCATAACACATTCTATCACTTTCAGAGATAGCTTTAACATTAATAACTGAATCCAGAAACAAAGTCGATCCAGTCCACTTTTAGACACGCACTTGCGAACTTCCCTTATTTTGAAAAAAATAGTTTGTAGAATTTAATGTTTTACTCTGTACAATGTAAGATCTGTTATATGTTTCCCCAATATCTGTTTGTCTTATGTTTAATGTTAAATGTCATTGTAAGCCTTTATGAAAGTTGAATAGAAAAAAAAAACAGGAAAAAAAAACAGAAAAAAAAAAACCTTCCCCTCGGGGCCCGGGGGATTTCCTACCGCCATTTTGAAGTGCGTTCCACTTTGTGAAGTGGACGAGGGAAGTTTATATGGACAGTCTATGGGGCAGACCGAGGGAGCGAGTCTACTTCATATGTACACTTCAGGCAGGCAGCTCCATCCATATACCACAATGCAACACGATTGTGACCGTCACCGCAGATCTCGTCTAATCACCACCACCACAAACAACTCTATGATATATTTTTTATTTTATTTAAAACAACCCAAACACATCTATATAAATTTAGATGCTGCATTAAACAACTTCTTAAAAAAAAAAAAAAAAAAAAATCAAATCAAATCAACTACTGCATACTGAGTGATCAAGGGCTTTGCAGTTTCCGCCAGTAGTGGGCACTCGTGCGACGTTAGCAATGAGGTAACTGTTACATCCAAGTGGACGAGACGGAGGGAAGTTAGCGAGTGGACTAGAACGCAGCACCAGAGTAATATCATAGTACTTTTTTTGTTATCGTCTACATGTTTTTTCACATTATTACTTTAACGTAGATTAAGGCTTTTTTTTAAACAAATATGCAAGGACATACGATGTGTGAACTCACCTCTCTGGAAGGCATAAACACTATCTTTATGTTGACATGTGAGCACAATAACGGTCCACTTCAGCAACCCTTCATCTGCCATCCTGACGTAAATGATTTCTCCTCATGTCAGTAACAACCAAGCGCGTGCAAAAACCAGAAGCGAACAGCGCTCGGGTCCGATTCATTCACCAACTATCACTGGATTATAACACCAAAAGTCGTTCTACCCGTTCTATCAAAACAAAACAGCGAATGCAGCACTTCCGGACTACAAAGCAGCTTCTGGACTACAATCTAATCGCACGCACGATTAGGAAATGCAGTTTTACTAAATAAATAAAAGTGGTAGGTTTAACATGGATGATTATGTGGTAACACAACGAATAAAATCTATGAATAATTATAGGCCTACAATAAATATCTTCCATTGCACAGGGAATGCAATTAAAGATTTTAGCTTGGAAACAGGAAATTGAATTTATAATAATAAATCCAGCGTTTTGCTGGGAAATGTAGTTTGAAACGATCAAAAAAGTATAACAATGATTTATTTCATGCTTTTTGGGAACCCAAAACTAAATAAATTGTAAGTATTTTAGTACATATTCATTGGATAAAGCTATTTTAGGAAGAAGCCGCGAACTAGCTAGCAGTTTCTATATAAACCCAGCTTTATATTTTGTATTTTGAAACCAGGAACTTCAGTAAAGAGTAGATTAAATTTCTTATCTGAATCTTTTTCTTGACAACTGTAGTTTGAAAAAAATCTAACTACAATGATAATAATAAATTGGCTTTTGGTTATTAAAACTAAAAGAAAATATTTTTTTAAAATAGAATTAAATCTAATCCCACTCACTTGGATATCCATGATTTTAGAAAGAAACATGGAAATGGATAGGGTAGATTAAATTTCTTAACTGAATCATGTTTTACTTGGAAATGTGGTTTGAAACTAACAAAAACTAAAATGATAATGATGATAATGCTTACCTGAAATTAAATCTGCAAGTGCTTTGAATCGAACAAGTTGCATTACTTTCCATATACTTTAGCTTACGAAATGAATTCTCTCAGAAATAGCCAGCAGGGTTTCTGCAGGTTTTATAAAGGTCAATTTAAGACCGTTTTTAACACCAAGTACAGAAAATGCAAGTAATATATTGAAAGGAACACAAGTTATATAAACAACACTTCAGAGTTTGAACAGATCATTACTTTTTCATTTATTTTACAAAAAAAGTAGCTTGAATGCCTCTGCTCCCAACCACTCGAATAAAACTTTGTGCCTTCTGATCACAGCAAAAAAGTACTGTTCTTCCTCAGTATTTTTGTCTTTTTTTCTAGTGCAAATGTCTAAAGATTATTAAATCAAGATGCATTTTCTTGAGATGCAAAATGATAAAAAATTATGTCCAAGAAATTGATCATCAAAATGAAGTGACCTCTGATTAAAACAAGAACAAATATCTGCCAATGGGCTCAAACTTAATTCAAAGGAAGTTTTCATAACTCATTGACAGATATTTGTTCCTATTTTAAGCATAAACTCAATTCTGTAAAAATTTTTAAAACTTAATTTTACATTTGCATCTCAAGTATGTGTATCTTGATTAAAAGCAGGACAAAAACATTGAGGGAGATATTTTTATGTATCATTTTTGTATGCATGCAACATTTAATGCCATGACTATACATTTAAGACATTCTCCTCTTTGTGTAAGGGAAAATTAAAAAAAATTAAGACCCGCAGAAACCCTGAGCCAGTATGAATGAAACATGCACTGCATAGATTAAAAAAAAAAGTTAAAGAGTTAGAACTCCCTTTTTATTTATTGAAAACATTATAAAATATGAACTCCCAGCTGTAACATGTCTACATGAACCACTAGAAGCAGAGGCAGACAGATCATCAAATGGTCCCACACAGATTTCAGAGAGAGAGACATAATTCTGATCATTTGGACGAGAACATACACTGTGGTTTTAACTTTCCCCTCATAGTGAAATCAAAATGAACCCTAAACACCTTCAGTAACATGATACTAAACAGGCGCTTAAGTCGAACTAGTGCTAGACGTTTACATTCACAGTAAGATTATAATGGCGTTTGATACACCAGATCAGGCCGGTTTGGACTTGCACATTATCAGAATACAGACGCACCATCACAACACAACAGCACACAACTTACTCACTGCGACCAGATCCTAAACATAGACAGCATGAGCTTTGGGATGACTTTTTTATTTTTTATTTATCAGACCCAAAACACCCAAAGGTTCTGTCTATGGTTTCCCTGCAGAAATGAAAACAGCATCAGCAAGATGAGTGTTTTGGCTGTTATGGTCTTGCGCACACATTCACACATGCAAACGAAAGGTTTGAACAACAAAGTTCTTCAATTTTGGTCCAATCATGGCACTGACCCATGTTAAAATGGTCAGGATTGTCCATGTGTGAGTTGCTTGTGTAACAGGCACGCTAACCTCCTTTAGTATCCTAAACATAGCAGAAGTATACAGCCGATTAAATAATTACATTCTCAAATCTTTTTAAATATAGTTTTGTAGCTTATGCGAGATGTTTAGTAGCACTTTCCTGTGTAGCTACCCACTAAACGCAAGTTTAAAAGGATTGTTTTATTCATAAATGGCTATATGTGCACTTCCTCTACCCTCAGCTCACTGCATAGTGTTCTGCATCGAAATGTGTCTTCTTGCATAGCACCGATCAATAAACCCCAAACCAGAGGAACAGTGGACCCCGAACCCTAAACGCCTCACCTATGTAACAGCTACAAAGACATGTTTTCCTAAATATACAACAACCCTCTCCGTGAGGAGAGTAAATGATGGCATCACCTGTCTGGAAGCAGCTCGACAGACACCATGAGCGTTGGTATGATCTGAACAGGATTACAAACACAAACGTGTGTCCAGTTGTGATGTGCAGCGCATGGCTGTTTGTGTGTGGAAGGATGGATTCATGACTTCCTTTGTCGGACTGTGTCCATACTGCCGTTTAGCTTGCTACGGCCGGACGAGGCCGTGTTGCTGCCGTCGGCATGTCCAGGGACTCTGTCCCGCTCCGAAGACCCTTCCTGTCTACGCCGCCGTGTTTCTTTGTATCGGAGTGTGATGTCACTGTCAATGCAGAACACTTGGTCAGTTGACATCTTAGTCAGATCGCTGGATCAGTTTCTAATGCTTTACTAACTGAGTAGCATAATAACATCCTACCTGCGGTATTATATGCTGCAGAAATAGTAGTCAGATTTACATTTTTCTCTTAAAATGTTTTAAATTCTGTCATCATTTACTCGCCCTCATGTCGGTTCAGACCTGTATGAATCTTAATTCTTTTGTGGAACTGTTTTGGCTACCAGTGACTTTCCATTGTATGAACAAAAAACAATAAATACTGAGACATTTCTCAAATTATCTTTTTATGTTCCACAAAAAAAAAAAAAAAAAAAAAAAAAATCATACAAATTTGATACAACAGGGATAGTAAATGATGACAGAATTTTGAACTATCACTTTAATACTCATTTTAAAACCCATTGCATTATTTATGAAATTGTAACTGCAGTGTGTAAATGCATTCATGCCACCTCTGAGCTGAAATAAACTGTCTGTAAATATATCTAAATGCCAATTCAGATGCAACTTTTGAAAAAAAGCCTAAAAGTTTGTGTAATTAATTCTATGTTGAATCAAATAAAATATTTCTTTACAAAGCTACTTTTTGTAATGTCTTATTAGATGCTTTTCTCATTTAACACAATAATGACTTTAAATGATCTTTTGGGGGTAATTTCTGTGATTGGTTGATTTCTGAGATGTGATTAATTAGATTAAAAGTGTAATCATTTGACAGCACTAACAGACAGACAGACAGACAGACAGACAGACAGATAGACTTGATAGACTTGATTGCAATACTGATTTGGATGGTAAAAAATTATACTGTGTAAGAAATTAACAAATGTTATTATTAAAAATTGATTAAATCTGCATTTATACTGCTATCAGTAACCATAATGAAAGAACTGATATGAAGGGTCATTACCGGATGAAAAACCGCCACAAGGTCCAAATAAGGATGAGAACGATTCCGAGTATCCAGCATTGAGTGACGAAGAACGGGATTGGCAGCATGATGGTATTGGGATCGTATTTGACCACGATCAGAAACTCTGTAACAGTGATGGTCGCCACAATCCACGCTTGCTGGCCCAACTTTTTATGGAATTTCCTAAAATGCAAATGATACATTAGACTTACTGCAAGCATACAAAAAACACCCTGTTCCTAGTGAGCTGCCTAACTAGGTCATATTTTTATGCCTTGCAAGCATGTCCCAGAAAAGCCACTCCAAACAACAAAATCTTCATAGCACAGCATGTATTATTTGCAAACAAGACAATAACTGAATACATGGCAACAAACTTCCAAAATGGAAGGGAGAATTGAGAGAAACTGATTTTGCTTACATGCTTACTGGTGCGAGGGCAGGACAACCTGTCACTCACATGAGACCGACCAATAGCTAACCACAACCATCTGATCAATTCCAGATGGATAAAATCAAGTCCCTCCCTATGCTTTTTTTTATTGTTCGAAAAGCCGTTTCACTCGGATATACATATATGCATATTCATAAAAGACTACTTCCGTTTCATGCCGACTTCAATGAAATAGCTGCTTGTGTCAGGTGAAGCCAGGATGTCACCTTAGAAGGCAGCAGCCTACATAGACAACAGTTAGTGAGGCAGCTCATTTGGAAACGCTCTAGATTGTACTTACGGATCATCCATGAAGTCGTAGATCTCTCGCATGGCCACTCCGCCCACGTTCACAAAGAAGACGAGCCTCAAAAGCACCAGATAGTGCTCCGGAGGCATCCACAGCACGAACTTCAAATAAAACGTATTCAACTCTGCCAACAAGAACTACAAATAAGGAGGAAAAAAGGGTCATTTTTATTTTCGAAATCACTGTGTGGTGATTGTATGCACTAGTCATGTGACTCACCATGAAAATAATACCCAACACCGCCAGCCATCTTCGCAGGTTAGATGCCGGACGCCATTCAAAATTCACCCAACTGTACGGGGTAAACTGGAAGGCGATTCTCTTAATTTTCCCCCTTTAACACAAAAATTGCAGGATGTCATGACAGTTCAGTGTTTTACCTGCTGACCGATCCGTTAAGAGGTTTAATGCATTTTACTTGTATGTTGGGATGTGCCACAATCCCTGCCACTGATACGGCTTCATGGAGAGCCAACCGAGCGTCTTCATGCCGCAGTAAATGCCCAACCCGTTACACAGCAACACATCCATGATCCACTGCAGCAGGAGAGATTCATTTCATCTGACCTTTTTAAAACAGAGCCATGTATGATTCACAGGGTGTATCTGGTGTGATTTACTCACATGGTCCCACCAGCACTCTGAGAAGTTGGGCAGCTGGTGTTCGAGGCTGTACTCCAGGAACTCAAACATCACGCTGATGATCATACACATCCACCAGTCCCTGATCATCAGTGTCTGACACACACAAAAACAAACATGACTAAAAGTTTCTAATTCAATTTTTTTATACTGTCTGCAGATTTCAAACATGTGGTAACGTGTTCATTTGCCAACATGCTCTTGAGATAGGTACAACACCAACCTTAATGTACCAGCCGAGAAAATGGGCAGGAACAAATCCATCCATTTTGTCCTGTTGGGAAAATAATAATAAAAAATGAAATAATTGTTTTCTGATGCAAAATCAAACTAATCTAACAACTTTAAATTATTCAGATTTTGACAAATATGAATATTAAATGATACACCTCACATTTCAGACTTTAAATTATGTTTACTATATTTATATTCATTAAAAAAACGAGACTTATAGCCATATTGCGATTCCTGTTTTGCTGTCTCCAAATTTAGGACCTCTTGAAATGATAATTAAGACTTTGCTTGTGCCATTTAAGATACTTAAGACGAGTTATTGCCTTACATTTGTTACAACTGGACTAAGTAAACCTGCGGTAACTGTGATTTAAAAAAAAAAAAAAAAAATATCATTAAAAAAAAATCGAATATTCAGTTGGTTTGTGATGCATCACATTACAGAAGATTAATGCCGTTTCATGATGTTCCTATACATCTGAACTAGTTTTATATCACTCATATCACACTGCAGCCTCTACTCGTATTAAAATACTTCAATATTTCATGTCCATTTAACCTTGTAAGAGCAGGATAATGTACAGCCAACCAGTCATTAGAGTTTATTCTGTAATGTACAAATGATTGTACATTATCTCTAGGATTTGATGTATATTTAATACCCTATAAGTAGCCAGGCTCATGCCTGACCCTCTGTAAGAGATCTTTTATTATCTGTGTCGATATTGTTTTTATTATGTTGGTTGTAATGCATACCCAGATATTGTGGAAGGGGTCGGTAGGGTGTCCAGGGTCATAAATAAGACAGTTTCCTCCATAATCTCTTTCAGGAAGAGGGACACCCAGCTTTGGGTCAATGTACTTCATGAACTGCCTGCCATCATGTACTGTCTGAATAAAAATCAGAAATGTCACATTTAAATATGAGACGATATCAATAAAATACTGTATGTAAGGTTGTGCTGTTGAGGCTGGTAACAAACCTGGAACAGGATGAAGATGAGGAAGAGTTCATACACAACAGAAACACACAGCCAGAAACGCCAGTAAGCTGCAGAGACAAATGCATACCATAAACTCTTACATAAACACAAAAAATACTAATGCAGTAAAATACTAATAACTA
Organism: Rhinichthys klamathensis goyatoka; assembly: GCF_029890125.1. Lineage (NCBI taxonomy): Eukaryota > Metazoa > Chordata > Actinopteri > Cypriniformes > Leuciscidae > Rhinichthys > Rhinichthys klamathensis. Next base: position 1,500,521 of record NW_026607025.1, read on the forward strand.
AAATGATAAATCTTGTACATGAGAATATTGGGGGTTTGTGTTGAACTCTTTGTTGTCTGTATCACATCTGAACTTTCTGACCTGAAACTACTATAATTCATCAGCATTCTGGTTTGTTTTCAACTTGAGGTTTGTTTCTGTTTCAAGAATAATTCCTTGAAGTCATCATGAGCCACCAAAGTCATTATATTCATTAAACCAATTCAAATTTGACTTAATATGGAAATTCAGCCCTCACAACGACTTCACAGTCTTTGGTCAATACGTAAAAAAGGAACTTAAAATTAGTCCAAGTTAAAGCGCCCCAATTATGCTATTGTAAAGGCACCTACTTGTGTTTTGCTGGTCTCCTACAAAAGGTTTACATGCATCCAATGTCAAAAGACACTTTAATTTTCTCATAATATAATATCACCTCATTTTTCAAGGAGTCTGAAAACGGTTAGTTTGAAAATTCAGTTTCTCTAAGCCCCTCCTTTTCGAAAGCCTACTCTGCTCTGATTGGTCAGAATGCCCAGTCTGTTGTGATTGGTTGAACACTTGAACAGCACGTGTCGGAAACCAAATGTCCATTACCACATATCTGAACTTCAGCTCCGGATCTTACTCTGCAGTTAATACACAGTGATGCGAACAGTAAGGATGCCGTCAGTTTTACCACATCAATTCGAGCTCGAGTCTCCTTTGGAAGTGGATTTGCTTTCACAGCTCAGAAAAACAGCTGCTTCTTGACATGTCGAGAACATGAACCAAACTCTTCCAGGCCTCAGCTACAACTACAGTGTTTGAGGGTTAAAGTAAACGTCATTTACGGACAGCCAATGAAGACCATAGGCTAGCATTATGTACATCTGTTACATTGTTACATAGGTATGTAACAGGAAGTGAGACTGGAATTGCTGACGACTCGTTTCAGGCAATTCAAAATTGGTTCCAACTAGGGATGTCCCGATCCGATCACGCGATCGGAAATCGGGCCCGATCACGTGGTTTCAGACTCGATCGGAAACGGACGTTACCTCCCGATCAGGACTCGGATATATGTAAATTAGGGGTGTAACGGTACATGTATTCGTAATTATTGAACCGTTTGCTTCCGAGGCTTTGAACGAGGCTTCCGATTGGGACGCATACAAACCGAACGACTCCTAGGACCATTTTTCCTGCAGACAAAATCCGCGCTTCATCAAATGGCAAACGTAATGAAAGCGGAACGAAACTGCGCTTTCAAACTCATTATATTGTGCTTAACGGACCATTTATCAGTTCGGACCAGCAACATCTGTGCAGCGCGAGATCAAGCGACACTGTGCTAAGAGATCCAGTGAAGAAAACATTTGAATTCGCCACTGAAGTAATAACATTGCTGCGAGATCTAGTGAGAAGCATTCATATTTCTCTGTTATTAACCGTAGATCTCTATTAGATCAAACAGCGCTGACGTGGGAACCAGGAGAAACATTGTGCCGTGAATGAACATGGATTTAATGTTGCACTTCAAAACTCAAATATTATATAAATATATATTTAAATGCTATTTTTAATGTGATAACCAAAACATTATTTGTTCATCCTTCAAAGATTACCCCCATTTATAAACCTGAAAGTTTCAAGATGTAGGAAAACTCAAACTTATTTAAAAATAGTTTTTCTTTTAATAAATAGGAAATTTCTCTGGCATTTCTTTCTTTTTGCTGTATCATATCGAACCGCAAATTTTGTGAACTGTTACACCCCTAATGTGTATATATATATATTCTCATTCTTTTTTTATACACTTTTAATACATTTTTATTTTTTGTTTACATGCCTGCCGGGTATTTTAAGTTGAGGTGCTATTTGTTTTTATATTAGACTTTTTCTATATTTACTGTTGCACTAAAGTCCAAAAGTGAAGATTTTATGTTATTTATTACTTGATTGTTCAAGCTACCTCACAAAAGTGCTCTGTTTGTTAACAGAGTTGTTGAATGTTAAAATAAGGTGAATTAAATTAAAAATAAGGAACATCCTGGATCTGTTTTTTCTCTCTTCTTTATTCTTTTTTTATGTATTAGGCCTATATAAGTATCGGATCGGGACTCGGTATCGGTAGATACTCAAAATCAAATGACTCGGACTCGAGGGCAAAAAACCCTGATCGGGACATCCCTAGTTCCAACTTTATTAGTCGTGCAATTTGATTTTGAAAACTTTCCATTCACAAACAGCTATATTACACACTGCATGTAAGTTAATATTCGAAAAAAGCATAATAGGGGCACTTTAAGATGCTTGAATTATGGAAAGAGATTAGCGAAGCCATTTTTTACTTCAGTGCTACAGCCATTTGTTTGCATCTATGTCTCTAGAGTCTCTATATGTCTCTGTCTCAATGTTCAGACTCCAGACACTCCTCCTCTAAAACAACCTAGCGTACTTCACTGGGATTAAAAATTCAACACCGTTTTCACTATGACAGGAAACCAAACTTATAATTTGTCAGTTATCTTGAGAGGTCTGAATGCTTCATTCTCTGCTGACTGGTGGAGTGCTGTGTTGAAACCCCCAGGACCAGCTCATCCAGTAAAGTGAGTCAGCCCTCATAGCACAACAGAAAGTATGAGTTGAAACAGGAAACGAGTTACAGTTGCTACAACAGGATTCTTACCGTTTTAAGCTGGGTCTGTGAAAGTCTCTGGGTCTCTAACCATATCCTATCTAATTATAATTTTAAAAAGCTCAACTACAGTCATGCTAAAGCTACCCCTTTGATTAGTTAGTTCTTATTGTGCAATAATGTTTTTAAATAATAATCGCATAAATATATTAACGTTTATTAATTATAATGATTATTATTTTAGTCAAATTGATATACAATCAGTTTTTGGATAAATTGTGTAGCCCTACAAACAAGCACAGCAAATTTTTAAATGAAATTTTAAGTTTAATCATTGTGATCATTCAGAAAAATGATATGTGCAGCCCTACTATAAATTTGTGTTCAGTTTTGATGATTGTCCTCCAAATCTTCATTGGTTGTGTGCCTGTGACATCGCCAACTACTGGCCAGGCCGCAGAATGCAGTGTTTTTAGTCTTTTTCGCTGATCCTTGTGAACGAGGATCGTTTTGACACGAAAATTCTCAAAAACACAAAGAAAAAACGACTACGTTTTTACATCGCTGTCATGTACTTCTGGGAACACTATTGAGTGATGACTAAAATGACTGTGTGAATTGTTTTTATGAACTAGGTCATTGAGATAAAGACAAATTTAATCAGTCTTCCCAACACTACTTGCAAGGTAGCCTGTCTGTTATTGCATCAGCTCGCTCAATTGTAATGCAATGTGAAAAACAATGATGTATTTGTTTAGTCACGCTACATTGCTGGTTGTTGGAAAGCATGTTACTGGAGAAGGTAACCTATTCTTAACGCAGCTGAGCAACTGTAACATTACTGAAACATGTGGTTAAATCACTACTTTTAGTTTCTCCAGCCCAATGGGACCATGGGATCTCACAATTATAGCATCTCATCCTCACTGTTAACCACACCAACAGACAGAAGTCGAAGTTGACATGAAGGTGATGTGAAACCTCTGTTAATCATCTTTAAATATATAGGTTACTGCTCTAGCTTCAGTTAGGGCTGGATTATGTTTAAATTAAGGTTACTGGTCTGACCTGGGTGAGGGCGCGTGAAGGGACCATCTTTAGCTTGTGTTACTCCAAAACAAAGGAACACCAGAATACTGGCCACAATTCCTCTGAAAAAGACAAAAAATACACACTGATTAAGGGAACTGTAACTACACAACTAAATTTCTTAAATAAAATGCGAGGATTTTTTCTGTGCAAAATTCTTTGCCATGATATTAAGGTGTTCTGGGGCATTACTAGGTAAATACTAAATATATTCAGTACCGGTCAAAAGTTTGGAAACATACAGAAAAAAAATAGTAATTTTGTGAAATATAATTACAATTTAAAATAATGGTTTTCTATTTTAAAATAAAATGTATTTATGTGATGAATTTTCATCAGCCATTCTATTTTGAATAAATGCAATAAATTCTGAAAAAAGTACAACAGGTTCCAAAATAAATATTAAGCAGCACAACTGTTTCCAATATTGATAATAACTGAGTGTCAAATCAGCATATTGGAGTGATTTCTGAAGGATCATGTGACACTGAAGACTAGAGTAATGGCTGATGAAAATTCAGCTTTGCATTACATAAATACATTTTATATTAAAATTGAAAACCATTATTTTTAATTGTATTAATATTTAACTAAAATTATTGTTTTTCTGTATTTTTGGTCAAATAAATGCAGGTTTGATGAGAATAAGAGACTTCTTTCAAAAACATAAAAAAAAAAAACATTAAAAATGTCCAAACTTCTGAAAGGTACTGTAAATAAATATTCACAATAAAACAAAACAATATATTTTATGTTTATTGCAAAAATATGCATATCATGCATGCACATATTTAAGAAGTTTGAGAGTGTGGGGAAACTGGCTCTGCGTCATTCGAAGTGCTTCATGGGTACTTTTGGGCCGATTTGTTACTGATTGGTGGAGATTCTTTGCAGAATCATGGGTAATGTAGTTTTTCCCCAGGAATGAACTGAAATAATGTGTGTTGATGGCTTCCACAAAAGTATATTCCATCCATTAACAATCTTGTAGCTCACCTTAGTTAATATTTAAAATTTCCTCTATGGAAAACATGAATGGGATTTTTACTTCCGGAACCCGACTGTTGCACTCTTTACTAAGTGTTTGATTTGTAAGTTGCTATTTAATTGATAGAGAGTTTTTTAAAATGGTTTCCTTACAAAGTTCAATATTTAGAGGCCCATTTAAATCTTGCAAGCACATCTAATAATACCACACATGACATTCATACAGAAATAATAGCTTCTCTTTCTTCTGATAAAGGTCATGTGCTCTTAAGCACAGCGGGTCAGTCTGTGACCTGGACTTTGTGATCAGCAGCAGATGTCACACATAATCCTGTTAGCCAATAGAATGCAAGACACTTGCCAAGCCCCTCCCAGCAACAGCCATGTGACATTTCTGGCCACATCAGACCACTTTAACTTTATCTTCTGGAAGTGTCTCATTCTCTGGTACTGTCTGAACTGTGTTCTGGTTCCAGTGCTGAAGGTAAACACCGAACCGACTGCATGTCGGCCATACCTTTTAGTGTTGTACGCAGTGTCATGTGGCGTCTCCTCCAATAGTGTCACATAAACCAGAGCACATGTCAGGATGAACAGCACTGTCAGGGTGTGTGCCCTCCTGCAGATAGAAAGACGAAACAAGAGGATCAGTGTACAGAGCTTGCATTCAAAAGTTAGTTTAGTTTTTGCACAGCCAAAACCTGCTGGGCTGGTATACCGGTTGATCAAAAACACAACAACCACGCCTCAACATACACATATGCAAGGGGGAGAGAGGAGAGATCAGTATAACAGTTTATTACAGCAAATTTAGTACTTGGAACTGATTTTCAAGGAGCATTTTGACCTGTATAAAAATAAGTTTTTCATCACAACAATTATGGCTGTTAACCTACAAAATCATATAAAAAAATTATTAAATTATCAGAAAATAATTTTACAGCCTTTCAAATGAGAAAAGCATTTTAAAAGACAGTTCATCCAAAAATGAAAAGTCAATGGGGTCCAAAACAACACTGAAAATTATTTATTCATAGTAATTTATCAATTTTCAAATTATTTATTTTTGGGTGAACTATGCCATTGAGCTTTAAAAAATAGACACAACCTAAAAAAAAACAACAACAATGAATGCAAGCAACTTCATTAGCATTATAACTGTATTTTATTTTATAGTTGTAGCCTGGTTTCGTTATTGCGTAAAAAAAATCAGAAATAAAATTTTTAAAAATTCTGAATATTGGTTATAACATCCCAAAATAAAGAAACAATTAATGTAAACATTGGATTTTTATTATTACTATTATTAATATAATTATTTATATTAACAACAACAATAATAATATGTTTATAGTTGTAGTCTGATTTAGTTATTGCGTCAAAAATCAGGACTAAAACAAGAATCGGTTCTGAATAGGGATGCGCTGAAAATTTTCAGCTGAAACAGCCGAAATGGTTTTGAGGACCGAAATCAGCGACCGAAACAGACGTTTAATAGTGTTTCTCCGGTAGCACATTTTAACTAGCTAGAAAAAAATTAATCTAAAGAAGCACATTTGGCTAAATATATGCACTGTATTACATATTCATTACATTTGAACTTAACCTGTTAGTGTTTTCTTTATTATTTAATGCATGTTTGAATAAATCTGTCATGAAAACAAGTTATTACAGTTGTTGTTTAAATGTTTATATTTCACCAACAAACTGGAGTAGAAACAATTTTGTTATTAAAAGGTTGATAGAAAAACTGCCTCATGTGCAGTTTAAATGTTTATACGACTCAGTTTTAGCTATTTGAGTATTGATTATTAAATGTTTTTCTGTAAATGGTTTTCTGTAGGCCTATTTTCGGCCGAGTGCATCCTGAATTTTAGGTTTCGGCCCATAATTCTCATTTCGGTGCATCCCTACTTCTGAAAATATGTTATGAAACCAAACAAAGACAAAAAATGTACGCAAAACTATAAGTGAGAAAGAGTGTCTTCCACAGCATCTGTCCATCTCAAAGCCTTTAATGGATGGAGATGTCATTCTGCTGAGATTGCAGAAGAGAGAAAAGCCGAGCAAAGCTGTAATACTACTGAACAGCCTCTGGACACACAACACACAATATATAACACTCACACAGGGGGAAACCACAGAAAGACACTGAAATCAAAGAGCATAATCAGCAAATAAACAATCATTAACTATCATAACATATTAAGAGATGTTAACTCACCAGAAGAATGTGTTGGTTCCATCATCGAACACCTCACACTCGGAGCGGCCGGTTAGCTGGAGATCATCTGTGCCTGACCTCTTCCACTCACCTTTAGCCATAACGGCACAGATACACCTGTAGTTTAAACTAAACCTGGACTAAACTAAACCCAACCCACCTGTGATTTCAATTACAACTAAATCCAACACACATGAACCAAACTTACCCTAACACAACACATCTATAATTTCCAACCTGAACTTAAAGCAATAGGCTAACCTAGATGACACCTGCACTAACTGTAACCCAACAGACCTGTCAATTCAAACTGGACGAAACCCAATAGACCTGTGCTGAACTTACCCCTAACCCAACCTACCCATGCTGTGATTTACAACCAGAATAACACGCCTGATATTAAAAACAACTAACAGTTACTCAGTCCTAACTAACCCAAAGCCTAACGTTATACACTACCGCTGAGATTTAATCCTGAACTAACTCAACCTATATAAATCACAACAACTCAATAACTAACCCGAACAAACAAATACTCCCCTGTACTAACGTTACCTAAACCAGCACATTCGTGTGGGGATTTAAACCTGGCTGAAATAAAGACTAAAATAACTCAAATCACAGTAAGTCACAGGAGCTCACGCGCGTCCCGCCACTGGCCGGTAACGGGATTTACAGGATCAACAGTCGTTCGTAGATCCGAGGCTTTAATAACCAGAAGGAAAATAACGTCTTCAAGCTTTATATACGAACGCTACGGAGAGGCATCATCCAACGATATTACAGACTGCAGCAGACGCACGCGCACCTCTAGTGACATGCACTTCAGAAAAATATAACCATCATCGTAAGGTCGCGCGGCATGGCGTCATTTCCGCTCATGCCATAGGCGGCGTCACAAATTTGTGTTTTTGGTCATCAAACCATGTGCACAAATATGAAGGGCGCTCTGTTATGTAGCCACAATCAGTTATAAACACACCATTGTGTGTTTATTATTTGTATAATGCATTTAATGAAGCTGCAATGTGATAGTTGTTATATTAAATACTATCTATTTATTTACAGGCTTTATATAGCCTACATGAGAGCACAAACAATCTTTTAAATAAACAAACTGTTCCAGGTTTACACGGATGACAGATTACGTGTGTGGTGGAAAGGTTTACATAACCATAAGGAAAGTATGTCACATGATTACTGGAAACATAATGTTTGTCACACGTGCATCACCCACTATAAGTCGTACATTAAACCAGTAGCTTTAAAAGCAATAGACAATACTGGGAAAATTGTCATATATTATGTAAGCAGTCTGTTTATGTAAAACACATTATGTCCTGCTTTAGCATACAACTCTGAAAGCCTTCACAGAAAGCTGAGTCAGCACAAATACAGAACTTAGCCAGTCTAAACATGTCAGCGGTTCACACACTTCTCAGTCACGCTCAGTTCTCTTATTTAAAGTTGAATGTGATTAATTGTATTATTACTTGCTGCAACTGGCTGCAGGCCTGCGGCTCATATAGCTGGTCAAACTTGTTAGTTGTAGCTAGAGCAAGTTTGGGCTGAGAATTCAGGATACTTGTCTTGTGTGTATTTGTTAAACGCCAATTCGAACCACATCTGAGTTTATTAAGATTTACCTCAAGTTTATTTAACGCAATACTATAATGTGATCAAAAGGGGGCGCTGTTGTACTATTCCCAAAGCGCAACTACCGAACAGAAACGATTTCTCGGTTGATTTTTAACAGATCCTTTTCTTTTTGTTATGTGAAGGTCACTTTAACACTGAGTTGAAATGTTTATACTTTTATACTATCATTATAAAAAGTTTAGAATTATATAATAATATATAAAAATGTACATAAAATACTGATTTATTGTTGCTACTTTTGAATTGTTGCTATTTTTTTTAATTGTCCCCTGTCCACATTTTAGTATTCAAATTTGAAAACTAATCTTACAAAAACTAATTATTATGTCTTAAAAATCATTTCAAAATTAGAATGATTTATATTAGTAAAATAATAATTTAAATACTTGTTTGCCATCAGTTTAGTTTTATTCATCCCTTAGGAAATTTGTTTTGCACAGGAACGCATCACATTAACACACATATCTCCATAAACATTTTTGGACAAATACATTATAAGAATAAGATTAAAAAAATACTCATTTAAAAAAATCAGTGTCAGTAAAGAATGTGCACGCTTAAATTAAATTTAAGGCAATTTTATGAGAAAAATCATAAAAATTTAGGAAAATATCACTTGAACAGAATAGTTTTATTCTATGTCATTTCCAATCAAACGGTCAACTTTTGAATAAAAGGATAGGCTGCAATAAATACCACATATTATTTAAAAATAAGCTATTCACATCTAACTTTGCACACTCTTCTTAACCCGACGCATGAAGTATGAGTAGTGAAAGCTTGGCGAGAATAGACGCTTCTCGCGGTTCAAACAAATAGGGCTGGGCAACAAACTCAAGTTCCTCTGACAGTTCTCTTTAAAAATTCTCGTTTTAGACTTCTAATTCGTGACTGGTGTTTTGTTTTGCTCTTTTCAACGTCATGCGTCGGGTCAGAGGTCACGCTTCCGCCGGAACTCGCATTCGGCCGTTGCCGGAAGCCAGTGATGATAGTTTATAAAGTTATAAATATGGATTTTTTTTTTTTATAAAAACGTATATCACTTCACATCAGAAGGTCTTTATTAACCCACTGGAGTCGTATGGATTACTTTTATGATGGATGGATGTCCTTGTTTTGGGCTTCAAAATCTCAGTCACTATTGACTCCCATTATAAAGCTTGCGAGCCAGGATAATTTTTAATATCCTCCTGCGACCCAGAAAAAAAAAAGTTTTTGGAATTTAGTATTTTTTTATGTTATCACAATGTTTAGAGCATAAGAAACGAATGGTAAAAAATAAAATACAATTTGACAAATGATATTTTATTCATGTTCTGTAATGTCCTCTGAAGTGGACGCCAGGACTCAGTTGTATAAAAAAAACAAAATTACATGAAATTACATGTATAGGCAAAAACAATGGGATTTACCCATTGATATAAACCTAGGATGGCCAGGCTTAAGGCGGGTGAGTAAATTATTGGATAATTTTCATTTTTGAGTGAACCTTTAATAGCTATATATATTAACGGGATGCATCCAACATGCATTATAATTACTTTTTAATTAGACTGTTGTCATTAATTTGACTCACTTTACTCCAGGTGGTGCAATGTGAGCGGGTAGGGGGAAAGCAACGGGGTACGGGTACAACAAATTACATGTGAATGTATGCGGGTCTAACCAATCACAGCCGAGTAGAGGCGGGTCTAACCAATCACAGCCGGGTAGAGGCGGGTCTAACAACAAAGCCAAATGGGTAGTGGATTCTGACCAATAGGAGCGGAGCATGTGGTTTTGCACTGCTGAGGCGCAGGACTTTAAATCTGACGAGATTAAATCACGGCCAGATCTGGAGTTTCACGATTCATAACGACGTGTGGTGTAATTCACACTGACTTTTCTTGCTCCCAGGGATTTTCACACCCATTTGGCCCGTTTTATTCTGGATCTGGGCACTATCAACGATGTCTACCATCCTGCTCTCCACCATCGCCGGGGAAAGACTGGCCTCTTCAAGGGAAACTGCCCCTCAGGAGAACACAGAGACTCTCCCTCAACTGAAACACACGGGAACATGCAGAAATCTGTTCGGACCTGTGGATCACGACGAGCTGAAGCGAGAGCTGACATCCAAACTTCGCGAAATATCTCGACGAGATCAGCTGAGATGGAACTTCAATTTCAGTGAAGGACAGCCGCTGAACGGGGGGTTAAAGTGGGAGGAAAGTCCAGCTGAGGACTGTCCGGAATTTTACAGAGAAAAGACTGTCGTGCCAAAGAGACCATTTGTGGACTTCCCCACGACAGAAAGAATCGCCAATGCCTCAAAATGTGAGAGTCGTTCAATGAACGTTTTGAAAAAGACATCCATGTGTAACCGAAGAAAATTATCTCGCAAAACAGTCGCTCGCGTCCAGACGAAGAGACTCACAGACCTGCGCATTACAGGTAAACAACACTGTTACTACTACTATACTACTGTAACAGTAATACCAGTCATAATAGTCATGTAAAAGTGTTCACGGTTTAATCTTGTGAATTTGTTTTCTTGTAGACTTTTATGGAAAGCGAAAGAAAATGGACAGCGTCCACAAGGAAAGCAGAGACATGGAGTGAAACCGCATCCTCTGAAGGAAAAAAGCGCAGCAGTCCGTGGTGGCGGGAAAAGACCGGAAGTAATGACGTCTCAGAGTCTGACCCACGTTATTACGTGATAATGTGATTCTGGAATCTTATTTTTGTACTGATTTATGTTCGTTTAATAATAGGAGCAGTGCTGGTTGCTCTTTACTGTGCACAACTGATAAGTAACTTTAAATTAAAGTCAGGACAAGTAAGCCTATTTATTGTTGACTAATATATATCAGTGTATATATATATTTTGTAACGCTTAAGTTATTTATTTATTTTATTCACTTTTACATTTCAAGTAGGCTATACTTTTGTGGTTGAAAAATGTATCTTTTCTTGATGCTGAGCCATATTTGTCACTATTGTAAAGATGTTGCTTTAATAAATGTGTAAATATGAATGTATGTTGCATCCCATCCAGTTTGTGATTTATTTATTTTTTCTTCCATGCATGTTAAATTTGTAATAGTTCAAATAACAGGCTACTGTTATCTAAACCTTTACAGAAGCGAAGACACTCAATAAATGGGGTCTAGATGATCACAACAAGTCTTACAAAACATCCAGTAACTCAAGGAACACATATTGAGGATAACATTATTATTATTTGGGTCATTTTATTTATGTACCATTACAGCTTTGTAATTAATATTTATTAATTTAATGATTTGATCTGGTTAAGCTTATAAGAACAGAAAATTAAACGGAAATAAAGCTAAAGTCAGTAACACTTTACTTTACAACACTTTTGACTTTTTATTAACTAGCATTAACAAAGATGAATAAATATAGTAAAAAATGTATTCCTAATTGTTAGTTAATACATGAACTAATGTTAACAGATGAAACCTTATTGTTACCCTAATGTCAGTCATCATTGCTCAGTTCATACCTTCTTTCAAATATTGATATATTGATTTCTGTCATTTTTACATAATATGATCAAATATGTTTAAGTGAGGTACTTGCTTATATGTGTGGGGTTTTCCCCACCAAAATTATGTCACTTCCCCAAAGATGATGTCATTGATGAACTGGCTCTTTTTTCTTCTTCTTTTTTTTTATAAGTCTAAAATTATGGAAAGTGAAATTGAGGTCACATATGTGACCCTGGATCACAATAGCCAACAATAGCTACATTGTATGGGTCAAAATTATCGATTTTTCTTTTATGCCAAAAATCATTAGGATCATAAGATTATGTTCCATGAAGACATTTTGTAAATTTCCTACCATAAATATATAAAACATTTATTTTTGTAAGTAAATGCAGCACAATCGCGAACATAAATGGACAACTTTAAAGGCGATTTTCTCAATGTTTACATTTTTTGCACCCTCAGATTCCAGATTTTCAAATAGCATAGTTGCATCTTGGCCAAATATTGTCCTATCCTAACAAACCATACATCAATGGAAAGCTTATTTATTCAGCTTTCAGATGATGTATACATCTCAATAAAAAAATAAATTGGCCAATGTGACTGGTTTTGTGGTCCAGGGTCACATATTATCAATTTAAACAATATGTTTACGAGGAAACATATTTGCAAACGTTTCGATTAAAAACATAATCAAACATTTATAAAAAAAAACTATCTAAACATTTCTATTATAAAAAAATACAATTATTTAAAAACAATTGAAACTGGAATATTAATTGGAATCATTAATAATAGTGTGCCTATTTTTCATGTTAAAATTCAAAAAACATCCTTTCTAACTAAGTTATATAGAACATGTAGCACAAGACTCACGATTGAAGGTAACATTAATGTCTGCAGTAGCCTAATACTCGGATTAAGCAGGGTTTGCAAGCACACCTAAAAGAAAGAAAGCGCAGTGGGGGAGGGGGTTGTATGTTTTCAAGACCACATAGGCAGAAGAAAAGCGAGGCGAAAACGAGCGGGAGAGATGAAGGAGAGCAGGAGAGATGAAAAGAAAGGATGAAGAGCGTGCCGCCTCGCTTTGACCTGCAAATTAGGTCGAATTAAATCTCCGTGACCCGCGCGCTCCTCCCACAACTCCCCGCGAACCCGCGCCGCGCGCTCCTCCCACAACTCCCCGCGAAAACACCTGCTGGAACGCGCGCGTAGGAATGGCGCGTGTCTGCAATACAAACACAAGACACTCGCCGGTGATCTGCTTAATATTCATGCGTGTTTAACATCTGCATGACAGAGAGAGTCCATCTTCACTGTCACACAGCAAACATTATTATTTGTTGTCTTCAAATCTCAATTGTTTTTCAAAGTTCCTAATCCGAGACCAAAGTTTTTGATTGTATTTGCTTACCTTCAAATTTCAAAGCTCTCTTCAAATTGACAAAGTACTTAAAACTCCAGAAGACTTATCTGTATAAACAAGATAAAAGAACCACACGATAAAAGAACCAACTATGACTTTAATGGAACAGGAAGGACCATCTGAGTCCAATTACTTTTAACTGATGTGGTTTTCTGATGTGTGTGTGTGTGTGTGTGTGTGTGTGTAGGAGGGGGAGACCAAATGTAACAGATTGAGAGAAACCGTTGAAAAGTCCACATCAATCATGCACTGTTGAGAATATGGGGGAGGGGAAATGCACATCAATCAAACATCACTTAAACATCAGAGCATTTTAACTATTAAATGCCATTTACAAACTAAAATGAAATAAAAATATAGAGAATGGATGACAAGATTGCAAGTTACAGATTTGCAAATTTAGCCTAAATGAAACTATTATTCAGTAGGTGTTAAAATGTTGGTTTGTTACAATTGATATTGATAATAAACCTACTTTGCCATAAATTGAAGAAAAATATTTTTGATTGTGTTTCCTTTGAATAACATGAATGTTTGTGCATGAAGAATTACAAATATTTGTAAAAATTTAGAAAATTTAATGAAATTATTTGTTTTCCCACCTTGCAGTAGAAAGAGTCCAAATAATATTATATATATAACATTATTTCTTGGGTGTCACAATTTTCAGAATTGGTACATTTTATGTAACAAAATTGTGCAGTAATGGTTGCATATTAACTAATACTTTTATTTTATTTCTGGGAGTAATTAAATATAATTATTGATTAAAATATAATGAATTGAATATTAAGTCAACACGGATTATGTCAAAAGAAAGTAGATTACATAATTACAAGTAGTTAATAATTGAAAACAGATTTTGATAACACTTTATTTTACAGTGTCCTTGTTACATGTTAACTTACATGTTACTATAATTACTATAAATTGTGCATAATTACATTAAACTAAACCCCAAACCTAACCCATAACTCTATAGTAAGTACATGTAGTTTATTATAATAACCCAGTACTTAAATAAATAATTACACTGTAACATAGAAACCTTAAAATAAAGTGTAACCCAGATTTTAACTGCAATGTACTGAATATTATTTCAAAATGTTGACATGGTATGATAAAGTTGAGAAAGTCCAGACCTAAATCGACATTTAAATTGGCATACAGACACTCAATGTGTTTAACAGTAACAACTTTTCATTCTAGGTTAATTTTATGTTACATAATAGTTTGACATGAATTGAGCATTAAAATACTAAAAACCAAAATAAATCATAGGACACTAAAATGTATGATATTCATGAAAAGTGCTTGTGTAAGTGCTATATATTTGTATCTGTGGACATTGTGAAATGACAGGGCAGATGTCGTCCCTCATGAGGGTCAGGGTCTCCAGTGTTTCTCAGCCACTCCACAGCTGCGTCTCCATGGACACCAGTTGGCCAACCACATCCAGCAGGAGCGAGTGTGTGTGGACCACCAGCTGACACACTCGCTCAAGCACGTCTGTGATGTCAGAATGCTGACACGTCATGAAACAGCATTTATGAATTAGTAACTCACCAGCTGACCGAATGACCCTTCGTGGGAAAACCCTTGTGTCCGTGTAATTAACGATTTGCTCCCGGGTGACCTGTGTGGGAAAATAAAGATGAACAGATGAATTAGCCTACATAAAGTTGTTCAAACAACATTATGCATAGAATGCTTTTCTTTAGTAGTTAGTTTGACTGTAAAAAATGTAAAAATAAAAAACTAATTGAATCATAATTAGAGATTATCTGTTATATCCTCCTGGGACCCAGGAATAGACTTTTGACATTATATTTTAGTAAATTTCTCACAGTTTTAGGTCTGGATGTCCTGTAAAGAGCACATTCAGGGCTTTTTCAGATATACCAAATGTTTGGTGGTTTCAGCATGAGAGCAACTTCTCTTTGGTCTTTAAAAATGACTGACATAAATTTAGTGATCAAATTTAGCACTCTTAAGGAAATATGAGAATATTTTGTGAATATAATTTAAATCGGACTAAATTTCACAGGAAAATGTTATGGGGTTTCTAATCAAAATATGATTTTCTGTTACAAAACAGGGCATTTCATACATGACATGCATGATTGTATAAAGTAAAAGGGTATATCAGTTCATTCCGTTATATCTTTCATAACATTTTTTTAACCAAGTTTGGTTAAAAAAATCCTGAAACCTAAAAATGTATTGGTGAATGAAAAAAAAATCACATTGTCTTTGCCTATACATGCCATTTTATGTCTTTTTAATTTTTAAACAACTGAGTCCTGGAGTGTACAGTGGACATAGCATATGAATAAAATATATTTTTGCTCTCTAAACAATGTAATGACATGAAAAAATGACTACCATCTTCCGGTTACAGGACACTAAGGCGCTACCACATGGATACATGGTCCTTTGAAATATACCATGGTATTTATATTGTAATTTAGAATACCATAAGGTAATCCGCAGGTAGCCTACATAAGGGGGGAAAAACTTACTTTTTGTAAATGGAGATTTATTTGCACGTGTGGTTAGCCGCTAGAGGGCGACACACAAACAGATGTAGGCGTGCATTTATTGACTCTATCAATATTTATCGTTCTATCCAGAGACTTTGATTAAAGATGTATATTTTATTAGCAGGCCTATATATGTGTGTACAATATCAAATCATTCAGTGCCATGGTACCCATAACGGGTTTTTAAAGAGATAGGCACGTGCTTAATAACAGAAACTTTTAGACCTTGGTCCGTCCAAACTGATAACAAATATACCAAGTCCGCTGTCTTACCTGTTATTAAAACTGGGTGGGAGCTGAAAGCCACCCAGAAACTACCGAGTTTCATTATAGAGCCTGAAAGCTGGCGGAAGGGCAAGATTACCCCTCAGTCCTCTCAGATCAGCTGCATATAGACGTCTGCTCTCTCCAGAGGGTAATTTCAGTTTGTGGGTGTTTATGTGTGTGATCCTCCCTAATGTGGTTGTGCTCAAACCACGGCAGCTAAAAGCTAAAAACCCTCCTGCTGAAAGCAGATGAATCCCACTGGAACTCTAATAAACACAGAATAGACAGCAAGAAAACAGAAGCTGCAACTCAATCTAAGAAAGTCGGTTTCAGAAGAACCAGAAGAACACACGGGCATCATCGCACAGCTCGAGGCTATCACTGCTGTGCCCTCGAGGTTCTGCTGCAGGCGGACTGTCCCTGTAATAAGCGCACTGTAAATAGCCTCGGATGAATGTGTCTAAATGACTGCTTATGTCCTGCTAAATGACTACTCACAAGCATCAAATCATTCCTTTCTGGATTTGGACATATTAGCATGCACGTTGTTTTACAAAACGTTGAAATGCTAAAAACTAATTGTCAATTATACACGAAAAAAAAAAACAATAGTTATTTATTAAAAATATAATTAATCAAATATATTTAACTTTGTTACTGTAATGACACCCCCCCCCACACACACACACACACACACACACACAAAAAGAGGTAAAAATTTGATAAAATTACGAATGTTAAATATCATATTAAAATATTTTGTGTATAAATCTTTCTTTTACTTAAATATTGTTTTTTTTTTCAAGACAGTTAAGTTTCATGTACACTAGTGTATAGTTTTAAATGTATAAAATCAAATTTTATTTCAATTTTGTGTGTGTGTGTTTGTTTACACTAATGACAATGACATTTACTGTAATCAAAATTGAGAGGACAAACATTGCTTAATTGTCATATTTAATGTTTTTTTCTCTCTTTTGGGTTTGGCATGTAATTACTGTAGTGGAAAACGCAAGGTCTTTTTAACTTCTCAGCAAGAAATATCTCAGATTAATTGTTCTAAAATCCCAAAAGATTACATTTATTGAACAAAGCAACAAATCTGAGATGCCATCTGATCTCCTCAATGCAAAATCTCATTCTCATACCATTCTGTTATCATCATCACACATCCACTGGGCATGTTTCTGAAACTGCCACCTGTTGTATTTTTTTTTTAAAGATCATTTTAATCCCATTTTCTCAAGGAAGCATACAATCACACGTAAACAGAACAGGGCATTTAGGTTAACAAGTGTACCTTTTAATGTTTCCTAAATGCCTTCTTCGTACCATTCTGTGAGGTAAGATGTATAGCTTTTGTGGTTTTCATATTGGTTAGTTTTCCTGCTTAATGTCCAAACAGTACCTTTTATATGTTCAATAAAATATACTAATATATAGGCCTATATATATATATATACACTCACCGGCCACTTTATTAGGTACCCCATGCTAGTAACGGGTTGGACCCCCTTTTGCCTTCAGAACTGCCTCAATTCTTCATGGCATAGATTCAACAAGGTGCTGGAAGCATTCCTCAGGGAGTTTGGTCCATATTGACATGATGGCATCACACAGTTGCCGCAGATTTGTCGGCTGCACATCCATGATGCGAATCTCCCGTTCCACCACATCCCAAAGATGCTCTTTTGGGTTGAGATCTGGTGACTGTGGAGGCCATTTTAGTACAGTGAACTCATTGTCATGTTCAAGAAACCAATTTGAAATGATTAGAGCTTTGTGACATGGTGGAAGTAGCCATCAGAGGATGGGTACATGGTGGCCATAAAGGGATGGACATGGTCAGAAACAATGCTCAGGTAGGCCGTGGCATTTAAACGATGCCCAATTGGCACTAAGGGGCCTAAAGTGTGCCAGGAAAACATCCCCCACACCATTACACCACCACCACCAGCCTGCACAGTGGTAACAAGGCATGATGGTTCCATGTTCTCATTCTGTTTACGCCAAATTCTGACTCTAACATCTGAATGTCTCAACAGAAATCGAGACTCATCAGACCAGGCAACATTTTTCCAGTCTTCAACTGTTCAATTTTGGTGAGCTCTTGCAAATTGTAGCCTCTTTTTCCTATTAGTAGTGGAGATGAGTGGTACCCGGTGGAGTCTTCTGCTGTTGTAGCCCATCCGCCTCAAGGTTGTGCGTGTTGTGGCTTCACAAATGCTTTGCTGCATACCTCGGTTGTAACGAGTGGTTATTTCAGTCACTGTTGCCCTTCTATCAGCTCGAACCAGTCTGGCCATTCTCCTCTGACCTCTGGCATCAACAAGGCATTTCCGCCCACAGAACTGCCGCTCACTGGATGTTTTTTATTTTTCGGACCATTCTCTGTAAACCCTAGAGATGGTTGTGCGTGAAAATCCCAGTAGATTAGCAGTTTCTGAAATACTCAGACCAGCCCTTCTGGCACCAACAATCATGCCACGTTCAAAGTAACTCAAATCAACTTTCTTCCCCATACTGATGCTCGGTTTGAACTGCAGGAGATTGTCTTGACCATGTCTACATGCCTAAATGCACTGAGTTGCCGCCATGTGATTGGCTGCTTAGAAATTAAGTGTTAACGAGCAGTTGGACAGGTGTACCTAATAAAGTGGCCGGTGAGTGTATATAAAATGGCCTTGATATGTTTTGTTTATTAAAGCAACTATAGCATGATGATGCAATATTTTACAGATGTTATCTTAAATCTGCATCTGAACACCAAAGACCTCTGAGATTTAATTGATAGTGTCGTGGAATAATGAAATCTTTCCCTCTTTTTCAAAAAATCTCTCGAAAGAAGTTCCAGATGCTAAAAATATTAGACTTTATTGGACAAAACAACAGCTGATCATCCCATTACAAATTCTCATTCTTATTCCATTTCTGGCACCAATAAGTGTGCATATGAGTTCTTTCCCGGGTTTAACCAATCCTGTTTGTTTGCCAGTTAATTATCAAACCTTCTTACAACATCTTAATTGTGGCCTGTTGCCAGCTCAATTTTAGAACATTATTTTAAATGTTAAAATAAACATAAACAAAAGAACATTTGATCTCATTTATAAAAAAAAAAAAAAAAAAAAAAAAAGTGTACATTACATGTAAACAGAATAGATCACTTTGATTAATGGTTGCACAATTCAGTGATTGAATGTTTTCTTTACCGTGTTTTTCTGTGTACTATTGCTGAGATAAGATACACAGAATAGCATATGTGCGACCGTCAAAGTTTCCCATATAGTTATAGGCTGTGTGGCCTAATATTTCAACCTAGATATCAGCAAGAACCCACACAGATGAGAAATGGGCAGAAGGTCTACATGAGGGTGTGTGTTAACTGCTCTTTAATCGAGTCCCTGCACATCTGTGTCCACTCTGTATGCCGACTGAAATAGAAGGGGAGTGAAGTTTGGCAAACAGCTCTGTCATTTAAATGATAAAAATACCAGTAGAGCTGGGAGGGGTCACCGCTGTATAAGCACAGGCGGCACGGTCCAACATTACAGAGACGCATGAGAACTAAACCACAGCACCCCTTCAGTCTCCCTGAAACACAAACTCCAAAGAATTCATGTTAACCTGCTCTTCATAACCAATTAACTTCCCTGATTAAAAGAAAACAGCTTAAAACCAGAACATGATCTTCATACCCAGGCCAAGCTGGTCTCAGTGGGTTTAAGATGGCGTCTCAACTGAAAAGTGACCAAAACCCCTCAAAAAGACAAGCCTGACCAGACTGAAAGACCAGCAAATCAGCCTAGTGGGAGTCTTTTTTGGTAATAAAATAAATATTTTGTTGTTTATGATTATCTTTTTACACAGATTTTGCACTATCAACCTCATCATATTTTTATTACTTAACATGATATTTAGCACAATATAGGCCTACATGTGAATTATTAAATAGAACCGGATCTAAATAATTATTTGTTCGTGAATCAAATATCACTGAAGGTGCTAGCTCAGCCACATTTAACATCGCTAGACGAAATTTCGCGGGCGAAATCGTCGCGCTGCTTGGTCTTTTGTGCGAGGTGTTTATTATTTATTCTTTTCGCCGTCGAAGTTTCGCTGAAATATCGGGTTGCTTGGCGAAATTTCGCGGGTGAAATGCAGTCGTTGGTAACGCGAATTCGCCGCGCTGCTTGGTTTGAAAGCGACGTGCTATGCGTCGCTTCACGATTGACAATGGAACCTTTTTGTCGTCGAAACATCGCTAATGTACTTATTTAATCCCACTGTTGATAGAAATCTATTCAAGGAGACGCATGTGGAAAAATACTGAGGACATTAAATATTTTATTAAATACAGTTGAGCCAAATTAACTTCATAAAATAGAATTGTTGGATAGATATACAGTACATTGACATTAATTATGAAAAACAAATCTAAATTATAATAAACTCATCACACAGCCAAAGAAAATATCATGCTGGTAAAGTGAAGAGAGCTTGAACTGTCCAGAAGGTTTGCAGGAGCTTTTGGTGGTGGGATTGCTTGAGTCGCTCAGTCTACCTGCTGAAGAGCTTCATGAAACTCTGAAATCCATCTTCACCGAAGAAATCAAACGCTCCCTCTGAGCTTCCCAGATGAACCAGGAGCAGGACCAGCAGACCCACCAACAGCAGCGGAATCAAGAGATTCCAGCCCGATGCCAGAATGTTGTACCACTTCGCCTTGTCTGAGCATTCCTGTGCTGCACGCAAGTCGCCCAAGGTCTTCTGATCTCGAGCCTGAAAACACAAACACACAGAGAACGGAAATGAGAGTCTCGGACAGTCGTGTTTTAGCACATGAACTCAAATCAAGGTTCTTAAACGGTTCCCTGCATTAGGTCATTCTCAGCACTCTTGAAAATAAAAGTCCTTTATTGCCATCAATGGTTCTTTAACATTTATGGAACTTTACAGTTCACAAAAAGGTCTTTTTGGAAAAGGTAAGATTAGATTAAAATGCTCTTCACACTAAGAAAAAAAAATGTTACCTTTAAAACGGTTCACTGAAACGTTCTTTGAGAAACCCAAAATAGTTTATGGCATCACTTTATGGTTCTTTGGAGATTAAAAAAAGTTCTGGATGTTGCATTATCGGTTCTTCAGATAGGCGTTTTGGTTTAAAGCACCAGTATATAATATTTTTCTAAACTAGAGGTTCTTCTATGGCATTGGGCTGTAAAACCATTTTTGGCTTCAATTAAGAACTTTGATGGTCCATCATGTGACATCCAGGAATATTTCTGAAGTAGTTAAAGCCACACAAAGACATTTGGTGTTGGAGCTCACCTTGATGGAGTAGATCAGAGCCATGAATCCCAGGCAGCAGAAGTTGACGTAAAGAGTGTTACAGAGTGACCAGACCAGGTAGTCGTTTGGTGGCTTCTTGCCCGCTTGGCTCATGTTGACCACCGTGGAGCCGCCAGCCTTACGGCCGGACTTGCAGTTAGTGAGCGGAGTGCAGTCGTTCACGTAGCTGTATGTGGCGTTATCCATCCTCGGAGGTCAGGGGTCAAAACTCCTGGAAGAATCTGAAGAGGAATTACTGAGGAGAAAGATCAGGACACTACTTATACAACACTGCATATGGGTGGAGTCTAAAGAGAGAGAACGGTCATTCATTATGTGGTTGTTGCTAGAGAGAACAGGGCAGGGTGCTGCTTCTATACATGTATCCATTTCGAGAAAATCTCTAGGTTTGCTCATAAAACACACAATTAAAACTATAAGGCCATTTTTAAAAATTCTAAATATACATTTAAATCAAATCAAATTAAAATGCATAAAAATAAAGACATTTTAAAATAAATACACTTTATTTTTACTATTTTAAAAATGTTAACTTACCAGATTTCTGAATCATTTCCGTTTTATAGGGGTGTTTAAGAGCCTTTCATTCATTTCATAAAAAAAAAGGAGCCTACGGGATAGAAATGGGGACAGGACGCAAGCATCCTCATTGGAACACCAAAGCGCTTATGTTTAGGAAGCATGTATGCTGCAAGCTAATAATTTTTTTTATCATCATTCAAGTGATGTTTATTTTGGTCACCACACTGTTATAAAGTCCCAGGATCTGGGGATCCTGTGTAAGGAAGTGGCGCCTCCTACTGGAAAGAGCAAGGCATTAAAGGTGAAGTTCACTCAAAAATGCAGTCATTTACTGAAAGTCTGGAACCTTAATAAAAAAATGCATTTTTATTAATCAAATATTGTGAAGTCCCAAAATGTAAGAAATCAGAATATGATTCATGCAATATTTTGAGTCTTCCAAAGCCATATAGACAATATCTTTGCGGGATGAACAAGCTGAAATGTATACATTTATATTACATTTTGCCCTCCAAATATCACACTTGCGAGAATAAAATTTTAAAGGTATGACAAAGATAAAGATTCAAGCTTTGGAAAATTAGTATGTAGTGAAAAGAAAACGCACAACCAAGATTTCAAATGAATACACAACTCAGTCATAGAGACCAAATATTCTTATTTATTAATTACAAAAATGACAAAAGCCGTTACATTCGTGTTAACACAACTGAATTATATTCAGTTAAGGCAAAAGGGACGGAAAGAGATCATTTCTCCTATTCAGCTTTAAAATGCATCAGTAGCCAAGATACATAGATCAAAAAAAAAAAAAAAACTAAAGCATCACACAGTCTTTAAATTAAAACGTGTTAATTCTCAGATTATTTTTGTCTATTCTACATTTCACAGACAATCAAAATGCAGAAATACACTGAAAGAGGCTGATGATTAAATTTGGATTAGTTTTATGCGCTTCCGTGTGCATCAAAGGCCCCCATTTGGTTTAATGGCATAAATCATGATTATGAAATCAGTGTAGCATTTGCCAAAACCACTTGTGTTGTGAATTGGCCATGTTATATATGATGTCTATTTTTACAGCACACAAGGAATGAGTTAAGCATCATGACCCTATATCACACTCTATAAGAGAATGAATGTGTGTGTGTGTGTGTGTGTGTGTGTGTGTGTGTGTGTGTGTGTGTAGAGGGGCGGCACTTTTAAATCACATCTTAGAGGCTGCAGCCACAGCAGACGCTCCACCGCGACTATAAACATGAATAGTGTTCTGGAGAGACAAAGACAGAAAATAATGATATAACACCAGCGTTATTTAAAAATTGTTGAGATACTATTATAGTTAAAAAAAAAAACATTATTAATTGGTTTTTATTTGAATTTGGTTTTTGGTTTTCTATGTAATATTAGTTACATTTTTAGTAATTCTATATAGTTTATTAATTTTTATTTCAGTTTTCGTTTGTTTGTTTAGCACATCAAGCTAGTTTTTTTATATTTAATTTTAGTTAGGATTTATTTTATTTAGTTTATATCAAAATATGAATGGTTTTAGGTATACACCCTGATACATTCTAAAAGAACACAGATGAATGTGTGTGAGACTGATCAAATGTTTTCTACCTTCTTCCCTTCAGCGTTGTGTTTATCCAGGAGAGTCTGAACACGAGTCCCATAATCGTGGTGAACGGACATCAGGTTTTGCACCTGCAAAATCACACAAAAAAAACGTCGGAATTATCTGGAATCATGTTTTTTTTCTAGGCATGTTCCCCAATAGCTGCTAATGAGACGTTTAAATGATTTGCATGAGATTAAAATCATACCACGCGCTTCTGGATAAACAGTTGAGCTCCTTTCATATGGCCGGCCATATTCTGACACAGACGCTCTCGCTCGGCTTCATTCAGCACCTCGGTGAAGAACGTGCGCACCTACGGAAAGGATCAGAGCGGGAAATATTATAACTCACGGATGGCTGGATTATCAGTACACAGATGCACACGATCGCTAACACACCTGGGTCACGTTGTCATCGTCTGCGCTGTTGTATCGGCCCACATCAGGAGACACTTGGCACTTCGACTCCAGGAAGCACGGCTGGGTATCGGGAGCACTGAAGCTGTTGGGGAAATAGTTCGGAGCTCCCCCTACAGGTCCGGACAGAAACTGCTTAACATTTCAATTCAGATTTCATTGTGCCACAAGAAGTTTATAAATGCTTCACAGCATTTGGGTCACATGCCTATTCAACCATTCCAGACAGATGTTGCATTGTTAATCTGAGTCACTTTTGAGAGACTAATACCCTCTCTTACCCAAAACCAAACCCTGTATGACACATGACGTTTTTTCTGCTAGGCATATAACTCACCCTGGTTGTCGTACATGCACATGGGGCCGTCTCTCTGGTAGTTTGCCACACGGGTGCGGTAGGGGCAGTTGACGGGCAGTTGGAGGTAATTTGCTCCGAGCCGATGCCGTTGTGTGTCTGGGTAGGAGAAAAGACGCCCCTGTGGCGAAAGAATTGAGTAATTACAGCATTTAGTCAATTCTAGGGATTCTTGTAATTAGTGATTAGTCATTGACGCTTTAATCCAAAGTAATCTACAGGACGCTTATTACGAGGAATCAGAGCTTAAGTGCCTTGCTCAAGAACAAAATAGTGAACAAGCATCTTTTTGTGCATCATAAGCCTGTGCAAATAAACCTGTGAAATGTGTCTAGGTATGTTGCTTGTGACATAGTAGTAAAGACGTACCTGCAGCATTTTGTCCGGGCTGGCCTCAATGCCGGGCGGCATGTTACTGGGATCGAACGCCAGCTGCTCAACCTCAGCGAAATAGTTCACAGGGTTTCGGTTCAACACAAGGCGTCCCACAGGAATCAGAGGGAATTCCTTATGGGACCAGACCTGAGAGATAAAGATCCAGGCATCAGGATGGACACATTAGTATCTAAATGAGACTAAAATAATGCACAGATTTGTGTAGTCTAAATAGGAGGGCCTTTGAATGTTGTCTTGGACAAAGGGGGGCCTTAGATTCAGAAAGGTTGAGACCCACTGGTGCATTCTGGGATGAGAGTACCTTAGTCACATCAAAGGGATTCCACTTCCAGTTCTCCGCCTGCTCAAAGGTCATGACCTGGATGTAGAAGGTCCAGGATGGGAAGTTGCCGTTGGAGATGGCGTTGTACAGATCTCTGATGGAGTAATCTGGGTCAGTGGATGCAAGACGATCCGCCTCTTCAACGGTCAAATTCTTAATGCCCTGATCAGTCTGAAAGACAACAACAAGTGACAGGGTTTCTTAACTAGGTGACATCATAACATCAAGAGATAAATCTCTTCCTTTTACAAAATAAAACTATTTATTAAAACATTTAATTGCCTATACTACTACTACTAATGATGATAATAATAATAATAATAATAATAACCATAATAAAATGTATTAAGACAGGACACATTCAATATTATTGAATAATATTATTAATAAGGGATATCAAACCCAGATATATAAATTATTAGAACATGACATTGGTTATTATTAAGCAATATGAAACAACTCAAATATTTTTCCTCCATGTTTTAATTCATACAGTATACAAATTGTGCTGCGCTATTTTGTGCAGTTAAAAAAAAAAAAAAAAAAAATTATTTTAATTTATCAAATTAATTGTTAATCATTTAAAATGTAATCAAATTAAATTATGATTAAACGGTTTAATGAATTCATTTCATTAGGCACCATTTCTGATGGTAAATTTGTATTAAATCATAAAACAGAATTCAGAAAAAATAAAACAAAACAGAATTTAGGGAAAAATAAAATGGATTTCATGGGTTCCCCTTCATGTTTAGGGCCGTGAAAATGTAAGTCGATGTCCCTACGTTAACATACCGGCATGCATCTAAAAAAGGACACAACACACAGGTCTTCCAGAAATCCTGTAGAACTCAACCAATCAGATGACGACTTTGAAACTGCCAAAGTGTTTCGCATTTTGTGTGACGTTCAGCCAATGGTCCGTGGGTGAGACGTCGGA
Source organism: Rhinichthys klamathensis goyatoka (assembly GCF_029890125.1). Classification (NCBI taxonomy): domain Eukaryota; kingdom Metazoa; phylum Chordata; class Actinopteri; order Cypriniformes; family Leuciscidae; genus Rhinichthys; species Rhinichthys klamathensis. The sequence goes on from NW_026607025.1 coordinate 1,526,736, forward strand.
GACTGAGACTACTGTGGCCTTACATGTTACATTCATTCCCAAGGTCTAACAAACATATTGAATGCATTTCCTTCCCCATTAATGGTATGAAATAAATATTGTGATAAATATCGATATCAAATGATATGGAAAAATATTTTTGACCATTATCACCTAGCCCTAATTAAACATTAAATTTGTGCTTATTGGCTGTGATTTTGTCACGTCAAGCTGCAGATTTCACACAAACAAACAGTATGGACCTTATAGTGGAACTTGCAGTACACCGGCTGCCCCTGAGCGTTGACCAGTTTGAAAGTGTGCGATCCGTATCCGTTCATATGACGGAGGCCATCCGGAATTCCCCGATCGCTAAACAGGAAAGACACCTGCACATACACATACACCAGCATGAGTGAGACTTTCTGCATTAACGTGAGAACACAAAAGTGACCTGCTTCTGCTGCCGTACCTGGTGCAACGATTCAGGACGCAAACCCCAGAAATCCCAAACCATATCCGGATCCTTCACGTGAGTCTGCGGATTTCGTTTCTGAGAGTGGATGAAGGACGGAAACTACAGGCACAGTGAACACACATATTCGGTTAATATTGGGACAAGGGACTTAATGGTACGGTGTGTGGATTGTGTCTCTCACCAGAAGCGCATCCCTGATAAAAAAGATCGGGGTGTTGTTTCCAGTAAGATCCCAGTTGCCCTCATCAGTGTAGAACTTCACTGCAAATCCTCGAGGATCTCGGACGGTATCTGCCGACCCAGACTCACCAGCTACAAAGATACAAATGCACATTTATCAAGGGACAAAGGTTGTACTTTTTACTTTGAGTAGGCAAGAGAGCGAGAGTGTGCCTTATGTTATAATCACATCGTTTCTGCATGTGCTCTTTACCCTCTTACAAAACCATTTGGCTCCATTTCAGAGACCTGAGTGTCACGACTTCTGTTATGACACCGTTTCCTGGCATTCCTAATCCCAACATAACAATCGATACATACAGAGTCCAGGCGCCACTAGAACCATTATAATATCCAATCAGAAACGTACCCACAGTGGAAAAGCGAACAGCGATGGGTGTTGTCTTTCCCACATGCTCGAACACTTTGGCTTTACAATAGCGTGTGATGTCATGGGTCACTTCGAAGTAGCCAAACGCTCCTGCAAAGAGAGAGAAAAGATTTAGTTTTAAGTTCGTATACTACCGTTCAAACAGTTTGGGGTCAGCAAGATTTTTTTTCTTAAATTAATACTTACACTGAAGACTGGAGTAATGATGCTGAATGCAGCTTTCCATCACAGGAATAAATGACATTTTACTGTATATTTACTGCACAGAAACACAAAATCTCTTTATGTTTCTGGTCACACTCACCTGCTCCTTTAGCGTGCACGACTCTCTCTGGTATCCTCTCTCGGTCAAAGTGGGCCATTTCATCAGCAAACACCACGTCCTGGACCAGCAGTGGCCCACGCGGACCCGCCGTCATTGAGTTTAACTTGTCCCCAACCGGGACTCCGGCTCCAGTGGTCAGGACATCTGGCCGCTGAGAAAAAAAACAAAACAAAATGAGACAGAATAGCAAAAATGGATCTAATTCAAATAACATTGAAACAAACCAAATCATTTTATTTATTAAACTCAAATAACATGTATTTTATGATTATTTAACAATGCTTTCAAATCAATATTCGTCATATTTAGATATTGATCTATCTCTATTTAACTATTTTTATACTATGAATACATTTGAGGTGTGTCACTTAAGTAAACAAGTTTTATAAAACTATACTGGCTAAATAAATAGTATTTTATAGGCATTTGGCCTGAAAATGGTGATTAAATAACCATAACAGATATTTATCTACTTATCTGGTTAAAGTTCAACTGTCGCAGATTCGCAGAAGTAGAGTGTGTCCTCGTTAAATAAATAAAAAGGAAAGGGGCATAAATCAAAGTCCCTTTAAGGCTGTATATAAAGTATGCTTATGTACATAAATATAATAAATAACCTAATTAGATAAATTATAAATAATTAAAACTATATAACATATAAAGTCGGCGTTCTCAAATGTGATTCGTTGAGCAAGGTGTCATTCATGTTATTGACCATTCGCGTAAGAGAGCAGTGGGATGGGGCGGGGGCTTAAACCTCTTCCGTTAAACCGGTTAAAGTATGTTGTTTACCCACTTCAACTACGAAAACATTTCACCTGAAATTATATAATAAACCGGATCTTTTTGAGCGTAATTTTGTGCAAACATACCATGCAATTAGACCACAGGGGATGTTATTTTCAATACCATACCAGCATCTGACTAGTGTTTTATGCAATTGTACATAAAAATAAGACAGTATCTAACGTTACTGCATTCATAAGTGACAAGTGACATCTTAAATTCACGATTAAAACGCTCTGATAGTCACATGTTTGCTTGCAGTGAGACGATGCATTATTTTGTCACTGCAGTCAAGACAAGTATCTCTCTTTCAGATTTAAGTATACAATAGTTTTAGAGTAAAGTCAATTTTAAAGCAACGCAACAATTCATTGTTCTTGAGACGTTTTGCACATCAAAACACGAAGATATAACCAAATCCCTTTCGTGTTTATTCATTACAGCCTTGCGACCTTTGGCACAATTTCTCAATGCACAATAACCCATTAAAAGAAACGCTGAAAACCCAATTAAATGCACAAATCTGAACTTATTTTTAACATAACACTACAATATTCAATAAATAAATTCTGCAGCAAACCTGAGAGCCGCGGCCCTCCTTCCACAGTTTCATCTGATCCGTCGCCTTGTCTCTGTCTGCCATTATTCAGGTCTTGAATGACACACAAAACGCGATACAAAAATTGTGTGGATCCAAACACCGAACTCGGGGTCTGTCTAAACGGTTGGTTTTTATTAAGGCTGGTAATGGCCTGTCTCCACCCTATGGTCTCCACCCATAGACATAATGTCTATGTCTCCACCCATTGAAACGTAGCACCTAAATGGGCGGGGCTATGTTGTCCGAAAGTTGCCTCTTATTGGCCAAGCACGATGGATCTACATTTTACTTTTCTAACACATATTAATGACCTCTTCAGTGTTTTTTTAGTTCACTGTTTATTAAATATTATCGGTGTTAATTTTCAGATTAGACCGAGCTTAAGCAACGCAAACGAAGTGGTCACGGGAAATACGTTACTTTTCTCAGCGCTGACCATGATGGACCAATCATAATAGCAGAAAATGTCATCGATATCTCATTAGC